>NC_091481.1:37557031-37858031 GCF_036971445.1 Narcine bancroftii
TGAGAGAATGTAATAGAGAGAGGGTTGGAGAGAAAATGTAATAGAGGGGGGTGTTAGAGAAAGAGGGTAAGAAATAGAATGTTAGAGGGAGAGAGTTGGAGAGAGATGGTTCGAGAGAGAAGGTTAGAGAGAGATGGTTAGAGACAGTTGGAGATTGAGTGTTGGATAGTGTGGAGAGAGAGGGTTGGGGCGAGAGGGTTGGGCGAGAGGGTTGGGGCGAGAGGGTTGGGGCGAGAGGGTTGGGGCGAGAGGGTTGGGGCGAGAGGGTTGGGGCGAGAGGGTTGGGGCGAGAGGGTTGGGGCGAGAGGGTTGGGGCGAGAGGGTTGGGGCGAGAGGGTTGGGGCGAGAGGGTTGGGGCGAGAGGGTTGGGGCGAGAGGGTTGGGGCGAGAGGTTGGGGCGAGAGGGTTGGGGCGAGAGGGTTGGGGCGAGAGGGTTGGGCGAGAGGGTTGGGGCGAGAGGGTTGGGGCGAGAGGGTTGGGGCGAGGGAGGGTTGGGCTGAGAGGGTTGGGGCGAGAGGGTTGGGGCGAGAGGGTTGGGGCGAGAGGGTTGGGGCGAGAGGTTGGGCGAGAGGGTTGGGGCGAGAGGGTTGGGGCGAGAGGGTTGGGGCGAGAGGGTTGGGGCGAGAGGGTTGGGGCGAGAGGGTTGGGGCGAGAGGGTTGGGGCGAGAGGGTTGGGGCGAGAGGGTTGGGGCGAGAGGTTTGGGGCGAGAGGGTTGGGGCGAGAGGGTTGGGGCGAGAGGGTTGGGGCGAGAGGGTTGGGGCGAGAGGGTTGGGGCGAGAGGGTTGGGGCTAGAGGGTTGGGGCGAGAGGGTTGGGGCGAGAGGGTTGGGGCGAGAGGGTTGGGGGCGAGAGGGTTGGGGCGAGAGGGTTGGGGCGAGAGGGTTGGGGCGAGAGGGTTGGGGCGAGAGGGTTGGGGGCGAGTGGGTTGGGGCGAGAGGGTTGGGGCGAGAGGGTTGGGGCGAGAGGGTTGGGGCGAGAGGGTTGGGGCGAGAGGGTTGGGGCGAGAGGGTTGGGGCGAGAGGGTTGGGGCGAGAGGGTTGGGGAGAGAGGGTTGGGGCGAGAGGGTTGGGGCGAGAGGGTTGGGGCGAGAGGGTTGGGGCGAGAGGGTTGGGGCGAGAGGGTTGGGGAGAGAGGGTTGGGGAGAGAGGGTTGGGGAGAGAGGGTTGGGGAGAGAGGGTTGGGGAGAGAGGGTTGGGGAGAGAGGGTTGGGGAGAGAGGGTTGGGAGAGAGGGTTGGGGAGAGAGGGTTGGGGAGAGAGGGTTGGGGAGAGAGGGTTGGGGAGAGAGGGTTGGGAGAGAGGGTTGGGGAGAGAGGGTTGGGGAGAGAGGGTTGGGAGAGAGGGTTGGGGAGAGAGGGTTGGGGAGAGAGGGTTGGGGAGAGAGGGTTGGGGAGAGAGGGTTGGGGAGAGAGGGTTGGGAGAGAGGGTTGGGGAGAGAGGGTTGGGGAGAGAGGGTTGGGGAGAGAGGGTTGGGGAGAGAGGGTTGGGGAGAGAGGGTTGGGGAGAGAGGGTTGGGGAGAGAGGGTTGGGGAGAGAGGGTTGGGGAGAGAGGGTTGGGGAGAGAGGGTTGGGGAGAGAGGGTTGGGGAGAGAGGGTTGGGGAGAGAGGGTTGGGGAGAGAGGGTTGGGGAGAGAGGGTTGGGGAGAGAGGGTTGGGGAGAGAGGGTTGGGGAGAGAGGTTGGGAGAGAGGGTTGGGGAGAGAGGGTTGGGGAGAGAGGGTTGGGGAGAGAGGGTTGGGGAGAGAGGGTTGGGGAGAGAGGGTTGGGGAGAGAGGGTTGGGGAGAGAGGGTTGGGGAGAGAGGGTTGGGGAGAGAGGGTTGGGGAGAGAGGGTTGGGGAGAGAGGGTTGGGGAGAGAGGGTTGGGGAGAGAGGGTTGGGGAGAGAGGGTTGGGAGAGAGGGTTGGGGAGAGAGGGTTGGGGAGAGAGGTTGGGAGAGAGGGTTGGGGAGAGAGGGTTGGGGAGAGAGGGTTGGGGAGAGAGGGTTGGGGAGAGAGGGTTGGGGAGAGAGGGTTGGGGAGAGAGGGTTGGGGAGAGGGGTTGGGGAGAGAGGGTTGGGGAGAGAGGGTTGGGGAGAGAGGGTGGGAGAGAGGGTTGGGGAGAGAGGGTTGGGAGAGAGGGTTGGGGAGAGAGGGTTGGGGAGAGAGGGTTGGGAGAGAGGGTTGGAGAGAGAGGGTTGGAGAGAGAGGGTTGGAGAGAGAGGGTTGGAGAGAGAGGGTTGGAGAGAGAGGGTTGGAGAGAGAGGGTTGGAGAGAGAGGGTTGGAGAGAGAGGGTTGAGAGAGAGGGTTGGAGAGAGAGGGTTGGAGAGAGAGGGTTGGAGAGAGAGGGTTGGAGAGAGAGGGTTGGAGAGAGAGGGTTGGAGAGAGAGGGTTGGAGAGAGAGGGTTGGGAGAGAGGGTTGGGGAGAGAGGGTTGGGGAGAGAGGGTTGGGGAGAGAGGGTTGGGGAGAGAGGGTTGGGGAGAGAGGGTTGGGGTGAGAGGGTTGGGGAGAGAGGGTGGGGAGAGAGGGTTGGGGAGAGAGGGTTGGGGAGAGAGGGTTGGGGAGAGGGTTGGGGAGAGAGGGTTGGGGAGAGAGGGTTGGGGAGAGAGGGTTGGGGAGAGAGGGTTGGGGAGAGAGGGTTGGGGAGAGAGGGTTGGGGAGAGAGGGTTGGGGAGAGAGGGTTGGGGAGAGAGGGTTGGGGAGAGAGGGTTGGGGAGAGAGGGTTGGAGAGAGAGGGTTGGAGAGAGAGGGTTGGAGAGAGAGGGTTGGAGAGAGAGGGTTGGAGAGAGAGGGTTGGAGAGAGAGGGTTGGAGAGAGAGGGGTTGGAGAGAGAGGGTTGGAGAGAGAGGGTTGGAGAGAGAGGGTTGGAGAGAGAGGGTTGGAGAGAGAGGGTTGGAGAGAGAGGGTTGGAGAGAGAGGTTTGGAGGGAGAGGGTTGGAGAGAGAGGGTTGGAGAGAGAGGGTTGGAGAGAGAGGGTTGGAGAGAGAGGGTTGGAGAGAGAGGGTTGGAGAGAGAGGGTTGGAGAGAGAGGGTTGGAGAGAGAATGTAATAGAGAGAGGGTTGGAGAGAAAATGTAATAGAGGGGGGTGTTAGAGAAAGAGGGTAAGAAATAGAATGTTAGAGGGAGAGAGTTGGAGAGAGATGGTTCGAGAGAGAGGTTAGAGAGAGATGGTTAGAGACAGTTGGAGATTGAGTGTTGGATAGTGTGGAGAGAGAGAGTTGGTAAGGGAGGGTTGGAGAGAGAGGGTGGGGCGAGAGGGTTGGGGCGAGAGGGTTGGGGCGAGAGGGTTGGGGCGAGAGGGTTGGGGCGAGAGGGTTGGGGCGAGAGGGTTGGGGCGAGAGGGTTGGGGCGAGAGGGTTGGGGCGAGAGGGTTGGGGCGAGAGGGTTGGGGCGAGAGGGTTGGGGCGAGAGGGTTGGGGCGAGAGGGTTGGGGCGAGAGGGTTGGGGGCGAGAGGGTTGGGGCGAGAGGGTTGGGGCGAGAGGGTTGGGGCGAGAGGGTTGGGGCGAGAGGGTTGGGGCGAGAGGGTTGGGGCGAGAGGGTTGGGGCGAGAGGGTTGGGGCGAGAGGGTTGGGGCGAGAGGGTTGGGGCGAGAGGGTTGGGGCGAGAGGGTTGGGGCGAGAGGGTTGGGGCGAGAGGGTTGGGGCGAGAGGGTTGGGGCGAGAGGGTTGGGGCGAGAGGGTTGGGGCGAGAGGGTTGGGGCGAGAGGGTTGGGGCGAGAGGGTTGGGGCGGGAGGGTTGGGGCGGGAGGGTTGGGGCGGGAGGGTTGGGGCGGGAGGGTTGGGCGAGAGGGTTGGGGCGAGAGGGTTGGGGCGAGAGGGTTGGGGCGAGAGGGTTGGGGCGAGAGGGTTGGGGCGAGAGGGTTGGGGCGAGAGGGTTGGGGCGAGAGGGTTGGGGCGAGAGGGTTGGGGCGAGAGGGTTGGGGCGAGAGGGTTGGGGCGAGAGGGTTGGGGCGAGAGGGTTGGGGCGAGAGGGGTTGGGGCGAGAGGGTTGGGGCGAGAGGGTTGGGGCGAGAGGGTTGGGGCGAGAGGGTTGGGGCGAGAGGGTTGGGGAGAGAGGTTGGGGAGAGAGGGTTGGGGAGAGAGGTTTGGGAGAGAGGGTTGGGGCGAGAGGGTTGGGGCGAGAGGGTTGGGGCGAGAGGGTTGGGGCGAGAGGGTTGGGGCGAGAGGGTTGGGGCGAGAGGGTTGGGGCGAGAGGGTTGGGGCGAGAGGGTTGGGGCGAGAGGGTTGGGGCGAGAGGGTTGGGGCGAGAGGGTTGGGGCGAGAGGGTTGGGGCGAGAGGGTTGGGGCGAGAGGGTTGGGGCGAGAGGGTTGGGGCGAGAGGGTTGGGGCGAGAGGGTTGGGGCGAGAGGGTTGGGGCGAGAGGGTTGGGGCGAGAGGGTTGGGGCGAGAGGGTTGGGGCGAGAGGGTTGGGGCGAGAGGGTTGGGGCGAGAGGGTTGGGGCGAGAGGGTTGGGGCGAGAGGGTTGGGGCGAGAGGGTTGGGGCGAGAGGGTTGGGGCGAGAGGGTTGGGGCGAGAGGGTTGGGGCGAGAGGGTTGGGGCGAGAGGGTTGGGGCGAGAGGGTTGGGGCGAGAGGGTTGGGGCGAGAGGGTTGGGGCGAGAGGGTTGGGCGAGAGGGTTGGGGCGAGAGGGTTGGGGCGAGAGGGTTGGGGCGAGAGGGTTGGGGCGAGAGGGTTGGGGCGAGAGGGTTGGGGCGAGAGGGTTGGGCGAGAGGGTTGGGGCGAGAGGGTTGGGGCGAGAGGTTGGGGCGAGAGGGTTGGGGCGAGAGGGTTGGGGAGAGAGGGTTGGGGAGAGAGGGTTGGGGAGAGAGGGTTGGAGAGAGAGGGTTGGAGAGAGAATGTAATAGAGAGAGGGTTGGAGAGAGAGGTTGGGGAGAGAGGGTTGGGGAGAGAGGGTTGGGGAGAGAGGGTTGGGGAGAGAGGGTTGGGGAGAGAGGGTTGGGGAGAGAGGGTTGGGGAGAGAGGGTTGGGGAGAGAGGGTTGGGGAGAGAGGGTTGGGGAGAGAGGGTTGGGGAGAGAGGGTTGGGGAGAGAGGGTTGGGGAGAGAGGGTTGGGGAGAGAGGGTTGGGGAGAGAGGGTTTGGGGAGAGAGGGTTGGGGAGAGAGGGTTGGGGAGAGAGGGTTGGGAGAGAGGGTGGGGAGAGAGGGTTGGGGAGAGAGGGTTGGGGAGAGAGGGTTGGGGAGAGAGGGTTGGGGAGAGAGGGTTGGGGAGAGAGGGTTGGGGAGAGAGGGTGGGAGAGAGGGTTGGGGAGAGAGGGTTGGGGAGAGAGGGTTGGGGAGAGAGGGTTGGGGAGAGAGGGTTGGGGAGAGAGGGTTGGGGAGAGAGGGTTGGGGAGAGAGGGTTGGGGAGAGAGGGTTGGGGAGAGAGGGTTGGGGAGAGAGGGTTGGGGAGAGAGGGTTGGGGAGAGAGGGTTGGGGAGAGAGGGTTGGGGAGAGAGGGTTGGGAGAGAGGGTTGGGGAGAGAGGGTTGGGGAGAGAGGGTTGGGGAGAGAGGGTTGGGGAGAGAGGGTTGGGGAGAGAGGGTTGGGGAGAGAGGGTTGGGAGAGAGGGTTGGGGAGAGAGGGTTGGGGAGAGAGGGTTGGGGAGAGAGGGTTGGGGAGAGAGGGTTGGGGAGAGAGGGTTGGGGAGAGAGGGTTGGGGAGAGAGGGTTGGGGAGAGAGGGTTGGGGAGAGAGGGTTGGGGAGAGAGGGTGGGGAGAGAGGGTTGGGGAGAGGGTTGGGGAGAGAGGGTTGGGGAGAGAGGGTTGGGGAGAGAGGGTTGGGAGAGAGGGTTGGGGAGAGAGGGTTGGGGAGAGAGGGTTGGGGAGAGAGGGTTGGGGAGAGAGGGTTGGGGAGAGAGGGTTGGGAGAGAGGGTTGGGGAGAGAGGGTTGGGGAGAGAGGGTTGGGGAGAGAGGGTTGGGGAGAGAGGGTTGGGGAGAGAGGGTGGGAGAGAGGGTTGGAGAGAGAGGGTTGGAGAGAGAGGGTTGGAGAGAGAGGGTTGGAGAGAGAGGGTTGGAGAGAGAGGGTTGGAGAGAGAGGGTTGGAGAGAGAGGGTTGGAGAGAGAGGGTTGGAGAGAGAGGGTTGGAGAGAGAGGGTTGGAGAGAGAGGGTTGGAGAGAGAGGGTTGGAGAGAGAGGGTTGGAGAGAGAGGGTTGGAGAGAGAGGGTTGGAGAGAGAGGGTTGGAGAGAGAGGGTTGGGGAGAGAGGGTTGGGGAGAGAGGGTTGGGGAGAGAGGGTTGGGGAGAGAGGGTTGGGAGAGAGGGTTGGGAGAGAGGGTTGGGGTGAGAGGGTTGGGGAGAGAGGGTTGGGGAGAGAGGGTTGGGGAGAGGGTTGGGGAGAGAGGGTTGGGGAGAGAGGGTTGGGGAGAGAGGGTTGGGGAGAGAGGGTTGGGGAGAGAGGGTTGGGGAGAGAGGGTTGGGGAGAGAGGGTTGGGGAGAGAGGGTTGGGGAGAGAGGGTTGGGGAGAGAGGGTTGGGGAGAGAGGGTTGGGGAGAGAGGGTTGGGGAGAGAGGGTTGGGAGAGAGGGTTGGAGAGAGAGGGTTGGAGAGAGAGGGTTGGAGAGAGAGGGTTGGAGAGAGAGGGTTGGAGAGGGAGAGAGGGTTGGAGAGAGAGGGTTGGAGAGAGAGGGTTGGAGAGAGAGGGTTGGAGAGAGAGGGTTGGAGAGAGAGGGTTGGAGAGAGAGGGTTGGAGAGAGAGGGTTGGAGAGAGAGGTTTGGAGGGAGAGGGTTGGAGAGAGAGGGTTGGAGAGAGAGGGTTGGAGAGAGAGGGTTGGAGAGAGAGGGTTGGAGAGAGAGGGTTGGAGAGAGAGGGTTGGAGAGAGAGGGTTGGAGAGAGAATGTAATAGAGAGAGGGTTGGAGAGAAAATGTAATAGAGGGGGGTGTTAGAGAAAGAGGGTAAGAAATAGAATGTTAGAGGGAGAGAGTTGGAGAGAGATGGTTCGAGAGAGAAGGTTAGAGAGAGATGGTTAGAGACAGTTGGAGATTGAGTGTTGGATAGTGTGGAGAGAGAGAGTTGGTAAGGGAGGGTTGGAGAGAGAGGGTTGGGGCGAGAGGGTTGGGGCGAGAGGTTGGGGCGAGGGTTGGGGCGAGAGGGTTGGGGCGAGAGGGTTGGGGCGAGAGGGTTGGGGCGAGAGGGTTGGGGCGAGAGGGTTGGGGCGAGAGGGTTGGGGCGAGAGGGTTGGGGCGAGAGGGTTGGGGCGAGAGGGTTGGGGCGAGAGGGTTGGGGCGAGAGGGTTGGGGCGAGAGGGTTGGGGCGAGAGGGTTGGGGCGAGAGGGTTGGGGCGAGAGGGTTGGGGCGAGAGGTTGGGGCGAGAGGGTTGGGGCGAGAGGGTTGGGGCGAGAGGGTTGGGGCGAGAGGGTTGGGGCGAGAGGGTTGGGGCGAGAGGGTTGGGGCGAGAGGGTTGGGGCGAGAGGGTTGGGGCGAGAGGGTTGGGGCGAGAGGGTTGGGGCGAGAGGGTTGGGGCGAGAGGGTTGGGGCGAGAGGGTTGGGGCGAGAGGGTTGGGGCGAGAGGGTTGGGGCGAGAGGGTTGGGGCGAGAGGGGTTGGGGCGAGAGGGTTGGGGCGAGAGGGTTGGGGCGAGAGGGTTGGGGCGAGAGGTTGGGGCGAGAGGGTTGGGGCGGGAGGGTTGGGGCTGGAGGTTGGGGCGAGAGGGTTGGGGCGAGAGGGTTGGGGCGAGAGGGTTGGGGCGAGAGGGTTGGGCGAGAGGGTTGGGGCGAGAGGGTTGGGGCGAGAGGGTTGGGGCGAGAGGGTTGGGGCGAGAGGGTTGGGGCGAGAGGGTTGGGGCGAGAGGGTTGGGGCGAGAGGGTTGGGGCGAGAGGTTGGGGCGAGAGGGTTGGGGCGAGAGGGTTGGGGCGAGAGGGTTGGGCGAGAGGGTTGGGGCGAGAGGGTTGGGGAGAGAGGTTGGGGAGAGAGGGTTGGGGAGAGAGGTTTGGGGAGAGAGGGTTGGGGCGAGAGGGTTGGGGCGAGAGGGTTGGGGCGAGAGGGTTGGGGCGAGAGGGTTGGGGCGAGAGGGTTGGGGCGAGAGGTTGGGGCGAGAGGGTTGGGGCGAGAGGGTTGGGGCGAGAGGGTTGGGGCGAGAGGGTTGGGGCGAGAGGGTTGGGGCGAGAGGGTTGGGGCGAGAGGGTTGGGGGCGAGAGGGTTGGGGCGAGAGGGTTGGGGCGAGAGGGTTGGGGCGAGAGGGTTGGGGCGAGAGGGTTGGGGCGAGAGGGTTGGGGCGAGAGGGTTGGGCGAGAGGGTTGGGCGAGAGGGTTGGGGCGAGAGGGTTGGGGCGAGAGGGTTGGGGCGAGAGGGTTGGGGCGAGAGGGTTGGGGCGAGAGGGTTGGGGCGAGAGGGTTGGGGCGAGAGGGTTGGGGCGAGAGGGTTGGGGCGAGAGGGTTGGGGCGAGAGGGTTGGGGCGAGAGGGTTGGGGCGAGAGGGTTGGGCGAGAGGGTTGGGGCGAGAGGGTTGGGGCGAGAGGGTTGGGGCGAGAGGGTTGGGGCGAGAGGGTTGGGGCGAGAGGGTTGGGGCGAGAGGGTTGGGGCGAGAGGGTTGGGGCGAGAGGGTTGGGGCGAGAGGGTTGGGGCGAGAGGGTTGGGGCGAGAGGGTTGGGGCGAGAGGGTTGGGGCGAGAGGGTTGGGGAGAGAGGGTTGGGGAGAGAGGGTTGGGGAGAGAGGGTTGGGGAGAGAGGGTTGGAGAGAGAGGGTTGGAGAGAGAATGTAATAGAGAGGGTTGGAGAGAGAGGGTTGGGGAGAGAGGGTTGGGGAGAGAGGGTTGGGGAGAGAGGGTTGGGGAGAGAGGGTTGGGGAGAGAGGTTTGGGAGAGAGGGTTGGGGAGACAGGGTTGGGGAGACAGGGTTGGGGAGAGAGGGTTGGGGAGAGAGGGTTGGGGAGAGAGGGTTGGGGAGAGAGGGTTGGGGAGTGAGAGGGTTGGGGAGAGAGGGTTGGGGAGAGAGGGTTGGGGAGAGAGGGTTGGGGAGAGAGGGTTGGGGAGAGAGGGTTGGGGAGAGAGGGTTGGGGAGAGAGGGTTGGGGAGAGAGGGTTGGGGAGAGAGGGTTGGGGAGAGAGGGTTGGGGAGAGAGGGTTGGGGAGAGAGGGTTGGGGAGAGAGGGTTGGGGAGAGAGGGTTGGGGAGAGAGGGTTGGGAGAGAGGGTTGGGGAGAGAGGGTTGGGGAGAGAGGGTTGGGGAGAGAGGGTTGGGGAGAGTGGGTTGGGAGAGTGGGTTGGGGAGAGTGGGTTGGGGAGAGAGGGTTGGGGAGAGAGGGTTGGGGAGAGAGGGTTGGGGAGAGAGGGTTGGGGAGAGAGGGTTGGGAGGAGGGTTGGGGAGAGAGGGTTGGGGAGAGAGGGTTGGGGAGAGAGGGTTGGGGAGAGTGGGTTGGGGAGAGAGGGTTGGGGAGAGAGGGTTGGGGAGAGAGGTTGGGGAGAGAGGGTTGGGGAGAGAGGGTTGGGGAGAGAGGGTTGGGGAGAGAGGGTTGGGGAGAGTGGGTTGGGGAGAGAGGGTTGGGGAGAGAGGGTTGGGGAGAGAGGTTTGGGGAGAGAGGGTTGGGGAGACAGGGTTGGGGAGACAGGGTTGGGAGAGAGGGTTGGGGAGAGAGGGTTGGGGAGAGAGGGTTGGGGAGAGAGGGTTGGGGAGAGAGGGATGGGGAGAGAGGGATGGGGAGAGAGGGTTGGGGAGAGAGGGTTGGGGAGAGAGGGTTGGGGAGAGAGGGTTGGGGAGAGAGGGTTGGGGAGAGAGGGTTGGGGAGAGAGGGTTGGGGAGAGAGGGTTGGGGAGAGAGGGTTGGGGAGAGAGGGTTGGGGAGAGAGGGTTGGGGAGAGAGGGTTGGGGAGAGAGGGTTGGGGAGAGAGGGTTGGGGAGAGAGGGTTGGGGAGAGAGGGTTGGGGAGAGAGGGTTGGGGAGAGAGGGTTGGGAGAGAGGGTTGGGGAGAGAGGGTTGGGGAGAGAGGGTTGGGGAGAGAGGGTTGGGGAGAGAGGGTTGGGGAGAGAGGGTTGGGGAGAGAGGGTTGGGGAGAGAGGGTTGGGGAGAGAGGGTTGGGGAGAGTGGGTTGGGGAGAGAGGGTTGGGAGAGGTGGTTGGGAGAGAGGGTTGGGGAGAGGGTTGGGGAGAGAGGTTGGGGAGAGAGGGTTGGGGAGAGAGGGTTGGGGAGAGAGGGTTGGGGAGAGAGGGTTGGGGAGAGAGGGTTGGGGAGAGAGGGTTGGGGAGAGAGGGTTGGGGAGAGAGGGTTGGGAGAGAGGGTTGGGGAGAGAGGGTTGGGGAGAGAGGGTTGGGGAGAGAGGGTTGGGGAGAGAGGGTTGGGGAGAGAGGGTTGGGGAGAGAGGGTTGGGGAGAGAGGGTTGGGAGAGAGGGTTGGGGAGAGAGGGTTGGGAGAGAGGGTTGGGGAGAGAGGGTTGGGGAGAGAGGGTTGGGGTGAGGGGTTGGGGAGAGAGGGTTGGGGAGAGAGGGTTGGGGAGAGAGGGTTGGGAGAGAGGGTTGGGGAGAGAGGGTTGGGGAGAGAGGGTTGGGGAGAGAGAGGGTTGGGGAGAGAGGGTTGGGGAGAGAGGGTTGGGGGAGAGAGGGTTGGGGAGAGGGTTGGGGAGAGAGGGTTGGGGAGAGAGGGTTGGGGAGAGAGGGTTGGGGAGAGAGGGTTGGGGAGAGAGGGTTGGGGAGAGAGGGTTGGGGAGAGAGGGTTGGGGAGAGAGGGTTGGGGAGAGAGGGTTGGGGAGAGAGGGTTGGGGAGAGAGGGTTGGGGAGAGAGGGTTGGGGGAGAGGGTGGGGAGAGAGGGTTGGGGAGAGAGGGTTGGGGAGAGAGGGTTGGGGAGAGAGGGTTGGGGAGAGAGGGTTGGGGAGAGAGGGTTGGGGAGAGAGGGTTGGGGAGAGAGGGTTGGGGAGAGTGGGTTGGGGAGAGAGGGTTGGGGAGGAGGGTTGGGGAGGGAGGGTTGGGGAGGGAGGGTTGGGGAGGGAGGGTTGGGGAGGGAGGGTTGGGGAGGGAGGGTTGGTGAGGGAGGTTGGGAGTGAGGGTTGGGGAGAGAGGGTTGGGGAGAGAGGGTTGGGGAGAGAGGGTTGGGGAGAGAGGGTTGGGGAGAGAGGGTTGGGAGAGGGGTTGGGGAGAGAGGGTTGGGGAGAGAGGGTTGGGGAGAGAGGGTTGGGGAGAGAGGGTTGGGGAGAGAGGGTTGGGGAGAGAGGGTTGGGGAGAGAGGGTTGGGGAGAGAGGGTTGGGGAGAGAGGGTTGGGGAGAGAGCGTTGGAGAAAGATGGTTAGAGAGAGAGGGCTAGAGAGAGAATGTTAGAGAGAGAATGTTAAAGAGAGGGAGATTTAGAGAGAGGGAGATTTAGAGAGAGGGAGATTTAGAGAGAGGGAGATTTAGAGCGAGGGAGAGTTAGAGAGAGGAGAGTTAGAGAGAGTGAGAGTTAGAGAGGTGGGGTTAGAGAGAGAGGGTTGGAACGAGGGTCAGAGAGAGAGGGTAAGAGAGAGAGGTTCAGGGAGAGAGGGTCAGAGAGAGAGGGTCAGAGAGAGAGGGTCAGAGAGAGAGGGTCAGAGAGAGATGGTCAGAGAGAGATGGTCAGAGCGAGATGGTCAGAGAGAGACATAGAGAGAGAGTGTTTTAGAAGGAGATGTTGAGAGAAAGAAAGGGTTAGAGAGAATGGTTTTGAGGGTGGATGTTAGAGAGAGGGTTACTGTGTGTTAGAGAGAAAGTGAGTTACGGAGAGACGGTTAGAGAGAAAGGTTAGAGAGACTGAGTGGGTTAGAGAAAGGGTTAGAGAGAGTGGTAGAGAAAGAGAGTTAAAGAGAGAGGGTTGGAGAGAGAGGGTTGGAGAGAGAGGGCTGGAGAGAGAGGGCTGGAGAGAGAGGGCTGGAGAGAGAGGGCTGGAGAGAGAGGGCTGGAGAGAGAGGGCTGGAGAGAGAGGGCTGGAGAGAGAGGGCTGGAGAGAGAGGGCTGGAGAGAGAGGGCTTGAGAGAGAGGGCTGGAGAGAGAGGGCTGGAGAGAGAGGGCTGGAGAGAGAGGGCTGGAGAGAGAGAGGTCTGGAGAGAGAGGGGCTGGAGAGAGAGGGCTGGAGAGAGAGGGCTGGAGAGAGAGGGCTGAGAGAGAGGGGCTGGGAGGGAGAGAGGGCTGAGAGAGAGAGGGCTGGAGAGAGAGGCTGGGGCTGCTGGAGAGAGAGGGCTGGAGAGAGAGGGCTGGAGAGAGAGGGCTGGAGAGAGAGGGCTGGAGAGAGAGGGCTGGAGAGAGAGGGCTGGAGAGAGAGGGCTGGAGAGAGAGGGCTGGAGAGAGAGGGCTGGAGAGAGAGGGCTGGAGAGAGAGGGCTGGAGAGAGAGGGCTGGAGAGAGAGGCTGGAGAGAGAGGGCTGGAGAGAGAGGGCTGGAGAGAGAGGGCTGGAGAGAGAGGGCTGGAGAGAGAGGGCTGGAGAGAGAGGGCTGGAGAGAGAGGGCTGGAGAGAGAGGGCTGGAGAGAGAGGGCTGGAGAGAGAGGGCTGGAGAGAGAGGGCTGGAGAGAGAGGGCTGGAGAGAGAGGGCTGGAGAGAGAGGGCTGAGAGCTGGAGAGTGAGAGGGCTGGAGAGAGAGGGCTGAGAGAGAGGGCTGGAGAGGAGAGGGCTGGAGAGAGAGGGCTGGAGAGAGAGGGCTGGAGAGAGAGGGCTGGAGAGAGAGGGCTGGAGAGAGAGGGCTGGAGAGAGAGGGCTGAGAGAGAGGGCTGGAGAGAGAGGGCTGGAGAGAGAGGGCTGGAGAGGAGGGCTGAGAGAGAGGGCTGGAGAGAGAGGGCTGGAGAGAGAGGGAGGGTTGGAGAGAGAGGGTGGAGAGGGAGGGTTGGAGAGGGAGGGTTGGAGAGGAGTGTTGGAGAGAGAAGGTTGAGAGAGAGGGTTGGAGAGAGGGTTGGAGAGAGTGGGTTGGAGAGAGAGGGTTGGAGAGAGAGGGTTGGAGAGAGAGGCTTGGAGAGAGAGGGTTGGAGAGAGAGGGTTGGAGAGAGAGGGTTGGAGAGAGAGGGTTGGAGAGAGAGGGTTGGAGAGAGAGGGTTGGAGAGAGAGGGTTGGAGAGAGAGGGTTGGAGAGAGAGGGTTGGAGAGAGAGGGTTGGAGAGAGAGGGTTGGAGAGAGAGGGTTGGAGAGAGAGGGTTGGAGAGAGAGGGTTGGAGAGAGAGGGTTGGAGAGAGAGGGTTGGAGAGAGAGGGTTGGAGAGAGAGGGTTGGAGAGAGAGGGTTGGGGAGAGAGGGTTGGGGAGAGAGCGTTGGAGAAAGATGGTTAGAGAGAGAGGGCTAGAGAGAGAATGTTAGAGAGAGAATGTTAAAGAGAGGGAGATTTAGAGAGAGGGAGATTTAGAGAGAGGGAGATTTAGAGAGAGGGAGATTTAGAGCGAGGGAGAGTTAGAGAGAGTGAGAGTTAGAGAGAGTGAGAGTTAGAGAGGTGGGGTTAGAGAGAGAGGGTTGGAACGAGGGTCAGAGAGAGAGGGTAAGAGAGAGAGGTTCAGGGAGAGAGGGTCAGAGAGAGAGGGTCAGAGAGAGAGGGTCAGAGAGAGAGGGTCAGAGAGAGATGGTCAGAGAGAGATGGTCAGAGCGAGATGGTCAGAGAGAGACATAGAGAGAGAGTGTTTTAGAAGGAGATGTTGAGAGAAAGAAAGGGTTAGAGAGAATGGTTTTGAGGGTGGATGTTAGAGAGAGGGTTACTGTGTGTTAGAGAGAAAGTGAGTTACGGAGAGACGGTTAGAGAGAAAGGTTAGAGAGACTGAGTGGGTTAGAGAAAGGGTTAGAGAGAGTGGTAGAGAAAGAGAGTTAAAGAGAGAGAGGTTGGAGAGAGAGGGTTGGAGAGAGAGGGTTGGAGAGAGAGGGCTGGAGAGAGAGGGCTGGAGAGAGAGGGCTGGAGAGAGAGGGCTGGAGAGAGAGGGCTGGAGAGAGAGGGCTGGAGAGAGAGGGCTGGAGAGAGAGGGCTGGAGAGAGAGGGCTGGAGAGAGAGGGCTGGAGAGAGAGGGCTGGAGAGAGAGGGCTGGAGAGAGAGGGCTGGAGAGAGAGGGCTGGAGAGAGAGGGCTGGAGAGAGAGGGCTGGAGAGAGAGGGCTGGAGAGAGAGGGCTGGAGAGAGAGGGCTGGAGAGAGAGGGCTGGAGAGAGAGGGCTGGAGAGAGAGGGCTGGAGAGAGAGGGCTGGAGAGAGAGGGCTGGAGAGAGAGGGCTGGAGAGAGAGGGCTGGAGAGAGAGGGCTGGAGAGAGAGGGCTGGAGAGAGAGGGCTGGAGAGAGAGGGCTGGAGAGAGAGGGCTGGAGAGAGAGGGCTGGAGAGAGAGGGCTGGAGAGAGAGGGCTGGAGAGAGAGGGCTGGAGAGAGAGGGCTGGAGAGAGAGGGCTGGAGAGAGAGGGCTGGAGAGAGAGGGCTGGAGAGAGAGGGCTGGAGAGAGAGGGCTGGAGAGAGAGGGCTGGAGAGAGAGGGCTGGAGAGAGAGGGCTGGAGAGAGAGGGCTGGAGAGAGAGGGCTGGAGAGAGAGGGCTGGAGAGAGAGGGCTGGAGAGAGAGGGCTGGAGAGAGAGGGCTGGAGAGAGAGGGCTGAAGAGAGAGGGCTGGAGAGAGAGGGCTGGAGAGGGCTGGAGAGAGAGGGCTGGAGAGAGAGGGCTGGAGAGAGAGGGCTGGAGAGAGAGGGCTGGAGAGAGAGGGCTGGAGAGAGAGGGCTGGAGAGAGAGGGCTGGAGAGAGAGGGCTGGAGAGAGAGGGCTGGAGAGAGAGGGCTGGAGAGAGAGGGCTGGAGAGAGAGGGCTGGAGAGAGAGGGCTGGAGAGAGAGGGCTGGAGAGAGAGGGCTGGAGAGAGAGGGCTGGAGAGAGAGGGCTGGAGAGAGAGGGCTGGAGAGAGAGGGCTGGAGAGAGAGGGCTGGAGAGAGAGGGTTGGAGAGGGAGGGTTGGAGAGGGAGGGTTGGAGAGGGAGTGTTGGAGAGAGAAGGTTGAGAGAGAGGGTTGGAGAGAGAGGGTTGGAGAGAGTGGGTTGGAGAGAGAGGGTTGGAGAGAGAGGGTTGGAGAGAGAGGCTTGGAGAGAGAGGCTTGGAGAGAGAGGCTTGGAGAGAGAGGGTTGGAGAGAGAGGGTTGGAGAGAGAGGGTTGGAGAGAGAGGGTTGGAGAGAGAGGGTTGGAGAGAGAGGGTTGGAGAGAGAGGGTTGGAGAGAGAGGGTTGGAGAGAGAGGGTTGGAGAGAGAGGGTTGGAGAGAGAGGGTTGGAGAGAGAGGGTTGGAGAGAGAGGGTTGGAGAGAAAGATTGTTGGAGAGAGAGTGATGATTAGAGAGTGAGGGCTAGAGATAGCAGGTTAGAGTGAGAGAGAGAGTGTTGGAGAGTAAGTTTTGGAGAGCGTATGTTAGAGAGTGAGGGCTTGAGAGAGTTAGAGAGGCTGGGTTAGAGTGAGGGAGGGTTAGAGAATGGGTAAGGGAGGTTTAGAGATGGTTAGGGAGAGAGTGTTAGAGAAAGTGTTTTAGAGAGAGAGGGTGTGTAAGAGAGGGATGCAGAGAAAGGGTTGGAGAGAGAGTGATGGAGAGTTAGGGAGATTTCGAGAGTGTGCTATAGAAAGTGTGTTAGGGAGTGTTGGAGAGAGAGTGTTAGATCGAGTGTTGGTGAAAGAGAATGTTGGAAAGAGAGTGTTATAGAGAGTTAGAGAGAGAAAGAATTAGGTGGTGAATGAGTAAGATTGAGAAAAAGAGTTAGGGAGAGAGAGAACATTAACTAGCCCTACATCTCACCAGCCCATGCGACCTCCAGCTGAGTATCCAGTGGTGACCCATTTCAACCTTCTGCAGTCCTATATTGACTAAAGTCTTCTCGCCCATTATCATGTGGAGGCCAAATGCAAATGTGATGAACAACACCTCATATTCATTGGATTGGTGTGTGTTCCTTTTCATTAATAAACATTGTCATCTCCCACTTTGTATGCAGGGACACAGAATTATTGCTGACTTTGAAGGTTTAAATTAAATGTCAACTCTCTGAAGTAAAATGAGAAGCCGGAAGTGATAATTTCTGAACCCTATGTTGCAGACACATTTGCATAGGGATCCAGAACATGGTAAATCAGAAAGAGACCCTAAGGAACAAGCTTCCTTGTGTTGTCTCAGAATCATACGTAGATGTAATTTACCTGATACATCAACTTTGTCCTGCTTTCATCGTGAACGTTGCCTGATATCCCTAACAATAGGAGAAAGAGAAGCAAAAGAGCATCTTTTCAGAGACACTGAGTGGCCATGGATTCACCTCCAGGGCTCCTGCAGCCACATAGACTCTGATTCAAACCACTGGCATCCCGACCTCCAGATCCAAACTTCTGATGTCGTCGGGAAGCCTTCAGCACCTGAGACCATTAGAGAGCCCTTCTTGCCCTCTGCACCCCCTCGAATCCCAGTTCGTAACCTGAGCCCATCTCCAGCAGCCTGTGAGGGTCCTTCATCCACAAGTTGCCAGCAGCCCACAGCCTGTTTAAAACCTATACAGAGCCACCGGCATCAGGACTGGGCAGTTTGGCCCTGCAGAGCACCGCTGTGTCTTTGCTCCCCACTCTACCAGGTCCACACCAGCGGCAGTGAAGCTGTTACACAAGTTTCAGCTGCACTACCTTTTTTTGTTAGTTATCTGCAGGCACCAGTCCACAGCCCATAATCTCCAAAACGAAACTCAAGGCAACACTTAGGCCCCCGAATTAACATTGGCTGTGATCCCTGGCAGCTATGTCAATCTAGGACTTCACCTAGCCAGCGTTACTGAGGGCAAACATTGTCACCACTGACACGCCCTCTCTCAGTGGAGAAACTAGGAAGTTGTGAAGCCAAGAAAAAAATGGTGGTAAGGCCTGCAGATGCTGGGGTCGAGAGCAACTCACAAACATGCTGGAGAAATTCAGCAGGTCTGTAGGAAGCAATGGTTGACCAGCATTTGCAGCCCGGGGCTTTTGTCAGGTTTAAGGCAAAGCAGACTGATGCCTGAAATAAAAAGGTGGGGGTGGGAAAGGATGGAAGAAGGGGCAGGGAGAGGAGCACAGGCCAACAGGTGAGGGATCATAGACTGGGACAGGTAGGAGGGTAGAAGAGAAGGCAGCTGAGAAGGTGTGGCACTATCAATTAGACCTGACAGATCTGGTCCAGATTAATAGGCTTTAGTCGCTAGAAACTCACAGGCATATCTTGGCCCGATTCCAAGGCAGTCACTGAGGGAGGGGATTGGGTGGTACCACCTTCATTAGGGGGGAGGGGTTACAGTATCGGGGCGGGCCAACCAGTACAATGACTGCAATACAGTGTCCCACCACATTAGGGAAAGGTTAAACAGGCTGGACCATTATTCCCTGGAGCATCAGAGAATGAGGGGAGATGTGATAGAGGAATACAAAATGATGAAAAGCATCGACAGCAGGCATTTTCCACTGAGGTTAGGTGAGACTTTAATGAAACTGATTTCCCACCGTTTACAGAAAAACAATACACTCAATCATTTCTTCCAGCACACCATGAAGTCGACTTTATTATTCCTCAACTCCCCAGCTCAGCCTTCTGACCTTCTTATTGGTTCACTGCCACATGGGTGATCCTGACGCCCTCACTTCCCTACTCCTGCATCTCAGATTCATTACCCATACATTGACGCTCAACACCACCCCGCATGCGTGCTCTTGCCCCCGGGCGTCACATCGCTTGCATCATCGGCGGCGGCCGGCACTGCTCCCGGCGAAGGTAAGTGCAGAACCGCGACAAGACAAAACTAGAGGACGTGGATTAAGGCTGAAAGGCAAAATATTCCCTTAGGGGGAACTTCTTCACGCAGAATGCGGTGAGAGTGTGGAACAAACTGCCAGCTGAAGGGGTGAATACGGGCTCGATTTTGATGTTTAATCAATATTTTGATAGCAGGAATATGGAGGGGCATGGTCCTGGGTACAGGTCAATAAGACAAAGCAGAATAATAGTTTGGCATGGACTAGATAGACCGAATGGCCTGTCTCTGTGCTGTTTCATTCTCTGGATCCATGGATATGGTTCACACAGGTTGTGGTGCTCTCACTGTTCAGGTTTAATGAAACGCACTCTGGCAGCCCCTCCCAGTAGTCTCCTGAGATGGCAGCTCTTCCTCTATTAACACGTACCACTACCTCAGGGGATATGGGGGGTGAAATCGGGTACCATCTGCCATAACTGGCATTGAGCCCCCTCTCCGTGTTTCCGACTCACAGCGGTGACCAGAGAGAAATTCAAAGCAGTGACCTGGAGTGAGCCAAGGCCAGCAGAAACAGTGAAACAAGGTGACCATGTTCTTTGCCGTGCTCTTGAGGGATGGAGGTGGTCATTTGGTGAGACTGCTCTGACATCGATAATGTGGTGTCCTGAAGTAACCTGAACCCAGTGTTTGACTCATCGGGATTGGACGGGTCAGACTTGGGGTCAGAACAAGGGAACCTGTGGTCAGGTTGCCTTGAGGGGGACCAAGCAATAAAACCTTGCAGGCCTGGGCCAGAGCCAACAAAATGTGACACAGTTATGGCCAGGTGATCCTTGGCCAACAAATTTGAATCACAACAGTTGACCTGATCAGGTGTATAAGAATGGAGAATTTGGGGGAAAGAGTAGCGAGGTCTCTGGAGCCTTATCTTTGCGAAAGTGACTTACCCCACATCAGAAGCGTAGAGATTTCATTGGGTTCAGGAAAATCTCCTGGCGCGAAGGCTCCTTTTTCCCGGGTATTACATTTTCTATCTTTGATTAGGTCTTTTCACCCCGCTGTGTAAAATGGGGATTCCCGTGAAATTTTCCTGGGAACCTTCCCATGAATCGGTGGTGTGAAAATGTTGCCCCAGGAAAATTACCCAGGTCCACGAGCCCAGCAGACCCAGGATATTTCCCTAGGTCACCCTCTCCCTGTGTCGGCAAATGGTCAAGCAGGGGAAGCTTCGTGATGTCAGCGCTCGCGTGCCTGCATCACCAGCCAAGGAAGATGAAATATGTTGAAGAGGTGTTGATGCAATCGGAGGGTGGATTGAACTACTGCATTTATTTAAGCGCAGAGGCATTAGTTTCATTGATTCTTGGAAATGCCTCGTCTGCCATCACTGTGCGACCTGACTTCCGATGAGTGCAGAATGCGTCATCACTGGAGGCAGGATGCCCCCCCCTAAAATGCCAGGGAATTTGGACCACGGTGTGAAAGGCCTGGGAGGGTCCTGCCTTCTGGGGAATTTCACCTGGGTGCAAGTAGGGTCACCGCTCGCCCATGGTCTGAAAGGCCCTATTGTTTTGGGGGGGAGTCAGTGGTTGTGTGAACTGATACTTAGTTTTGTATAACTTGCAATGTTTACTCTTGTTTTTTAAACTGTACCAACACAAGTAATTTAATACACCAATTAACGAAGATTAATTAAAGCTAATACAGATTGTCAAGGTGCCGAACCAATTTTCATTGCTGAGGGTAGGAAAGGAACGTCACTTGCTCTTGTACCAGGATGCTTGCTTTGGTCACTTCCAAATGTCTTCCGAGGAGGTCTGGCATTGACATTGCCGAGCATGGGCACCACCCCAGGGGTTAGGTGTTGGGCAAGACTTCGAAGGTTTCTACGCCAGCTCCACCAGTTCCATCACTTCCCCAACAACCTTCACCACCTTCCTCTCTCTCCCAACACCCAGTAAAGTGAGCTTATGCTGCCCGCTGATCCAATCGTCAATTCTTTGAGTAGCTCTTGGACACTGTGGACTGTGGCAGGTTATCAGCGATAAGTACCTGGGAGATTCCACATCAGGCTAACTGTCTTTGCAGAGGCCGATTGGCCATCACTGAGAGGAAGGCTTTCTGACAGGACCATCTCTGAGTCATCTGAAGAATAATATCTGTCATCTGATTCATTTTCATCCTCTCTCGGTGGAGGGGTCCTCTCTCGGCGGAGGGGTCCTCTCTCGGCGGAGGGGTCCTCTCTCGGCGGAGGGGTCCTCTCTCGGCGGAGGGGTCCTCTCTCGGCGGAGGGGTCCTCTCTCGGCGGAGGGGTCCTCTCTCGGCGGAGGGGTCCTCTCTGGGCGGAGGGGTCCTCTCTGGGCGGAGGGATCCTCTCTGGGCGGAGGGATCCTCTCTGGGCGGAGGGATCCTCTCTGGGCGGAGGGATCCTCTCTGGGCGGAGGGATCCTCTCTGGGCGGAGGGATCCTCTCTGGGCGGAGGGATCCTCTCTGGGCGGAGGGATCCTCTCTGGGCGGAGGGATCCTCTCTGGGCGGAGGGATCCTCTCTGGGCGGAGGGATCCTCTCTGGGCGGAGGGATCCTCTCTGGGCGGAGGGATCCTCTCTGGGCGGAGGGATCCTCTCTGGGCGGAGGGATCCTCTCTGGGCGGAGGGATCCTCTCTGGGCGGAGGGATCCTCTCTGGGCGGAGGGATCCTCTCTGGGCGGAGGGATCCTCTCTGGGCGGAGGGATCCTCTCTGGGCGGAGGGATCCTCTCTGGGCGGAGGGATCCTCTCTGGGCGGAGGGATCCTCTCTGGGCGGAGGGATCCTCTCTGGGCGGAGGGATCCTCTCTGGGCGGAGGGATCCTCTCTGGGCGGAGGGATCCTCTCTGGGCGGAGGGATCCTCTCTGGGCGGAGGGATCCTCTCTGGGCGGAGGGATCCTCTCTGGGCGGAGGGATCCTCTCTGGGCGGAGGGATCCTCTCTGGGCGGAGGGATCCTCTCTGGGCGGAGGGATCCTCTCTGGGCGGAGGGATCCTCTCTGGGCGGAGGGATCCTCTCTGGGCGGAGGGATCCTCTCTGGGCGGAGGGATCCTCTCTGGGCGGAGGGATCCTCTCTGGGCGGAGGGATCCTCTCTGGGCGGAGGGATCCTCTCTGGGCGGAGGGATCCTCTCTGGGCGGAGGGATCCTCTCTGGGCGGAGGGATCCTCTCTGGGCGGAGGGATCCTCTCTGGGCGGAGGGATCCTCTCTGGGCGGAGGGATCCTCTCTGGGCGGAGGGATCCTCTCTGGGCGGAGGGATCCTCTCTGGGAGGAGGGATCCTCTCTGGGAGGAGGGATCCTATCTGGGAGGAGGGATCCTCTCTGGGAGGAGGGATCTTATCTGGGAGGAGGGATCTTCAGTTGAGGGATCTCAGTAGAGTAATCTTCTCTCGGTGGATGGATCCTCTCCTGATGCAGAGATATTCCTTTGATGGAGAGATATTCCTCGAGGGAGAATTCTGGGCCGAAACATTGACCATTGTTTTCCCACTGTTTCTGCTCGACCCACAGTGTCTCCTCCAGCATTATTTTTGAAAGTCCCTCTCTTTCCGCAGAGATAATCATCCCCTCCAAGTAGGTGAAGTGTGAATGCGTGCGACCAGTCCACTCTGCTGCAGCTGGGAAGGGATACCGTACCACCCCCCTCCCCCACCCAACGGTCAGGTCTGCTCGACTGCCCTGATCATCTCTCTCTGCTGAAAGCATGGTCTGAGCACAGCTAACCATACCAGAACTAAATCTCTCACTTCCGCCCTGAATGGTCTCATCTTGCCTTGTGGCTTCCTTCAACCTCCTGTTTAAATGACCAAGAATTTGCAATGTCGTTTTCAGGATGAATGCCTTAAGTCCTTGGATTTCCTGCATGTTGAGGCTCTGATTAGCTTATGGGAGACGTGGTTGGGGCATCATGTCGGCAGAGATTGGTTAATTGAAAGGAAGCAGAAGGGCTGGTGTTAAAGGGTCATTTTCACATCCGCGATCAGTAATGAGTGGGGTGCCTGAGAAGCCGTCTGTGTCGAACGAGGGCACCAAGTGGACTGCAACTCTCTTTGCTGATGACATTGTACGATGTGTAGATTCACTGAAATTCTTCCAGTATACGGTGGGGGGGGGAGGGGGGGGGGGTGTGGGGGAGTGGGGATGAGATGTGTGAGCAACACTCAAACCTGCTTGAGAAACTCGGCATCCATAGGGTGGCCAGCATTTCGGGTCTGGGTGGGTGACTGAGTAAAAAGGTGGGGGAAGGTACCTGCAGGCACAGCAAGTGATTCAGAATGAGTGGAATGAGGAGCACGGCAACTTTTCAGGACATTGCTGAGACCCCACATCAAGTCAAGTCACCTTGATTTATCGTTCAGACTCTGCTCGCATGATAAACACAAGATGGCTTTTGTCCAAGATCACGGAGCATACTTACATAAATATAAATTAGAAGTTAAACTTTAAAATATTAAGACATATATAGAAACACAGTACCCTTTCCTCAAATGTTCTGGAAGTTCAGGAGTCTGATACCCAATCTGGACGCAAGGGCCCTAGTGCTGTAATGCCTCCTACCACATGGCAGAAGGGAGAACTGTTTACCTGAGGGGTGTGTGGGGCCCGCTGGGTACCCCACTGTCCACTGGGTACCCCACTGTCCACTGGAACACTGCGTACAGTTCTGGATATACACTTCTGGACGTAGTTTCGAGAGGTTTCACCAGGTGGACGCATGACGAAAGGTTGAAGTGGCTGGATACCAGCTCAGAAGAATGAGGGGTGGCCTTGTTGAAACATACCATTCTGAGGGGATAGTGAGAGGACGCTCTCCCCATTGGGGGATTTAGTGCCAAGGAGACATAGTTTCGGAACATCTGGCCACCCATTTTGGATGGAGGTGAAGAGGGAACACTACTCTCCAAGGGTCATGAATCTCTGGGATTCAGACCCCAACTGGAGGTGGAGTCATTCACGACTGACAGATATTAAGGAGTGAAAGGGGAGGTGGAGAGAGCAGAGATGAGGAATCGAGGCGAAGATGGGCTCACCATGACCTCACCGAATGGTGGCGCAGGCTACCATCCCTGGTTCAGATGTTTTTTGTTCAAATCATCCCAAGCCTTCACATTACATGCCTGCATCTTGATGCAGCAGGGTTGCTGTAGCGGTTAGCGCAGCATCATTACAGCGCCAGTAATCAGGATCGGGGTTTGCGCTGTCTGTAAGGAGTTTGTACGTTTTCTACATGTCTGTGTGGATTTTCTCCGGGGGCTGTGGTTTCCTCTCACCATTTGGCTGCACAGAATCATGGGCCAAACTGGCCTGAAAACCAGCATTTGCTGCAAGCTCTCTAGTAATCCTTGAGGGCCATGTACGAGAGAGGGGGTGGATTGTTATAGTTAATGGAGTTTGAGTGGCTTATAATCCTGATGTCCAGACATTAGTTCCCTGAGAGAGCAGCAGAGAATCCCCAGGCCAAAGGAGATGATTTCTCGGGCACACGTCCATGCCTGTCGAAGCTGTGCTCGCCCACAGGACAGCCCTTCGCAGCCCCAGACTGCAGTGCCCAAGCTGCGCCTTGACTCCTTTCAGCTGGATGTCTAACCCAGTCTGCTACCTAACTGGCTCAGACCTCCCATTCAGAGGCTACTTAGGAGGCAGACCAGGGAGCCTGGATCCCCTGTGACCTGTGGTGGGCTGGACATCTGAAGAAAGAGCCAGGCCCAAAGTGTGGTCCCCCTTTACTTGAGTGGATGCTGTGAGACCTGCTGAGTTTCTCCAGCACGTTTGTGCATTGCACTGGCCACTGTCACCTGCCAACCTTCTAGTTTCACTTTACACCAAGGTGGACTCTTGAACAGAGAGTAGACTTATCTTGTGCCATGGCTTCCTCCCTGTGCTCCCACGGTGGAGATGCCCTCAGTGGATGAATTGACAAGACCACGTCACTCATCCCAATTCAAGTTTCCTTCATTGTTTGGTGATAAATACGCAAAATTTGTGTGTTTTTGCTTGCCTTAGTGCCACGCCTTTATAGCACCAGCGATCGGGACCAGGGTTTGAATCCCACGCTATCTGTAAGGAGTTTGCACGTTCTACCTGTGTCTGCGTGCGTTTTTTTTCTGGGAGCTCTGGATTCCTCCCACTGTTTGAAATTTACCGGGGGTCTAGGTTAATTGGGTGTAATTGGGTAGCACAGACTCGTGGGCCAAAATGGCCTCTATGTCTAAACTTTTAAAAATTATATTCATTAGTTGGGCGATTGTGATCAAGAGCTGTGAAGTAATGTTGCAGCTCTGTAAAACTCTGGTTAGACCACACTTGGAATATTTCAATTCTGGTCATCTCCTGACAGGACAGAATGATGTAAAAGCTCTGGAAAGGGTGAGGAGGAGATTCACCTGGCTGTTGCTTGGATTGGAGAATGTATTGTATGAAGAAGTGTTGCCAGAGCTAGGGCTTTTCTCCTGGGAATGACAGACCTCAAGATTATGAGGGGCCTAGATAAGGTGAACAGTCAGCACCTTTTCGTCCAGTGTGACACTACTAAATACCAGATGGCAACTACGTGAGGTAAATGGAGGAGAGTTTAGACAAGATGCCAGAGGTGAGTATTTTACACAGAGAGTGGTGTGTGTCTGGAATGCTTGGCCAGGGAATACTCTTAGACAGGCACACGGATGTAAGAAATGTAAAGGATTGTGGAAGTGTGGTTGGGAAACATTAGATTGATGTGGAGTAGGTTTACATAGGACAGCACAACATCGTGGACTGAAGGGCTGGTACTGAACTGTAATGTTCAAACAAAATGAGTTTGGGTAGAATTAGCTTAAAATATGTACTTGATCAGCACAAACTTGATGGGCTGAATGGCCTTTCAGGCTATATTCTTCAATGACTATGACCTGCAACAGCTGAACTTACCTTGCTGCATGTTCCTTCTCTGTTGTCCCACTGATGTAGGCCACCGTGCCTTCCTGTCCTGACGTTGGGGAGCTCCACATCTTTGCATTAATCCATAAATTTTGCTTCAGTGTCTTCAACTTCATGGATGGCAACACGGTGAGCACAACGCTATTTCAGCGCCAACAATCTGGGTTCAGATCCACGCAGGCTGCGGGCGAAGGGACTGGCACCAGGCTGTGGACTGCTGGAGATTGGCTCGAAACTGGCTGGATGGGTACCAGATACAACCGGGATGCGAGAGGATACTGAGGCCTTCCTGATCGCGACAGAGGTTTGGGTCTGGAACTCAGGTTGGCGATGTGCTTCGGACTGGAGTCTGTGTGGCTGCAGAGGCTGTGGGAGTGTGGGAGGTGAACCCGTGGACACTCAGTGTCTCGGGGGGACTCTTTTCTTTCTCTTTCTCTGACTGTGAGGGTCACTCAGCAATTTGTGTTGATGGCGAATCTTTGCTTGCCTCACGATAGAATAAAGGAAATTTTGTGCAATATTACATTTTCTATTTTATTACATGACAATAAAAGAATCTTAAATCTGCAACTGCCTGCAAAGAGTTTATCTCCCCATGACCCATGTGCTCCCACCCTCCAAAAACAAATGACCAATTGAGAAGAAGGGGCATCATGGGTTGGACATGCTGCATGAATAAAAAGATGTTCCCACACACTGGGCAAGGCCACCCAGTTAACCAATCACCTCTGCACTGAGCTCAGCCACCCAGGTAATCAATCACTTCCACACTGGGCAAGACCACCTAATTAACCAGTCACCTCCACACTGGGCTAGGTCACCCAATTATCCAATCACTTCCGCACTGGGCAAGTCCACCCAATTAACCAATCAACCTCTACACTGGGCGAGGCCACCCAATTAACCATCACCTCCACACTGGGCTAGGCCACCCAATTAACTAATCAACCTCTGCATTGGGCTAGGACACCCAATTAACCAATCAACCTCTACACTGGGCGAGGCCACCCAATTAACCAATCACCTCCACACTGGGCTAGGTCACCCAATTAACCAATCACCTCCACCCAATTAACCAATCAACCTCCACCCAATTAACCAATCACCTCCACACTGGGCTAGGTCACCCAATTAACCAATCACCTCCACCCAATTAACCAATCAACCTCCACCTAATTAACCAATCAACCTCCACACTGGGCTAGGCCACTCAATTAACCAATCACCTCCACTTTGGGCTAGGCCACCCAATTAACTAATCAACCTCCGCACTGCACTAGGTCACCCAATTAACCAATTGCCTCCGCACTGGGCTAGGCCACCCAATTAACCAATCAAGCTCCACATTGGGCTAGGACACCCAATTAACCAATCAACCGCACTGGGCTCGGACTTCCAATTAACCAATCGCCTCCACACTGGGCTGGGGCTCAAATTAACCAATTACCTCCACACTGGGCTCGGCCACACAATTAACCAATCGCCTCCGCACTGGGCTAGGTCACCCAATCAACCAATTGCCTCCGCACTGGGCTAGGCCACCCAATTAACCAAACTCCACACTGGGCTAGGCCACCCAATTAACCAATCAACCTCCACACTGGGCTAAGTCACCCAATTAACCAATCACCTCCACCCAATTAACCAATCACCTCCACCCAATTAACCAATCACCTCCACCCAATTAACCAATCACCTCCACCCAATTAACCAATCTACCTCCACACTGGGCTAGGCCACTCAATTAACCAATCACCTCCGCACTGGACAAGGCCAACCAATTAACCAATCACCTCCGCACTGGACAAGGCCACCCAATTAACCAATCACCTCAACACTAGGCAAGGCCACCCAATTAACCAATCACCTCCACTTTGGGCTAGGCCACCCAATTAACCAATTGCCTCCGCACTGGGCTAGGCCACCCAATTAACCAATTGCCTCCACACTTGACTAGGCCACCCAATTAACCAATCACCTCCGCACTGGACAAGGGCACCCAATTAACCAATCACCTCCACACTGGGCAAGGCCACCCAATTAACCAATCACCTCAACACTGGGCAAGGCCACCCAATTAACCAATCACCTCCACTTTGGGCTAGGCCACCCAATTAACCAATTGCCTCCACACTGGGCTAGGCCACCCAATTAACCAATAGCCTCCACGCTGGGCTAAGTCACCCAATTAACCAATCAACCTCCACACTAGGATAGGTCACCCAATTAACCAATCACCTCCACACTGGGCTAGGCCACCCAATTAAGCAATCAACCTCCACATTGGGCTAGGCCACCCAATTAACCAATTGTCTCCGCACTGGGCTAGGTCACCCAATTAACCAATCAACCTCCACACTGGGATAGGCCACCAAATTAACCAATCAACCTCCACACTGGGCTAGGTCACCCAATTAACCAATTGCCTCCGCACTGGGCTAGGCCACCCAATTAACCAATAGCCCCCACCCAATTAACCAATCAACCTCCATACTGGGCTAGGCCACTCAATTAACCAATCACCTCCACACTAGGCAAGGCCACCCAATTAACCAATCACCTCCACATTGGGCAAGGCCACCCAATTAACCAATCACTTCCACACTGGACGAAGCCACTCAATTAACCAATCACCTCCACTTTGGGCTAGGCCACCCAATTAACCAATCACTTCCACACTGGACGAAGCCACTCAATTAACCAATCACCTCCACTTTGGTCTAGGCCACCCAATTAACCTCCACACTGGGCTAGGTCACCCAATTAACCAATTGTCTCCGCACTGGGCTAGGCCACCCAATTAACCAATAGCCTCTGCGCTGGGCTAGGTCACCCAATTAACCAATTGCCTCCACACTTGACTAGGTCACCCAATTAACCAATCAACCTCCACACTAGGATAGGTCACCCAATTAACCAATTGCCTCTGCACTGGGCTAGGCCACCCAATTAACCAATAGCCTCCGTGCTGGGTTAAGTCACTCAATTAACCAATCAACCTCCACATTAGGATAGGCCACCCAAGTAACCAATCATCTCGCACTGGGCTAGGCCACCCAATTAACCAATCACCTCCTCCCAATTAACCAATCAACCTCCACACTGGGCTAGGCCACTCAATTAACTATTCACCTCCACACTAGGCAAGGCCACCCAATTAACCAATCACCTCCACATTGGGCAAGGCCACCCAATTAACCAATCACTTCCACACTGGACGAAGCCACTCAATTAACCAATCACCTCCACTTTGGGCTAGGCCACCCAATTAACCAATCACTTCCACACTGGACGAAGCCACTCAATTAACCAATCACCTCCACTTTGGGCTAGGTCACCTAATTAACCAATCACCTCCACACTGGGCGAGGCCACCCAATTAAACAATCAACTTCCACACTGGGCTAGATCACCCAATTAATCAAATGCCTCCGCAATGGGCGAGGCCACCAATTAACCAAACTCCCCACTGGGCTAGGCCACCCAATTAACTAATCACCTCTGCGCTGGGCTAGGCCACCCAATTAACCAATTGCCTCTGCACTGGGCTAGGTCACCCAATTAACCAATCAACCTCCACACTGGGCTAGGCCACCAAATTAACCAATCGCCTCCGCACTGGGTGAGGCCACCCATTTAACCAATCAACCTCCACACTGTGCTAGGCCACCCAATTAACCAATCGCCTCCACATTAGGCTGGACCTCAAATTAACCAATTGCCTCCATACTGGGCTAGGCCACACAATTAACCAATCGCCTCCGCACTGGGCTAGGCCACCCAATTAACCAATTGCCTCTGCACCAGCCCTTATAAGTTGTGAAATTGCCATTTAAATTTTTAGCTTGTTTTTAAAATTTAGACATTCAGCACGATAACCGGCCATTTTGGCCCACAAATCCATATCATGCAATTACACCCAATTAACCTACAACCCATGGTATGTTTTGAAAGCAGAGTTCCTAGGGAAAACTTACGCAGACACGGGAAGAACGTACTAACTCCTTACAGAGTGGGATTCGAACCCTGGTCCTGTTCGCTGGCGCTGTAAAGGTGTTGAGCTAACCGCTATGAACTTTGCCACTGCTGTTTATCCCCGTCCATTCCATCAGACCCTTGCCACCTTCAGAAACCCCCCGCCAATTAAATTATTCCGGGAAAGCAGAATAATTGAACTTTTCAGCTCAGGAACTGACTGACAAGGGGCCGACCTGACAACAGGGAGAAGTTACCGGATCTATTTTTGGACCCCTTGCCTGCTACTGCGGAACCGGTCTGAGTCTATTATCTAGCCCCCGTCTCCAGAGCAACACAAGAGCAAGTCAATGGTCACATTCAGCGCAAAGTCTTTTTTCAATTTTGTCCAACCGCAGTGCAAACTCACGGGGTGTAATCACCACCCGTGCACTCTACATGAGCTAACATGTTTCGGAATTCTTTTTAAATACTTCAGTACCTCAATGACCCACACCCTGAAGCAATTCCATTCTTTGATATGTGTGTGTGAATTTGCAGTTGATCCTCCAGCTGGAATTACGACTGGTGGTGAGCTCCCAAGGTGCGTGCAAACTAAAGACAATTAATTTCACCTAGTTTCAGAATCTTCTGCGGGGCTTCCCTCAAGGTGAAGATTAGTGTCTGTGACGACATTTACTGTGTGGATCATCCCAGGATGACAGCTTCAGCACGTGCTAGAACATTCCACTCTACCCTCGTGTTCCAAGACTTGCCACAGAAGGCACACTGACATCTGCAGCATCTAAGAACCCCCCGGCACACATCAAAGAATGGGGATACCTTCAGAGCTGTCTTACACCAACATTCTTGAAACTGAGTTTTACAACACAGAAACGGGCCCTTCGGCCCAGCTCATCAATGCCCACCAAGTTCTCTACCGAAAAGCTGGTTGAAGAAAGGAGACAGAGAGAAAATGAGAGAGAGAGAGAGAGAGAGAGAGAGAGAGAGAGAGAGAGAGAGAGAGAGAGAGAGAGAGAGAGAGAGAGAGAGAGAGAGAGAGAGAGAGGAGTGAGAGAGAGGAGAATTAGGGATAGATGGTAGGGGTGGTTAACAGAAAGCGGAGAAGCTGATTTTAATGCCATCTGGATGGAGGGGGCCCGGATGGAATACAAGAAGTTGTTCCTCCAATTTGTGGGTGGTCTCAGTCTGGCAGTACTTGGACAGACGTGAGCATGGGAATGGGGTGTGAATTGAAGTGGGTGGCCATCGAGAGATCCATGCTATTCTGGCAAATAGAGCCGAAGGTGCTCAATGAAGCAATCTCCCAGTCCGTGTCCAGCCTCTCCAACGTAGTGGAGACACAGTGGGAGCACCGGATGCAGGAGATGATCCCCTGCAGATTTCCAAGTGGTTCGTTGCTTCGCTTGGAAGGACTGTTTGGGGCCCCGAATGGTAGTGAGGGAGGAGGTGGAGTGCCTTCTGCGGTCACACAGGTAGGTGTCACGGGGGCTTTTGGTGGAAGGAAACGAGGGAGTCACAGAGGGAGTGGTCCCTGCGGAAAGTGGAGGGGAGGAGAGGGGAATATGGTGGGATCACTTAGTAGGTGGTGGAAATGGAGGAGAAAGATGTGTTGGTTGTGGAGGCTGGTGGGGTGAGGTGGGGGGGGGGGGGGGGCGGCCAGGACAAATATGTGTGAGGTGGAGGATATGCGGGTGAACCCCTGATCAGTTTTCACCTTTCCCCTCCTGCCTTATCCATGTCCAATAATGATCCTTTGTCTGTTGGTCTGTGCTCCTCCCCCTGCCCCTTTGATCCTTCTCCCCATCCTTTTAATTCAGGCACCCCTCTGCCTTTCACATACCTTGAAGAAGGGCTCGGCCTATGGCTGCAGCATTTCTGTTGAAGCATCTGCAGCCTTTCACATTTCATCCTCCTTCTACTCCCCCATCCCCCACCTAGGTGAAATCAATTGACCAAAGGGAGTGTGCCAGCAGAAGGTTGGGCAGTACAGGGAGGGATTGTTACAAGAGATTCCACCCGGGAGGTATTACAGCACGGCTGGGAGTACTGGTGGCATACATCTCCAGCAGGCCCAGCTAGACCCTGACCTCTGTCTCAACCCTGACCCCACTTGGTTCCACCCTGACCCCTGGCTCCACCCTGACCTCCAGGTCAACCTAATCCCTTGCTCGACCCTGACTCCCCAGGTTCCACCCTGACCCCCAGTTAAAGCCCGACCATTTCGACTCTGACCCCTGGTTTGATACTGACCCCTGGCTCAATCCTGACCTCACTTTGATCCTGACTTCAGTGGGGTTTGTGTGTTCTCCCTGTGAGGGTCTGTGTCCCACCCCAACACCATGCACACTCCGGATTCTTCCTGAAAAGTAAAAGACAGTATATTTGGGAGAGGTCAGTAACACAGATTACCGCTGGGGGGGTGGGGGGGGGTGGGCGGGTAACACGGATTACCGCAGAGAGGGTTGGATACCGCTGGGAGGAGTGGGCAACATGGATTACTGCTGGGAGGGGTGAATAACATGGATTACTGCTGGGAGGGCTGGTTAACATGGATTACTGCTGGGAGTGGTGGGTAACATGGATTTCCGCTGGGAGGGCTGTGTAACACAGATTACCGCTGGGAGGGCTGTGTAACATGAATTACCGATGGGTGGGCTTTGTAACATGGATTACCGATGGGTGGGATGGGTAACATGGATTATCGATGGGTGGGTTGGGTAACACGGATTATCGATGGGTGGGTTGGGTAACACGGATTACCACTGGGAGGGCTGGGTAACACGGATTACTGCTGGGAGGGCCGGCTAATATGGATTACTGCTGGGAGGGCTGGGTAACACAGATTACCACTGGGAGGGCGGGGTAACAGGGATTACTACCGGAAGGGTGGGGTAACACGGATTATCACCGGCAAAGTTGGGCAGAACCAAAACCATTGGGAAACACCTTCTGCTTGAACATATGAATGTCTGAGTTAGCAATGGCAATGTTTGGAAATGAAGATTCAGACCAGGAAATGAGACAGTTTGGATCACTACGGGGCAGAGGTGGGATGTCTCTCTCACTGTTTGGGAAAACTGGGAGACAGAAATTTGTTTTTGGGAGTTACTATCTCAGAGGATCTTTCCTGGACACCAATGACATCGTGAAAAAACCACATCAGCACCTCTGCTTCCTCAGGAGTTTGTGGAGGTTTGGAATTACATCAGAAACCCTGGCAGATTTCTACAGATGTGTGGTGAAAAGTGTGCTGACCAGCTGCGTCATGGTCTGGTATGGGGCCACCAATATCCCTGAGCATAAAGCCCTCCAAAAGGTAGTGGACACAGCTCAGGACATCACAAGCAAATCCCTCCCTTCATCAAGAAAACCAACAGGGAAGGCTGCCATCAGAGGGCAGCAGCAATCATCAAGGAGCCCCAGCACACATTCTCACTGCTGCCATCAGGAAAGAGGTATCGGTGCCACAAGACTCGCACCACCAGGTTCAGGAATACCTGTTATCCCTCCACCATCAGACTTCTCAACCACAAACTCAATCAGGAACTCATTTAAAGACTTATTTTGCATTTTACTGTTGTTTTTTTCTCTCTTTATTGCACAGTTGTTCACATTTCTTTATTTTTTTAATGTGTACATTGTGTACAGTTTTTTTTTGCGTAACTAATTAGTGGTAATTCTGCAGCACCCACAGGAAAATGAGATTCAGGGTTGTATGTGATGTCATGTATGTACTCTGACAATAAATCAGTGATCTGATCTGTGAATGTTTACTTATCTATCCTTCGATATTTGTTGTCCCTTTCGTGGTAATGGCACATTGTGGTAACGTATACTGGAAGAATTTCAGTGAATCTACACATCGTACAATGTATATAACAAACTTCCAGTACTCATTCCCATCAAACCTTCCCAGATTCTGCCACTCATCCACCATCTTCAGACATATTACAGAGGCCAATTAATCTACTAACAGGAATATTTTTGGCATGTGAGAGGAAAAAAAAATCAAAGTTCCCAGGGGAACCCACCTCATCCAGAGGAGAGTATGCAAACTCCGCACAGACAGTGCTGAAGATCACAATTAGACTAGACCTGCTGGAGGAATGAGGCAACAGCTGTACCAGCTGCCACACTGTGCAATGGGTTGTGGGATCTTACTGTGAATGAGTGAGGTGCCTTTATCCCCACTTTAGCAGTGTGCAAATACTGCAGCACACATTGGCCTTCATAAATAAAAATATTAATGCCCAGACTTCAGGAACTGAGTTACAGGGAAAGGTTAAACAGTTTAGGACTTTATTACCTGGACTGTGGAAGAATGAGGGGAGATTTGATGGAGGTGTTTAAAATTATGGAGGGGATAGACGGAGTAAATATACATAGGGTCGGTGAGATACAAACCAGAGGACATGGGTTAAGAGTGAAAGGGGAAAAGTTTAGGGGGAACATGAGGGGGAACTTCTTCACACAGTGTGGTGGGAGTGTGGAACAAGCTTCCAGCTGAAGTGGTGAATGTGGGCTCAATTTTAACATTTAAAGAGGAATTGGATTGGTACATGGATGGGAAAGGTATGGAGGTGCAGGTCAGTGGATTAGGCAAAAAAAATGGTTTGGCACAGACAAGAAGGGCTGAAATTGCCTGTTTCAGCTTGTAATGTTCTATGGTTCTAACAAATTCATTGGCTGTGCCGCACCCTGGGATATCCTGAGGATGCGAGAGGTGCTGTAAGAATGGAATTTATTCCTGTGTCCAACACAGACAGGTGTAACAGCACCCTGGTTACAGACACCAATTTATGGCCTTTATAGAACCATAGAACATCACAGCAAAAAAAAAGCAGGTCTTTCGGCCCATCTGGTCTATGCAAACTATTATTCTGACTAAGTCCCATTGACCTGCACATGACCTCCCATCCATGTACTGTACCTCTCCAAATTTTTCTCAAATGTCAAAAATCGAGCCCGCATTCACCGCCTCAGCTGGCAGCTGTGACAATGGTAATTACAAACTGTGTTAGAATTAGAAGTTGTAAATGGGATGTAAATGAAATACTGTAATATTGTATTAATGCAATTTCTTGTAATCACTACATGAACCACCTTTGATAAACGAATATGTACAAACTCCTTACAGTTCGTGACCCTGGTCCTGATTTGCTGGCACTGTAACAGTGATGTTCTAACTGCTACGCCAACCGTGCCCCCCCCCCCCAAAATTACAGTAATGCTCTTACCTCTCCACGGGTACAAGGGAACGGATCTGAATATCTGGAGGTACAAAGTGCCCCAGGCCAGTGGTTGTCATCGGGCAGTCCAAACGTATCACTGCAGTTCCTGGCAAAATACTTGTATGGTCTCCAGGTCGCACCAAAGTCTTGAGATCGTTCCAGAACCATTGCAGCAGGCCTGGGGGACCTGAAGATCATGATGAGGTGAGTGAAGTAGAAGTGAGTGTCCAGGTCCAACTGGATGGCTTCTCTCTGGCTGCCCTGAGCCGACTGCCACCAGGTGTCTGGGAAGCGGAATGGGGAGTCGGCCATGGCGCTGGGCCGGTGGGAGAGTTGGTGGCTCCGGCACTTGCCGCATTCGACGGGAGCCTGGCATCCACTGCTTGTGTGGGCGCAGAAGAGTTCAGTGTGGGGAACACCGCAGTTGGACGTGGTCTTCAGGGGTCTGCCTCTGGCTAGGTTTCCCAGCCGGGGGTTACAGGCACCAGACTCACAGTTCTGCCTCACCCCAGACAACTCCAACGATCCTGCAGACAAAGTGAGCCCAGAGTCACTGCCAGTGACCATCACACCCCCCTCAGTGAGCCCAATGTCACCACCAGTGACCATCACCCACCCACCCTCAGCGAGCCCAGTGTTGCAGCCGATGACCATCACACACCCCCCCAGTGAGCCCAGTGGCACTGCCAGTGAACGTCACTCCCTCCATGAGCCCAGTGTTTCCACCAGTGACCTGTACACCCACCCCCCCCCCAGTGTAACCACCAGTGACCTGTACACCCACCCCCCCCCAGTGTAACCACCAGTGACCTGTACACCCACCCCCCCCCCAGTGAGGCCAGTGTCACTGCCAGTGATCATCACCCCCCCCCCCCGTGAACCTTGTGTCATCGTCAGTGCCCTGCACAACTACCCCCTCCCCAATGAGCCCAGTGTCACTGCCGATGGGTGCCCTGCACATACCCCCTGAGTGGGAGGCACCCAGGCTCAGTGTCAAACATGTTGGATACCTTCAGCCTGGCATGAATGGAGAGAAAAATCCATGTTTGCAATAAATTATTTACAGAAAAAGAAAAACATTCAGTCTTTTCTTACCCTTAGTGTCATGTCCCTTAGTGTCTTACCCTTAGTGTCATGACCATACATTCCCATCAATGTACATTGTTACCTACGTTCACTATATACAGCACTGTGAACCTGGCCGTTACTTCCCCTCTATTTTTGAAGGGCTTCCCCTCAGTTTCAGTCCTTCCCTATAAAGTCCTCGCGTTGGCTGCGCCAAGCCTCAGTACACCCATCGACACGTCCCCTGCACCCTGGAATGTTGCAGGAAGACCAAAGGGCATCTTACAGCAAACAGTGAGAGGTGACTTCACAGAGATAAGGTTATGGTGGACAGCCAGCACCTTTTCCCGATGATGATCACCATATACCATCTGTTTCAGGTAAGTGGAGGAAAGTTTAGGGAGACATCAGAGGTATGTTTTGCATTCAGAGAGAGGTGACTGACTGGAATGCATCGCCGGGGGTGGTGGTGAAGGCTGGTACAGTAGCTATGCACCTGGATGTAAAACAAATATCGGGTTATGGGTGTAAGGGAGGGAAGGATTAGGATGTTGTTGGGTAGGCTTGCACAGGTCAGCACATCACTGGCTGAAGGGCCAGTACTGCGCTGTAGTGTTCAATGAGCATTGAACAGTGCAGCACACAAACAGGCCCTTCGGTCCACCATTTCCACGCTGACCAGGATGCCAATTTAAACCAATCTCACCTGCCTGCCCATGATCTCTGTGGCTCCATTTCCTGCCTGTTCATGAGTCTAAGTCAGTGGTACATAACTCTTTTCTTTACATTCACATCCCACTTTAAGTATTCCCTATGCCATCAGTGCTCTGTGATTAGTAAGGGATTGCTTAAGGTGGGATGTGGGTGGGAAGACAAAGTTTGAAAACCACTGTTTTAATTGTACCTCATTGACTCGTTATGTGCATGGTTTCAAAACTCCAAAGGAAATGGGCCAATGACAATTTTTCTCAAGCAAAATATTTCAATAACAATTGGGTCTAGAGCAGGGATTCTCAACCTTCCCTTCTCACTCACATCCCACCTTAAGCAATCCCTTACCAATCACAGAGCCCTTGATGGCCTAGGGAACATTTAAAGTGGGACGTGAGTGGAACAAAAAAAGGTTGAGAACCACTGGTAAGTGGCTCTTAATTGCTGCTGTTGTTTCAGCTTCTAGCATATCCCCCTGGCTGCTCGTTCCTGGCACCCACATCCCTCATGCATTTGACATGTCCACCCTGAGAGAAAGACTCTGACTGTCTGCCCGATTTCTGAAGGCATTATTTTACAAACCTCAGCCAGGTCACCTCTCAGCCCCTGGCACTCCAAAGGCAACAACCCAAATATGTCCAATGTCTCCTTACACCTGATGCTCTCTAATCCAGGCCACATTCTGGTGAAGCTCTTCCGTACTCTCTCTGAAGCCTTCACATCCTTCCTGTCATGTGGAAACCAGCAACGATGCACAGTATTCCAGATGTGGCCTGGCCATAATTTTATAAAACTACACCATGACTTCCCAACTTTTATACTATTTGTTGTTCCACTTTTAGGGATCTATGAATTTACAGCCCAAGATCCATCTGCACATCAAAGCTCCTCAGAGTCCTGCCATTGACTGTAGACTTTCTTCTTACAACTGACTTCCCACGGTGCAACATTTCACACTTGTCTAGGTTCAACCTCATTGGCTATTTCTCTGCCCATGTTCCCAACTGATCTGTATCCCACTCAATCCTTCCTCAATATCCACAGCTCCATCAATTATTGTGTCATCCACATACTCATACATTTTTGTCCAAATCATTTACATGACAACCAAGGTCCCATCACTGATGCACAAAGCCTTAAGAAATGGGAGAGTAATTAGGCCATTGGGCTCTTCAAATCTGCCCCACTATTCGATCCTTTTCAACCTCCTTCTCCTGCCCTCTCCCCGTAACCCTCGATTCCCTTCCTGTTCAAGAACCCATCTACCTCTGTCTTTATCCCGTGATGGCTTCCACAGCTGTCCATGGCAACAAATTCCACAGATTCACCACCCTCTGGGTAAAGAAATTCCTCCTTATCTCTGTTGCAAAGAGATATGTTATATTCCAAGATTGTGGCTTCTCATCCTAGACTCCCACGATAGGAAACATTCTCTATACGTTCACTCTATCCAGTCTTTTTAGTATTCAATAGCTTCAGAGAACCCCCCCCATTAGTGACAGAACTTTTCAGAGAATTATTACCCCCCCCCCACCTTCTATGGCCAAGCCAGTTTTGAATCCAATTCACCAAGTCTCCATGGATCCCATGTAACTTAATCTTCTGAAGCAGGTCCCATGAGGAACCTGGCTGAAAGCTTTCTGAAGATCATGCATTCAAACAAATATAATGAACTTGTAATCCTCCACCATTTCCGTCACCTTCAATGTGATCCCACCACCAGGCACAACTCACTCCTCCCTTCCCACTAATCGCCCCTCCCCCTTTGGTACCTCCCTGTGTGACCACAGGAGGTGCACCCACACCTTCTCCCTCACCACCATGTGAGGCCGCAAACAGTCCTTCCAAATGAAATTACACTCACATAAATCTGCAGGGGGTCATCTACTGCATCTGGGGCTCCCGCTGTGGTCTCCTCTACATCAAAGAAACCAGACAGCCTGGGAGAGAGTGCTTTGTTCAGCACCTCAGCGTTGTTTGTTTCAGCGTTGTTTGCCACAATAGCAGGGATGTCTCACTGGCAGGTCATTCCAATTCCCTGCCCAATTCCCTTGCCGACATGTCTGCTCATGGCCTCATCCACTGACAGACTGAGATCACCCTCAAATTGGAGGAACAACCGCTCCCTCATCTTCTGTCTGGCTACCCTCCAACTAGATGACATTAACATCGACCTCTCCAGTTTCTGCTATCCCTCCACCATCCAGTCTCTCCCCTTCCCCAATTTGTCCAGCCCTCTCCCTCTCTCTCTCTTTCCCTTTCCCTCTGTCTTCTTTCCTCCAGCTTTGCATTCACTGACCCAGCCCCTCTCTGATCAGTCCTCTCCTCTCCTCTTTCCTACGTCCAATTATCACCTTTTATCCTCCCCCTGGCCTTCCCTCCTCCCCCAGCTTTATTACTCAGGCCCTGCCTACGTTTTACTCATACCCTGAAGAAGTGCTCAGGCCTGAAACAATGGTTATAGATCCTTTCTTCCTCTGGTCGCTGCAAGACCGGCTGAGGTTCCTCCAGCATCTCAAACATCACAAGAAGGTTTCATTCAGACCAACTGTCCTTTTACTAAACTCCAGAGAATGCTTCTAACTTTGATTCAATACTTCCTTTAACTCCTGTGGTCAGCCACAGCTGTTCCATTTCTGTGAAGTTTTTGTGCCTTATGTTTGTTGTAAACTATGTAGTTTCTTTAAATATTGTCAAGTCGTTTATTGTCATCTGATCGTAGAAATACAACCCGATGAAACAGCGTTCTCCGGTCCTCAGTGCAAAACACGCAGACACACAACCAGACTTAACACACAAACAATACAAATGCAGGACAAGTATTTTATCTGTACAAATAAATATTGTTTTGTACAGATGAGAATCTCGGACAGTTAGCATGAGCAGTTTCTTTGGTCATTCAGTTCTCATTGCCCGGGGGGGGGGGGGGTGGGGAGCTGTTCCTCAGCCTGGTGGTACTGTCTCTGATCCTCCTGTATCTCTTCCCCCGACGGGAGCAGCTGAAAGGTTTTGTTTGTGGAGTTGTAGGGGTCCTCAATGATTTTGCACGTTCTCTTCAGACAACAATCCCAGCAGATCACATCAATGGGAGGAAGGGAGACTCCGGTGATCCACGCTGTGATGCAGCCGGCCAGGATGCTCTCATTAGAGATCCTATAGAAGGTTGATATAATGGTCGCCGGTAGCCTTGCCCACTTCAGTTTTCTTAGGAAGTGTAGTCACTGTTGCGCCTTCCTAACAAGTGAGGAGATGTTGAGCGTCCACAATAGGTCACTAGTTAAGTAAACTCCAAGGAACTTGGTGCTCTCTACTCTTTCAACTACTGAGTTGTTGATGTGCAGTGGAGGGTGGTCATTCCTGGCCCTCCTGAAGTCCACAATCATCTCCTTCACCTTGTCCACGTTGAGACTCAGGTTGTTACTCTTGCAGCATTTCACAAGATTTTCCTCCTGCTCTCTGCAGTGTGACTCTCTGCAAACGATGACACTTGAGAGCTGGATCTGGCGATGCAGTCGTGGGTCAGTAGCATGAACAGGAGTGGGCTGAGCACACAGCCCTGAGGTGCTCCAATGCTCAGCGTGACAGTGCTTGATATTCTGCTACCGACCCAGTCACACTGTGGTCTTTCTGTTAGGAAGTCCAGGATCCAGTTATAGAAAAGGGTGTTGAGTGCCAGCAAGGACAACTTCTCCACCTGTCCCTGCGCAATGATCGTATTAAACACCAAATTCAAGTCAATGAGCAGCAGCCTGGTGTGTGAGGTGTTGTTCACCAGGTAGGCCAGGTCACAGTAAAGCAACAATGCTATAGCATCATCTGTGGAACAGTTTCTTCAATAGGCAAATTGAAATGGATCCAGTCAGTGTCCCTGGGAGGTGTGCTTTGATGCATTCCATTACCAGACACTCAAACCATTTCATAATGGTGGAGGTCAGTGGCACAAGGATGTAGTAATTGATGCCTGTTATTGTCACCCTCTTGGGGACTGGGATGATGGTGGCTCTCTTGAACCCAGCGGGAAAGATAGACTGCTGCAGCAAGGTTTTGAAGATGTCCATGAAGAACTCCATCAATTGGTCTGTGCAGTCCTTCAGTACCCGACCAGGTAAATTGTATGGGATCACCTTGCATAGGGTTCCCTTCAGCTCAGCCACAGGTAGGCAGGGGCACACGGAGCTTTCTTTGGCGTGATCCTGTTCTTCTCATCAAAACATGCATAGAAGGTGTTCAGTGTGTCCGAAAGGTAGGCGTCATTGTCAGGATCCATTATGGCCTTGATCCCTTGCCACTGGTGTCGCAAAACTGTCTGGGGATCTTCTGTGCTTACCCCTGTGGTGCCTCCCAGATTGCATGGGAGAGTTCAGCCCTGGCTGATCTTAGTGACATTCTGTCCTGAAGGCATCACCACAAGCTCTGAGAAGGGCCTGAACCCCTGCATCCAACCATGGGTTCTGGTTAGCCTTGGTTGTGAAGCATTTGATCTCGGTGACATCCTCAATGCACTTGCTGATGTAAGCCATATTGCCTACTGCTGGTTCACTGGCAAAACAGTTCATGCAATTTTGCGATCTACTTTTACCACACTCATGACTCAAACATTTGTAATTTGCTGAGGTCTGGGCTTTTTGATTGAATATGGTACATGGATACAAGAAAAATTGAGGGTTATGGGTGCGAGGTAGGGATAGTTTTTGAATAGATTTGCATAGATCGGCACCATGTTGTGCACTGTATGGTGTTCTAATGCTCCCTGTTCTAAACTACTCGGGGCAAGAGCTATTATGATATTCAGTGTTCTATTGGAATAACTCTTCCCTGAAGCCCCACTTAACTTTACGATTCATCATTAACCTCTCTTTACTGCACAATAATTAGTCGTCAGCTATGTTGTACTTGCTTCCACAACCAATGTGAAGAACTAGCTGTGGAACACTACATGAACACACCCTCCATATTTCAACTGCAAATTGGGCTTTCTCGATTTTAGTCTTCCCAAAATTACTGCATAGCCTTTGCTACACATGTCTCAGTCAGGATTGGCACTATTCCCATCTTTATCACAAGCCTCCAAACAGACTCACACAATCACAGACAGAAGGTGCGAACTCTATACGCACACTGGAGGCTCACAATAAAATCTGACTCCCTGGAACTGTGCGGCAGTTGTGTGGCCCAAACTAAATTTCGTCTGATAGATCCTACCCATCAATTCATCTTAAAATGTGTTTATCTTGCTCTGAATGTGGTACCCAACCAGATGAAGAGGCTTTGGCTTTGCCTTTCATTTTTCCCCTTCTCTATCCTCCTGCCGTTCCGTGGTTATCATCAGACGTGTGCAAGAATTTAGGATCCAAATCCATAGATTCCTCGAGAGTGCTGCGCAGGTTGACAGAGTAGTTTAGAAGGCTCATGGTATGGTGGCCTTCTTTCACTGGGTGATCGAGTTCAAGAGCCGTGAGATAACATTGCAGCTCTATACAATGGCCAACTAAACTGGCACGGTTAGTGCCACGCTGTTACAGCGCCAGCGATCGGGACCAGGGTTCCAATCCCCACGCTGTCTGTAAGGAGCATGTATGTTCTGCGCGGGTTTTCCGTAGGGATCAAAAATGTACCGGGGTGTAAGTTAATTGGGTGACATTTGGTTGCACGGACTTCTGGGCCGGAAGGGCCTGTTACCGTATGTCTATCTAAAATCTATAAACACAAAATTGACCCACATTTTGAATATTGTATTCACTTCTGGTCACCTCATTACAGGAAGGATTTGGAAACAATGGAGAAGGTGCAGAGGAGATTCACCAGGATGTGGCCTGGGCTGGAGAATGTGTCTTATGAGGCAAGACTAACAGACCTAGGGCTTTGGACAGATCTACAAGATTATGAGAGGCATAGATGGGATGGACAGCCAGCACCTGTTTCCTGGGGCGACAGTCAGAAATACCAAAGGGTTACTGTTTAAGGCGAGGGGAGACATCAGAGGTAAGCTTTGTTTCTCTTTTTTAAAAAAAAAGAGTTGTGGGTTCCCAGAATGCCTTGCCAGGGGTGGTGGTGAAGGCTGAAACAAGAGGGACATTTAAAAGTCCCTAACACAGGCACGTGGATGCAAGGAAAATAGAGGGTTATAGTGTGAGGTAGGGAAGGTTTAGATTGTTGAGTAGGTTTTAAATTGTAGGTCAGCATAACGCCATGCACGAAAGGGCCTGCTCTGAGCTGTAATGTTTGAAAGCCTTGCTCTTTGTTCCTGAACATCTCTGCGCTGACACAACATTCCTCCATTTAATTTGTTAGGACACTGCTCCCAGGCCAATTAAAATGAAGCATGCTTCTACAGAACCATCCCACCTTCACTAATACTGGGGCTTATGCCCAATCTCTCTCCAACCAGACTGTGAGCAGTACAGTCTTACCGATCCAATAGCAATCTGCACATGGCTCAGGTTGGAATCCATACATTATTTCCATTATTGTCCTGCTTTCTAATTTGATCCCCCTCTGCATACATTTCTTGGTGGACCTTTGATCTGTCTTCTGTACCATGTCAGTGGGATCTTGGCCCTTCCCACTACCATGCTCTTCAGCCTCAGCGAGATTTCCTCAGCCCCAGCTCCGAGCAAATCACAAAGCCTTTGGGACTGACATGAGGGAGAATAGTATCTAGCCTGCCCCATAACTACATTGCCCTTTTCCCTTTGGCTCCCTCAACATTTGTCACAAGCTCCTTTGCAACCTCCACTTTTGTCCACCCAGTTGCACCTGTTGCAGAAGCTCCTCCAACAATACTCTCTGAGTGGCCACAGCCCTCCTGTCCCTCTTGCCTGATCGTTCTGCAGTTAGGGGTGTACATGCTTCTTGGAATGAGATATTCCTGCAATTTCCCTCTGATGCATGGCTCAGATCTCAGTTCGCCATCTCCAAGCCAAAGCTCCCACTGCTGCAAAAACTCTTCTCTGGGTGCAGTAGGTAGTTTCTGTTAGTCCCCACGCACTCCAGCAGGAACACATCACCTGCCTTGATGTGCTTGTCAATGGAATGTAATCAGTAATTCAATTATCAACTTGCTTTAATTAATTTCAATTCATAGTTAAATGTACACGGTGGATCATAATTTTTTTTGAGCCATTCCCTTTAAAATGGAGAAAACGATAATCCTCACTAGCCAAACGATCTCACCTACAGATTAAATATAAAAGCTCACTTTGCCTGACCAAAGCCCATATTCAAAAGGACCGCATTCTACCCTCGTTATTCAGGTACTCTGCATTACCGCAATTAGATCCCTGGATCTCCCATCTCATACTCTGACCTCCAAGAAGGCAGCCAACATGATAAAAAGATCCCCATCACCCTCTTCTCACTGCTACTGTCAGGCAGAGGGTACAGAAGTCTGAAGGTCAGCACCCCCAGGTTCGAGATAGGCTCCTTTCCAAAAGCTATCAGGCTCTTGAACCTCCCCTTGTTACATTAAATAGGCCAGGTTTTTTGCATGAGGATTATTAGGAACATTTTTATCTATCTCATGCATTAATTGTCTATTTTAATTTGATTCATTTAGTTTAATTACCTCTTCAGCTGCAGCAATTATGAAATTTCGACATGTACAATGTGTATGACAATAATCTCACTGTTATTATCGTTATCATCTCCCTAGCTGACAGTAAATTCCGTTAACTAGTTTTAGTAACTTGTTTACAACTCATAATGAAAACAAAAATTTAATTAAGCAAATACATATTTACATGAAATGGTGCTATTAGAAACTAGCCTGCACAGTCAATGAACACCAGGAGCCCTTGCTAAAATAGTTGCTGTGCCTCTGTGATTGGCCAGTTTGTTGCCTTCAGGCCCCCATAGACATTCATGCCTGACCCATTTCTTAGTTCAACCTGATCACCTTGCTTCTGTATCTAGTGCTGTGGGCTGGAGCAGGCATTACTGCTCTCTCAAAGCCAATTGTCAATGGGCAATAATGGCTGAATCTGGCAGCATCTACAGGAGTGAAAACACAGTGCTGGAGAAACCCAGCAGGTCACACAGTAGCAAAGGTAAAGGTATATAACCGACGTTTCAGGCTTGAGCATTAAGGTGTGGAAAAATGTCGGCAGGCATTTTTGTGGGGGGAGTGGGGGGAGGGGGGAGGTGTGGTTGCAAAGGCAGGAGGTGATAGGAGGAGAAGGGGGCAGCAGCAAATGGGGAGGAGGGATGGCTGGGTGATTGGAGAGGAACAGAAGGATCTTAGAATAATGGTTCAGCGTTCCTTGAAGGTGGATTTCCCATGTAGATAGAGTGGTGAAGAAGGCTTTTGGTATGCTGGCCTTTATAGGTCATAGCATAGAATATAGGAGCTGGGGGGTGAAGTTGAGACTGTTTAAAGCTTTCGTGAGGCCAAGTTTGGAGTATTGTGTGCAGTTCTGGTCTCCAAATTATAGGAAGGATATAGGTAGAGAGGGTGCAATGAAGGTTTATGAAAATGATGCCTGATTGCAGTATCATGAATAAGGAGAAAGATTGAGTAGACTGAGACTTTATTCATTAGAGCATAGAAGGCTGAGAGGGGCTTTGATAGAGGTATTTAAAATTATGAAGGGAATAGATAGAGTAGATGGGAATAGGCTCTTTCCCCTGAGGGTACGGGAGATTGGAACAAGGGGTCATAAATTAAGGGTTAGGGGACAAAACTTTAGAAGTAATATAAGAGGAAGTTTCTTCACTCAGAGAGTGGTGGCTGAGTGGAATGATCTTCCGGAAGAGGTAGTTGCAGCAGGGTCATTTCTGTCATTTAAGAGGAGGTTAGATGAGTACATTGATATGAGGGGTTTGGAGGGTTATGGGCAAGGGAGTGGGTAGGTGGAACTAGTGGAGTTTCATGTAAATTGGTGCAGACTAGAAGGGCCGATATTGCCTATTTCCATACTGTAAATTGTTATATATATGGAAGGGGGTGGAGAGCTGACGGGGGAAGGGAAGGGATGGGGGAAGGGAAGGGAGGGGGAAAGTTGAGCAGGTTAGCAGAAACCAGAAAATTCTATGTTAATGTCATCTGGCTGGAGAGTGCCCAGATGGAAAATCAGGTGTTGTTCCTCCAATTTGTGGGTGTCTTGGTGGGATAGTATGTACCTGAATATCCTGTCACTTTCACTTTTGTTCCATACATCTTTGGTCTGGGTCTAATCTTCTTAAAATCAGTCTCTGATATTACATTAATTTGTGCTCCAGTATCCAATTTAACTGAAATAATTGAGTGCACCTCAATTATTTTTTCCAGTTTCATTTTGTCTCCTTCTGCAACAAGTGTGAAGTATTATACACGTCCAGGTCTTCATCACCCACGACACGTAAGAAAACTGACGCTTTCACTTTATCACTTTTCTCAACAGCTCCGATTGTCACCAAGTACAATCCAAAACATTGTTTAAATCTGTTCCAATTTTCAGCCACACTACCTGTCAGCTGAGGTTACGTTGGTGGATGTAATCCTTCCATTTTTCACTTTGTCGGCTTCTCTTCACTGATCAGTTGCTGACTTTAGATTTTACCTTTTACAGTATTTCCTTCATCCCATGTTTCATCTTGTATTCATACGTGTGAGCTCTTAGAAGACACATGGATGAAGGAAAAGGTTCTTTATTTTAAAGTTGTTGCAAACGGCAGGCCATGAGGCTGCAGCCCCATTACAGATCTAACATACTCTGTATGTCACCCCCTGCTGGCAGCCATCATTACAGATGCTGCAGCAGAAAGTGTTTATAGCATTGCTGAAAATATATCTTTGTCTGTTTATGGACAGTGAAAGACGGGCTGAATTCCTCCAGAATTTTGGAGTGTTTTTACTACAATCATAGTGTCTGCAGATTCTGGTCTTTCACTCTGCTGAATTTCTGCAGCACGTTTGTTTGCCATTGACCCAGTTGGTCATCTGTTAAACACCTCATTTAGATCACCATCAAACTGCCATATAGAAAGACTTATCTGTGCAATTATTCTTCACATTTTGACTCATTTAATTGAACTTGCACTCTATCCATTCTTTGGCTGAAAAAATCTTAAACTTCACTACCCGAATCTGAAGCACACTCCACATGGGCTCTCACAGAGACCTACATCATGTTATATTCTAGCCTACTTAAAATCAAGATCAGTCCACAGGCCTTCTGATTTATTATACATGCTGGTCTGTTCTCTGTTTACACCTCTTCAATCCAGTCAGTGTTCTCTCCACTAGGGTTGGTCGACCAGCTGCTCTGGACAGCTACTATCAGTTTTGTTTGCGCCCCCCCCCCCCTCCCCAGGTAGTCTTTGTCACAGTAACTTTCTCCCTGTCAGTTTGCTGCTCTCATTCCAGCTCAAATCTGGATGGTTTCAACTCTCATAATGAACAAATTATTCTTTCCCATATTCCAGTGCAGCCCTGTGATTACCTGGCTTCCTCTCCCATTCAATTGCTACCCTCAAGGTTGGCTGGTCTCCTCTTCCAGTCCTAGGTTCTGCTGTGTGATTGGACAACCTGTCCCTCACTGTTCCAGTTACTGTGATTGGACAATTCCTCCCCCTCATTGGTCCAGTTACTGTCTTGTTATTGGACAATTCATGCCCCCCTCTTCACTGGTCCAGTTACTGCCCTGTGATTGGACATTCCCCACCCCCCCCCAGTCCAGTTACTGCCCTGTGATTGGACATTTCCGCCCCCCCATCTCTGGTCAAGTTACTTCTCTGTGATTGGACATTCACCCCTCCCCCCTCTCTGGTCCAGTTACTGTCCTGTGATTAGTGGCGTCACTTGAGTTGTTGTCATCTGGTGTGGTAACTCGTGGTGTCACTCCTCCCCACCCCCATAGACCTCCTCCTATACCAGACTATAGAGAATCCTTAGTAATGTTTATGTACTAATGATATTCATAAATCACAAATACTAATGACCACAATATTGTAGCTAAAGCATCAGAAAATTTGATTAAAAACAGCACCTATAAAAACACCAGCAGCCACTGCTTGTAGTATGTGCAGACGAAACCACGAGATTCAAAGCGTCGTCATTGGGTAATAATGACAGCTCTGACCAGAGGGCAGTAGAAAGTTCAAAAAGTAAAGGAGCGTTGAGTTTTAGCCCTGTAAGTGTATTGATACCTGTAAACCTCCGCAGGAAGTAAAGGCATTGTTGGGCCTTCTTGGTGTTGGGGGACCAGGAGAGATTCTCCGCCAGATGCACGCCAAGTAATTTGGGGCTCTTGACTACCTCGATGGCGGAGCTGTCGATGGTCAGTGGAGAGTGGTTCCCTGGGCTCTCCTGAAGTCCACCACTATCACCTTTGCTTTGTTGACACTCAGGTGTAGGTTGTTCTCTGCAGCAGTCCGTTAGTGTTTGCACCTCCTCTCTGTAAGCTGACTCATCGTTCTTGCTGATGAGCCCCACTACCAAACTTGATGATGTGATGAGAACTGTATCTCGCTGCACAGTCATGGGTCACCAGGGTAAACAGCAGTGGGCTGAGCATGCAACCCAAGGGGGGGGGGGGGGGGGGGTGGGGTGGTGGGCTGTGCTCAGTGTGATAGTCCTGGACATGCCGTTTCCGATCCAGACCGACTGAGGTCTTCCAGTCAGGAAGTTGAGGATCCAGTTACAGAGGCCCAGCAGGTTCAGCTTCCTAATCAGGTGCTGCAGTGTGATGGTGCTTAATGCTGAGCTGAAATCTATGAACAGCATTTGAACATACAAGTTCATTTTCCAGGTTGGTGAGGGCTAGGTGGAGCGTGATGGCAATGGCATCGTCTGTAGATCGGTCGGGGTGGTACACAAACTGCAGGGGGCCCAGCTGAATCTTGGTGTGCCCCATGACTAGCCTCTCGAAGCACTTCATGATGGTTTGATGGTTGATGTGAGGGCGACAGGACGGTAGTCCTTGAGAAAGGACACTGGCGTCTTCTGCACAGGGATGATAATAGCCACCTCGAAGCACGTTGGTACGCTGGTGCTGCTCAGGGAGATATTGAAGATGTCTGTGAGGGACGTCAGCTAGTTGATCTGCACATCCTCTGATCCAGTGCCAGTGATGTTATCTGGTCCTGCAGCCTTACGAGGGTTGACATTGAGTAGCATCTTTCTCACTTAAGCCCCCGTGAGATGCTGTGCCTGTTCGTACAGAGGAGGTGTGGACTTCCTTGCCTCCACGCCATTTTTTGCCTCGAAACACATGCAGAAGTCATTCAAAGCATCCAGGAGGGACGCATCCCTGGCACAGGCAGCTGTGGAGCTTTGCGGTGAATGATGGCACAGATGCTCTCCCACATGCTCCATGAGTCACCACTGACCCAGAAGTGACTTTGTATCCTCGGCCATTAACCCTCTTTTCTCTCTGATGGGCTTGGACAGGTTGGCTCTTGCACTGCCTTGTCGCCCGGTCCGAAGGCCAAGACGCAGTTCCTCAACAGCCCACACACTTCTGCAGTCATCCAAGGTTGGGGCGAGTGGTGATGGTCTTGGGCACGGTGACATCATCAGTGCACTTGCTAATACAGCGGCTCACTATACATCTCTAACTTGATGCAATTCCCATCCATTGCTGCCTCCTTAAACATAAGCCAGTCAGTGGTCTCAAAGTAGGACTGAAGGGCAGAGATAGCTCCGACCAGACAGGTCTTTACCTACTTTGTTTCTGGTCTGGAGCGACTGACGTGTCATTGGACAATTCCACACCCCCCCTCACTGGTCCAGTTACTGCCCTGTCATTGGTCCATCTTCCTCCCTGGCTCAGATACTGCTGTGTGATTGGTCCATCCTCCTCCCTGATCCAGTACTGCCCTGTCATTGGTCCATCCTCCTCTTCCCTGGCTCAGTTACTGCTGTGTGATTGGTCCATTCTCCTCACTGGTCCAGTACTGCACTGTCATTGGTCCATCCTCCTCCCTGGTCCAGTACACCCCGTTGATTGGTCCATCCTCCTCCCTGGTCCAGTACTGCACGCTCCCTCAGCATCAATCCGGCACAGTGGAACCGGGCGGTGCCGATCTGCCCCGATCGGCCGAGCCGGAACTCCCCTTGGCCCGCTACACATCTAGGTCTCAGGAACAGCCGGCGTGTCCCAGCGCGGCGCTTCGACCCCTGACCGGCCCCTGGCTACATCACGGCCCCCCGCCCCCCATCCCCGCACCGCTGCCTCTTCCCCGACAAACACCTACCGGCGGGTCCCGGCTCGCAGCCCAGCGACAGTAGCAGGGAGACGACCAGCCACAACCGGCCCATCCCGGGTCCCGGCGGAGGGCCGTGCCGCCCGGGAGCCACAGTCAGGCCGCCCCGCCTCAGCATCTTCCGGCGCCCGGCAGCCGGGCAGCTCCGCGCCGCTCTGCCCTGAATAGCCGCACCCGCTGCATGGATCCGCCGCCGTGGCCGGCACCCGGAGCACAGAGCTCGGGACAACGCCACACTGCCCTCCCTTCCTCTCTCTCCCACTGTCGCTGCTCTTCCCTCCCCCTCCCTCCTCTGTCCCTCAAGGGTCTATACACCCCCGCCCCTCCTCTGTCCCTCAAGGGTCTATACACCCCCGCCCCTCCTCTGTCCCTCAAGGGTCTATACACCCCCGCCCCTCCTCTGTCCCTCAAGGGTCTATACACCCCCGACTCGCCTCTGTCCCTCAAGGGTCTATACACCCCCGCCCCGCCTCTGTCCCTCAAGGGTCTATACACCCCCGCCCCGCCTCTGTCCCTCAAGGGTCTATACACCCCCGCCCCGCCTCTGTCCCTCAAGGGTCTATACACCCCCGCCCCGCCTCTGTCCCTCAAGGGTCTATACACCCCCGCCCCGCCTCTGTCCCTCAAGGGTCTATACACCCCCGCCCCGCCTCTGTCCCTCAAGGGTCTATACACCCCCGCCCCGCCTCTGTCCCTCAAGGGTCTATACACCCCCGCCCCGCCTCTGTCCCTCAAGGGTCTATACACCCCCGCCCCGCCTCTGTCCCTCAAGGGTCTATACACCCCCGCCCCGCCTCTGTCCCTCAAGGGTCTATACACCCCCGCCCCGCCTCTGTCCCTCAAGGGTCTATACACCCCCGACTCGCCTCTGTCCCTCAAGGGTCTATACACCCCCGCCCCTCCTCTGTCCCTCAAGGGTCTATACACCCCCGCCCCTCCTCTGCCCCACAAGGGACAGTCTAATACTCCCCTCCTTTTTCCCGCAAGGAGCTGACTAATACACCGCCTTCCCGACCCCCTGTCCCTTCGCAGTTCGCCCCTCTCTCTGTTCCAGCCGCCTCTCCCCTCACCACCTTCCACTGGCAGAGGCAGAGTGTTTCCCCCCCCCGTGCCTTGACTTGTCGCTCTGCCCCTCTGTCCTGGTTTGCTCGCGGTCTCTCTCCTCCCTGTCTCCGCCCCCGCCTCTGCTCTTGCCCCGGGGCCCTGGAACGTGTTCGATAAGGCGGGGACATCCTCTCTAACAGTTCCTGGGGGCGATGGTGTCCGCTGGCGTGGTTAACGGTGGGGGCAATGTTCCGCCCTCGCCGGCCCGAGTCCCGTGAGGGGAAGGGGAGGCCTGAGGTGGGTGGGGAGGAGTTGTGGAGGGGCAGAGGACCAGATTGGGGGATAGGCAAGAGGGTCGCACTCACAGAGGGAGGGAGAGAGCAACATTGAGAGGAGCGAGGCTGACAGAGAGAGAGAGAGAGAGACGGCGAGAAAGTAAAACTGAGATCGAGGAGAAAGTCCAGAGGGGGAGAATGAGAGGGCAACGGAGAGACAGGCGGCGTGAGACCGAGGAACGAGGCAGAGGAAAGAGATGCAAGGTGTGGTGATATGTAATTACACCACTCGGTCACCAGGGGCCATCCCGGTGACCTTGTATATAAAGCAGCCCAGAGCTACAGTCAAGCCTTCCAGGTTCGTCTTGCAGAGATACAAGACCTCTTAGTGTACATATTAGTTTATTAAAGCTGTCTTATAGTCACACTGCTGGTGTGGTTATTGTCAGTACACAAGGACAGAGGAAGAGTTGGAGGAGGAGAGGATCTGCTGGTTGGCAGCCCCTTCAGATCCCTGCTGTCAACATCTCCGAGGATCTGTCCTGCTGCCTCCACTTGATGTAATCACAGAGAAGGTTCACCAGGAGCTATACTTTGTGAGGTGTCACAAAGTAAGTCTGGTAAACTTCTACAGGTGGACCCTGGAGAATGTTCTGACTGGTTGCATCACTGCCTGGTACAGAGGCGCCAACTCTCAGGGCAAGGATAAACCCCAGAGGGTTGTTAACTCAGCCTGCAACAGCACAGGCACCAGACTTCACACTGTCGAGGACATCTACAGGGATGTCTTAAAAAAACAGCCTTTATCCTCGACGACCCCACCCCCATGCCCCACTCTGCTACCATCGGGGAAAAAGGTACAGGAGCCTAAAGATGAGCGCTCAGCGGCACAAGGACAGCTTCTTCCCCGCTGCCATCAGATTCCTGAATGATCAGTGGACCACAGACTTACTTTGACTTCTTGCACACTATTTTTATTTATTGCTATAAGGTGGTTTATATGAATGTTTATTTACACTGTGATACTGCCGTAAAACAACGAATTTCGTGACTTGTTTGAGACAATAATTTCTGATTCTGTGATGCTGAACCAGATGTGTTTTCTTCATATGAGGACGGTTTCTCTCTCCATCGCCCTTTAAGGCAATAACTTCTAATTCTACTGAAAATATTTCCCCATTTCCTCTCTAACACTTCCACATATGAATTCATTTCTGCCTTCTCCTTGCTAAAGGGCTCATAACTTCACACACCTCGTCTCAACCTCCCCGCAGAGGCAACACTGTTTGGCAAATTGTCTTGGAGGTTCCCAGAGCTGCCCACAGCTTTCTCCACACCATTGCCAGTGCAGGGAAAGTCCACCTAAAGTGTGGTGGACAGAATGGAAGACAGTTACAAATGGAGGCAAGTGTCCACCCTGCAGACCAACACACCCTCACTAATGTGTCCCTTTGCCTTGGGGTTTCAGCTTCCTCCATTCTTCTGTAGCATCCCACTTGTGTTACATTTGCCTCCACAAATGTATTGCCTCACACTTTTACAGCCTCAGACTTCCATCCTTATGGAAGAGAGAGAGAAGGAGCAAAAGAGGTGTGAGACAGGGAGAAAGACAGAGGAGAGCTTTCAACACCTGTGTAATATTTCTCCATGGGACCCTCCCTGCTGGAAGCAAACCCCATTAGCATTTTGCAGCCATTTATCCAAACATTCCAAGGACTCTTGCAAATAGGCTGCAGACCTTTCACTTCATCTACCTTCGTTTTAAAGCTTTGATTTTTAATATTTGTTTGAAGAATGTATTTCACATTTTATGTATCCCACTCTGTAAATAGTTTCACTTAAGCCTTTTATATTGCAGTTTGTGTGTTTGTTTGTCCGCCCCCGACCACATCCCCTGCTCTCATGGGCACCGTGATGGTATTGTCACTGTAACCCTTCCAACAACACAACATCGTGGAGTGGAATGCTGCAGGCTTTGGACCTTTAATTGGCCTTCACCCTTGCCTCCCTCCCCCTGGCTATCTAATGGGCCCCCAACCACACTTGGTGCATCTCGAAGCAAGGATCAGTGAGGCTGCCCCAAAATGAGCAGAAGAGCAACCAAATTGGCAATGAGGTACAGTATGGCAACCCCCACCCCTCCCAAGAACTGTGACAGCGGAGAGCTGCTCTACTTAGAGCTCTGAGGGGCAGCCCAGAAGATACCCGGGCAGCTGAAGATCCGCCGCTCCTGGGCTCAAAAGAGAACCCAGGTGGGAGCCGCTAAATTCCTTTTAGTCTGTGTCTCACCCCCCCCCCCCCCCCGCACTTCACCCCATCGGCACTCAAACTACCCACTTTGGTAGGGAGGGGAGACACTGCCATCACCTGCACCAGTGCCCATGCTAAATTCCAGCACCGTAGGGCTTCCAAAGGGATGGAGGGTTTCTGTGTTAAATTCTTTACTTATCCATTCCCTGTGTCTGGACTTGCTTCCTTCTGAACCCCAAATGAGCTTCAATGCAACATTTGGCACTGAGAGCAGGGTGTGACGGAGTAGGATGTGAGAGAATTTGAAATGGAGATGTGAGGCAGAGAGAGGTGATAAAATGGGAAAGGAGTTCAAGTCAAGTTTATTGTCATCTGATTGTAGAAGTACAACCCGATGAAACAGCGTTCTCCGGTCCTCGGTGCAACCCATGCAGACACACAACCAGACATAACACACACACAGACAAACAGTACACATGCAGGGCACATATTCATATTCAAGTAAATAAATAAACATGGTTTTGTAGACATGGGGGTCTTGGATGGTCAGTGTGAGCAGTTCCTTTGGTCGTTCAGCACTGCCCATAGGAAGAAGTTTTTTTTTAATTTTAATTTTTAAATTTAGCCGTATAGCACAGTAACAGGCCTTTTTGGGTCACGAGGCCCTGCTGCCCAATTTACACCCAATTAACCCAAACCTGTTACATTTCGAAAGGTGGGAGGAAACTGAAGCCCCTGGGGAAAACTCACGCAGACACAGGGAGAACGTGCAAATTCTTGACAGACAGCACAGGATTCGGACCCCAGTCCCAATCGCTGGTGCTGTAACCGCTACACCAACCCCACTGCCCCAGACAGACAGGGACAGGGGGGGGGGTGGTGGAAATGACAGAAAGTTGGAAGGGAAGCAGTGATCAGAGGGGTGTGAGTCAGGGAGAACCAGGAGACAGGTTCGAGAGAGTAGGTGGGCTGAAGTGGAGGGCAGACTGAGACAGACGGGGGAGAGTGGGGGAATGGTGACCGAGACCAATGTGTGTGACAGAGGAGAGAGACAGAGTGAGAAGTGAAACAGAACCAGATTGAGACAACGAGGAGGCAGAGAGACAGAGCAGAGTTCGAGACAAAGGGAAGGAGGGAGAGGGAGAAATAAAAAGGATAGAGAGAGAGAGGTGGGACAGAGGAGGTGAGATAGGAAGGACATGTGAATGAGACATAGGACAAAGGACTAGTGTGGGCAGAGATGGAAAGAGTAAAATGGATAGAGGAGTGAAACAGTGTGGAGTGAAGCAGCTAAAGGAATGAAATGGCACTTTCAGGTGCTCCGTGAAAGATCACGCGCCGGCAGTCGCAGGGTGAGAGCAGGTGGCATGTTCAGGTGGTCGCGGAGAGGACGCCTTTCTGTCACTTGAACTTGCCAGCTGATGGATAGCCGTCTACCAGCAATCGCTGGCTCATTGGGACTGTGGCCTAGTCCCGCCCACGCTGCCTTGACGTCATTTACAGCGCGTCAAGGGATGACTGACAAACAACATCAAGTCACAAAAAAGTCTCAGAGCTCAGACCAATGTGTGTGACAGAGGAGAGAGACAGAGTGAGAAGTGAAACAGAACCAGATTGAGACAACGAGGAGGCAGAGAGACAGAGCAGAGTTCGAGACAAAGGGAAGGAGGGAGAGGGAGAAATATTTTGAGTTTGCATCTAGCACATTTTTTATTTGCAGCTGTATAAATGAATTTCTCCCTGCATCCCTCAGGTTCCTGATCAATTTTCATTTGAATAATTGGACTGTTGATTGTACCGCTGACAGCGTAATAAAAAAAGAACGACCCTGACAGTAAAACAAACATTTCCTAAAGTATGTTGCACACTTATCAACCCATTGCACAAGATGTACATTATAGCATCGCTGCTGCAATAAGTTCGGACGGTGGATATCACCCGACTCGTGCTGCCGGTCTCTCTCCCCCTTGCCCGCCCGACTCGCGCTGCTGGTCTCTCCCCCTCGCCCACCCGTCTCTTGCTGCTGGTGCTATGTGTAAAAAACCCCACTGAAACCCAGAGTTGATGGCTGATGACATCACTGCGATGTCATCAGCCCGCCCCCTGGCAGCCCGGCTGCTTTCAGCTCCCACAGGAGATACTCCGAGCAGAATATTACACCTACTGAAGAAGGGTTAGGTAAGTAGACCTCCTAGCCGGATACTCCAGTTTCAGATGGCCACTCAACATCCATACAGGAGTACAATGTGCGACTTTACAGTCTGGTATTGTGGCCACCTGAAAGTGGCCAAAGCAGAGAGAAGGAAAATCCTCCCCTCAAACCTACAGCCTCAGGTTATTGATTCCCCATCTCTGTCAAAAGACTATCTGCATTTAGCCGATCTCTTCCTCTCAGGAATTTGTACTCCTCTGTGAGATCACCCCTTGCCCTCCTGCACCTCCTGGCCTGCTCAACCTCTCTATGTAGCTCAGGTCCCCGAGCCCTGGCAATATCCTGTCTCCTGTACAGCTAGACAATATCTTTCTGCAGCACCGTGATGGAATGTACACCTCCAAGAGACACTGGACTCATTTCAATGCACCTACAGACTGATGATGCCAAGGCCTTGTCCCTCCTCTCCATCCTGACTTAACTGGAGATCCATGTGTCCTACAGAACTGAACACAGAGATTTATCTTGAAGGTAGAGTAGATGGTTGATGGTAGGATACTTAACAGTGTGAAAGAGTAAAGGGACCTTGGGTCCAAATCCATAGATCATTCAAGGTAGACAGGACCATTAGGAAGGCCTTTGGTTTACTGGGAGTTTGAGTTCAGGACTCATGAGATAATGTAGCTCTCCAAATCTCTGGTGAGTGCACACGTAGAACATTGTGTTCAGTTCTGGTCACCTCATTACAGGATGTGGAAGCCATGGAGAGGATGCAAAGGAGATTTACCAGGATGTTTCCTGGATTGGAAAATGTCTTATAAGAGGCAAGGTTCACTGAACCGAGTTGACTTAATAGATGTTTATATTTATTATAGTAGACATAGACAAGGCAGACAGCCAGTACCTGTTTCCCAGGGCAGGAGTAACAAACAGCAGAGGATATCTGTACAAAGTGAAGGGAGGGAAGTTTAGGGGAGACATCAGGGATAAGGGTTTTACCACAGAGAGTTGTGAGGGCCTGTAATTCCTTACAGGGGATGGAGGTGGAGGTGGAAACATTAAGGACATTTAAGAGACTCTTAGACAGATACATGGATGAAAGAAAAATAGAGGGTGGCGGGTAGGGAGGGTTTAGGTTTTTAGGTTTTTTTGGGAGGTAAATATGGGTCGACACAACATCGGGGGGTGAACATATTTTATGTTTTATCCATTTTCCAAAGTGGAGAGCACCAAGATCCTCAAAGAAGTGACCTCCTGTGGACGCGCAACGTCCTCACTCATCAGGAAGGTGCAACAGTGACTGCCCTTCCTGAGGAGGCTGTGGTGGGCAGGGTCAGTGGCCACCACCCTGACAACTTTCTACAGGGCCTCTCGAGCGTCTTGGCCAGCTGCATCACAGTGTGGCATAGGTTGCTGCAGAGAATTGGATTGGAGGTAGCAGAGAGGATCTCTGAGGTCTCCTTCCCCACCGTCGACGTGATCTACCATTTTGGAAAATATGGAGCCCATATTTACAAAATGTTGGTTTGCATGTAGGACTGGCTTCTTGGTGACCACTAATAGACTTTATAGTATAAATATTATACTTTCTTGACATTTCTTCTTTCTTGCCTTTTCTCTCTTTTAGGGGTGGGGGATGGGAGATGGGAGGGTGGGATGACATATACCACATGTATAATTTTTTTTCAAACAATTTTTAGAATTGAATGTAATGTTTCTATTCAAAGTATTCAAAAAAGATGTTATCTACCATGCTGGTTGTCTGAAGAGGGCTTGCCAAGTCTTTTGAACACCCCCACCACAGCATTTTTCAGCCATTCCTGTTGAGGAAGAGATCCAGGAGGATCAGAGCCAGCACCACCAAGCTTCTTCCCACGGACAGTGAGAACGCTGAATGGCCAATGGAACTGCTTGCGCTAACCATCTGAGACTCTATAATTTATTTAACAGTATTTATTTATTTTTATATATGTACGTACATACTGCATATGTATTGTTTGTCTGTATGTTTTTGCAACTGAGGATCAGAGAACGCTGTCTCGTCAGGTTAAATTTAGACATGCAGCATGTACGGCCCAATTACACCCAGTCAACCTACAATGCTCAGTACGTTTCAAACGGTGGGAGGAAACCGGACCCTTTCCTACACAGGGGAAAACCCTCGCAGACACAGGGAGAACGTACAAATCCCTTACAATCAGCAGAGGATTTGAACCCTGGTCCCAATCACTAGCGCTGTAACAGCGGATGATAATAAACTTGAACTTGAACTTGACCAAATGTGAGCACAGAACTCCAGGATCAGAAACAGAAGCAGAATTTCTTATCATGAACAAGTTATGAAATTCGGTGATTTGTGGTAGCGTCATAGAGCAAACATTCATATTATAACCATCTTACAACATTACTATAAAAAATAAAAATAATAATGCCCGAAAATAAGGCAGTGTCTTTGGTTCATTGATAATTAAGGCAATGGGGAAGAAGCTGTCCTTGTGCCGCTGAGTGCTCGTCTTTAGGCTCCTGTCCCTTTTCCCTGATGGTAGCAGAGTGAAGAGGGCATGGCCTGGGTGGTGGGATCTTTGAGGATAGAGGCTGTGTTCTTAAGACACCGCCTCATGTAGATGTCCTCAATGGAGTGAAGTCTGGTGCCTGTGATGTCGCAGGCTGAGTTAAGAACCCTCTGGGGTTTATTCTTGTCCTGAGAATTGGCTCATCCATACCAGACAGTGATGCAACCAACCAGAATGCTCTCCATGGTACACCCGTAGAAGTTTACAAGAGCCTTCAGTGACAGACCGAATCTCCTCCAAAATGGGCCTCACCAATATCTTATACAACGCTAAGCTGACCTCCCAACTTCCATACTCAATACTGATTGACGAAGACTTTATGACCACTCTATCTACCTGTGACAGTACTTTCAAGGTACAATGTACCTATACTCCAGATAACATTCCCCAGACCCCTACCATTCACTGTGTGGGTCCTGCCCACATTAGACACTTCACATTTCTCTGTGTTAAATTCTATCAACCGTTCCTCTGCCCACTGCCCACCTGCCCAGCTTATCAGGATCATCTTCACTGTCTACAATACAAGATTCAAGTTTCAATTCAATTTACTGTCATGTAATAAAGACAATGCAATATTACACAAAATTTGTTTTTGTAAGGGGGAGGACGTGGACCAGCTCCTCGGGCCTGCGCAAAGGAGCTTTTAGGTGGAGTGCAGTGCGCGCAGTACTGGCCCAGACAGATTCACCATTGGCAGAAATTGCCCAAAGCACCTCTTACAATCAGAGAAAGAGAAGCAAAAGAGAGTCCCCCCCCCACCGAGCCACCGTGTGTCTGTGGATTCGCCTCCAGCGCTGCCACAGCCCCACACAAACCATCAGCAGGCAGAGCTCCATATCCAAAGCTTCGATACGGTCAGAAACCCTTCAGTGCCCTCTCACCTCTCACTGTGGTGGGGGAGGGGTGGGGGGGGCAGACACCAAAATGGCTCTCTATTAAATTTTTATGTAGTGTTTCAGCAGAAATGTATTATTTTTATAAAAATATCCCTGTAGTTAGTTATTACAACAAAAACATTCTTTGTAAGACCAGCTTACGTATATCAATGTACCTACAAGGCAAAAACTCGATGCCCACCCTTCGCTTAGCCCCACCGCCACCCCGGGCATTCAAGGAACACTCACCTGTTTCTTCTACGCTTGGTACACTTGTACATTCGGTCCATGGTTGGGGGGGGGGAATGCAGGATGATGCCACAACCTCTCTCATCCTGGGTCCTCGTGCCCTGTCACCCAGTCTTGAGCCAGTCTGTACCCCACCGTGCCCTGCGCTACTGCTCAGGTTTTAGGGATGGCTGATGTTACTCCAGCATGACCCTACTGCACTTCACTCTGAACCTCAGTGAGGGCTGTCTTCACTTCTAGGGTCTCACACACGGCCCAGCTGAAACTCGAATAGAATGTGCCCAGGCAGAGATGCTCCATGTGCCACCCAATGCTGGCAGCTGCATCTGTGCTGGTTATCAACTGAAAAGTAGACTCAAATCAAGGGAGCAGTTCAAAGCTTTCTCAAGACCACTTGAAATACGCCAAAGTGCGCTGGAGAAACTCAGGAGGTCGCACAGCACAGGAAGCACCCTACAGATTAGCCATTCTCAACCCTTTATTTTGGCTATGATTTCCCCCCCCCCACACCCCCCTTAGGACCCTGCTCAAAGTTTATGGGCCCGCTTTCCCGTGAAGCAGTCTGGTTTAATTTAAATTTAGACATACAGCGTGGTAACAGGCCATTTCGGCCCACGAGTCCATGCTGCCAAATTTGCACTCCATTTATTAACAACCCCCAGTACATTTCGAATGGTGGGAGGAAATTGGAGACCCCGAGGTAAACCCACGCAGACATGGGGACAACGGACAGACAGTACAAGATTTGAACCCCAGTCTCACTGGCACTGTAACAGCGTTGCGCTAACCGCTCCACCAACCATGTCGCCCCCATGTTTTTTTATGTAGTCTCTTCAACCGACTACATAAAAAATATATTTAGGATTTCAGTCCTCCTGACATGAGCTGTGGCCCCAGGGTGGGGGTGGGGGAGGGAAGGGGTGCTGTAGGATCTCCCCCACCTTGAGAATGGCTGCTATAGATGGTGTGTGACCTGCCGAGTTTCTCCAGCACTTTTGTGTATTGCAGTATTTGTAGACTTTCCTGTTTAACTGTTTGACGTGAATGTGCATGAGAATTAAATTTACTGTTTGAAATGATCGCAAAACATTCAATTTAAAATGGTTGCAAACAAGAGCTTATCAGGGGGCCATGGACTGAGATCTGAAATACTTTGTATGTGGTCAATAGGAGAGAAGTGCAGAAGGAACACTGAAAGCCCCTTGTACAAAGTGCAAATTCAAAGATATTTAGATATCTTCGGTGTGTCAGAAGCACAAAAGGAAACAACATACTTGAAAGTTCAAGAATGTCGATTGTTCAAAATGAAATATCTTTCAAGGTCCAACAGAACTACTAGGAATACTTCAGTAGGAAAATTCCTCCCTCTCAGAACATGGTGTTTCTGGGGGAAAGAATCCAGATCTGGGAAAGACCGAGGGCTGCCATTTCTTAGCTAGAAGTTAGTCTGAGGTTGTGTCTCTGTTTTCAGAGAGATGTGGATCACAGGACCGTTATAGGCATATTCTTCAGCAGGAAAGGGACCTGTTGATCTCTCATTTCCAATTGCCGAGGCTGAGTTGTGCGGTCACCTCTCGTGGCAACACGACGGGTCATCGCCCTTCACGGCAGAGCGTCCCGCAGGGTTAGGGATGCCTCCATTCCTTGTTGCTCTGTGGGGTTGAAGTGCAGCCTCCCACAGACAAGCCAGGCGCTGGCTGATGGAGCAGGTGGGCTTGTTGGCTGGTGTTCTCCTTCAGCCATTTTTATGGAGCCGACGTGCCCCCAGTGTGTATCCCCCCAAACTCCTCTCTACCATCCCAAGCAGTTACAGCCCCGCGGTTCCTAGGTTCTGATGAGGACATTGTACTTCTTCAACCAAGCTTTACACACAATATTGTAAATAAAGCCAGGAACAGAAGAAACAAAAATAGTGTATGGCTTTGTACGCTTGTAGCATTGTTCAGTGTGTGGGTTCCGTGTTCGACACAAAAGTGCCATAGAAACCCTGCAGGTCACTCAGCACCCTCCTCCTCCTCCCTACCACCCCCACCCCGGTCTCTCTCTTTGCCTCTCCCCATGTCTCCTCTCCTTAATTCCACACCTTTTTGTTCAGGCAAGTACCTGCTTTCCCGAATTCCTGGCGAAGGGCTCAAGCCTGAAACATTTGTCGCCCATTACTTCCTGTTGATGCTGTGTGACCTGCTGGGCTTCTCCAGCGTGTTTGTGTGTTTGACCCCCAACGTCTGCAGATTGTCTTGTTTAACTGTGTTATTAGTGGAATACATTCACTTATTTTTTATCTACACTCCCACTCATGTGATCCTTGGGGATCTTGCTCCTCCATGCCTAGTAGCAGAAGATGTGAGACTGTGGTCCTTCCCCAGAGATCCTTTGCATTGGCTGCACTGAGCTTCAGTGCACCCCTCTGCAGAGGGCAGTTGGCAGCATTCCCTCATCTTGCTGCACTGGAAGGCCAGTGATGCGTTTCTTATTGGACCAGTGAGGTGACCCTCTGTTTTACATTACACCACCATATCCATCATGTTTCTGTCCTGCAGCATCAGTCCGGAGAGTTTCTCTGGAAAAAGAAACGTGGCAACGGGGCCAGGCCCATCCTTCGCAGCACCTGGAGTAGGTAGAACCTCAGCACATGTTGGCACTTGGTGCCCTCGTGCCCTGGTTCCATGCACAGCCTGACGCAATCATGCACCAATCTGTTGTGGCAATCAGGACAACATTGGCTACCCTTCTGTCCCCATTGTAGAGGGACTTGGGCTTAGCCACCTGTCTGACCCAGGCGATCGTGGATCACCAAATGAGCTAGAAGATGTCTCGGGTAGAGAAGTGGGGTATGGGCAGTGCCTGAGCCAAGGACAGTGGTATCGAGAGCACTCCACACCCTTTGATCAGGTCCTTGAGCGTTGTTTCGTTTAACCGATTTCTGTTCAGCCTCTGCCTCTCCAAAGCAGATCCTTCACTCCTCCAGGTGGTCACAGGTTATGGTGGACCTACCAGGCCAATTGCCCCTCTTGTGGTTGGTTCTGGGCCCCTGATGCCAACTTAGACTGATGCTGCTCAATCTACAGACCACCCAAGGACAAAGCCTCAGGGTCGTCCATGTCCAGGGCAGCTTTGATCTGAGGCCTCCCCAACTGCCTGGCATCAAGTACTGCTTGCAGTTCAGTTCAGAAAGGATAGACAGAGCAGAGGAGGTTCACCATGTTGAAGGGTTTATGAGGAGAGATTGATTTGCCTGAGGCTTCCCTCATTGGAGTTTAGAAGGAAGAATGGAGATCATGTAGAAACATAAAATTATGGAAGAATAGATAAAATAGAAGGGAGTTTTGTTTTCCCACTAGCAGGTGATACTAGACCCAGGGGATAGAACATAGAACATGGGTGACATGGTTAGCATAGAAGTTAGTGCAAAGTTATTACAGCATCAGGGACCTGGGTTCGAATCCCACACTGTTTGTAAGGAGTTTGTACGATCTCCCCGTGACTGAGTGGGTTTCCTACAAGTGTTCCAGTTTCCTCCCACCCCCCTGAAAATGTGCAGGGGTTGTAGGCTAAATGGGGTACTTGGCAGAACGGGCCCAGGACCGGAAGGGCCTGTAACCTGTCCGAATTAAAAATTTATAAAATTTATAAAATTACCCTTCAACCCACAATGCTGGGCTGACCCATGTAAACCTCCTCCACAACAATCCCTACCTCACACATAATCTCAGGTTTTCTTTCATCCCCAAATGCCTGTCTAAGAGCTTTTCAGATGTCACTATTGGACTAGCCTTCACCACCAGCCCAGTCAATGCCCCACCACTCTCCGATTAAAAAACAAATCTCTGACATCTCACCTGAAATTTCTCTCCACAGGTGATCTCTACTGTTTGCTGTTGTCTCTCCAGGGGAAAAGATGCTGACTGCCCCTCGCGGTCCATTAAGTCACCTCTCATCTCTCGTACTTCGTCGCTCCACAGAGAAAAGCCCTAATGCTGTCATCCTCGTAAATCTCCTCTGCACCTTCTCTAAACTATCGATGCGCTTCCTGACTGAAATGAGGGGACCAGACTGAATGCTCAAAATTTAAGATGGACAAGGGGCAAACTGCTTCTCTCGTTGTGAAGCTGCCTTATTCTCTGCCCAAGGAACCTGTAGGCGCCGCCTCACTGAAGGTGGTTAAGACTTTTGCAGATTAGGGGGAATTGAGGGTCATGGGGGAGCTGAGTCCACAGCCAGATCAGCCAACGATCTCATTGAATGGTGGAGCAGGCTCGACGGGCCTGCTGGCTGAGTCCTGCTCCTGATGGATTTGGAAAAGGGTTCAACGCAACACACATTGAAGGAGATTGGGCAACTAATCCTTACTCCTGACTTTGACAGACTTCTGCATTGCTGGAGAAAGCAGTGAGGTTTTGAAGATCTATTTTAGACCAGAGTGTGAATCCTAAATACCTCAGCTCATAGCTGTGCGAGGCAAGGTAGCGTGGAGAACACTTGCAGGCGAAACTCTTTGAGTGATGGCAGACATGAGTTTTCACAAGCACTACCTCTCTCTCACGCTTGCCTCAATAAGCAGCAAAATTTAAACTAAACCTACAGACCCTGCAATTGTCTTCATAGTTGGAGGGGGAAAAAAAGATTTTATTTCTAGGTATTTAAAGTTCTTCTCCAGCACATCCAGGATGCAGAGTTGGTGCAACACTTACTGTAGCGCCAGCGGCCCGGGTTCGAATCCACTACTGGCCGTAAGGAGTTTGTACGTTCTCCCCGTGTCCTCCTCTTGTTTCCTCCCACGTTCCAAAATCGTACGGACTTGGTGGGTTAATTGGTTGCTTGGATGTACTTGGGTGGCGTGGGCCAGAATATATCTCCAAAATTTACAGCCCCTCGCGTGAGCACGTTGAAAGCCAGCGTGCTCTAAATCCAGCATGTGGTGAGTCAAAAGAAATTCCACTCTTTGCAACTGATGCCATGAAGTTTAAAGAGCAAAAAGATTGTTAACCAGTTAAAGACTCCCAGGCAGTTCACGCCATCCGTTGACAAGCTGCCTATGTATGTCCATTCCATCCGTAAACACCCACAATACTAAGTGAATGATCCAAGAGAACCTGATTTTATTCATGGTCCAAGTACAAGGAGCAATTTCTAAATGGAAAGAAGGTTTCTGGTTCCTGATGCAGACGGGATGGAGGGAAACAGTTAATTCCATGGATTCTGTCAGTGAATGCCATGCACCTCTCTGCAAGTATGTTGTTTGAATTGATGCAGTTGCTGTTTTGTTTCCAAACAATACAGCAGAATCTGTCTGGGTGATAATGACAATTATCACATTCACATTCACTTTCACATTCAGTAAGAAACTAAAACTCTTATCAGCTTTCAAATGGTAACTGAAATCACCAGGCAAGGAGGCTTCAAGGACAAAGGTCATGGAAAAGAGATTCCAAAATCTATGAACAATCAATGTTTGTCCATTTATAATGACTTCTCTTCATTACTTTTAAAATGTTTTTTTAAAAATCCATTCAAATAGTATTTTATATTTGTAAAGCTCTCCACGACACAGTGACGGCAAAACTGAGTGTAGTGGAAGTGAGGGGGAGAAATTCGGATCAGTGATTTGTGAGTGTCGAGAAAAACAGCAGGAAGGGACTTTGTAAAACGCATTCATATTTTTTGATGAGGCCAATCTCTACTTGACCTTGGATCGAGAGGCAACTGTCTTGAATGAGCTTCAGACTTTACAGTTATATGTGCACCATATTGGTGACCTTCACGGAATCTCATGACCCTTCACCTTTCCAGTCGGTGCCTTGTCACCTTCACCATGGCCATGGTCTGCATCCAGTGCCTGTAATCTTCACCCTCAAACCGCCTTGATTGTTCAGCACTCAAAGTTTCCAGCTTATTCACTCCGTTTATCAAAGAGCACAGAGTGACTTTGGGTCAGGATTTTCTAAATGCACTTTAATAACTGATTCTAGTGACAGCGGATGGACCAGCAGATTTATTATTTCTGCTCTCTCTCACTCTCCTTCCTTCTCGAACAGGAGCCGCTGCATTCGTAGTTTTACAATCCCAAGAACTTCAGTAGGTTGCGAGCAACACATCCACTATCACTGCAGTCGATTTCTTTAAGGCTTCACATGGAGGCACCTGTCAGCCTTTTGTTACATCAATATGCCCTCCGTTTATTTTTCTAGTGACAGAGATTGTCCGAAGTTCCTCTCCGCTCCCACATGCAACAAGGACAGGATTCCTCTTGTCTTCGCCCATCAGCCTTTGCTTCCCAGCACACATTTCTCCACCATTTTTGCCACCTACTCCGAGATCTCACCACCAGACACATCTTCCCTTATCCTAGCACTTCCTTCTGCCCCTCCCTCCATGACTCCCATGCCCACTCCTCCCTTCTCGCCAGTCGCCCCCTGTGACCACTGGAGGTGGTGCTGCACGCACCCGCACCTCCTCCCTCACCACCATTTGGGGCCCCAAAAGTGAACAACACATCACATGAATTGGCAGGGGTCATCTACGGCATGGGATGATCCTGTTGTGATCTCCTCTACATCGGGCAGACTGAACGCAGGCTGGGAGATCACTTTGTTGAGCACCTCAGCTCTGCCCATCACAACGGCATGGATTTCCCATTTCAATTCCCCATGGTCTCATACACTGTCAGACCGGGACCACCCACAATACCTCATTCCACCTGAGCGTCCTTCAACCAGGTGGCTTTTCTGCTTTCCATTAGTGACTTCCTCCATATATCCCTGAGTCTCCTTTCCTCTTGCTCCGTCTCTCTTTCCTTGTCCCTCTGTCTCCAGCTCTTCATCCATAGATCCAACTCCCACCCTCCCCCACTCATTTCTCACCTTCCCTCTTTCCCGTCCTCCTACCCATATCCAGTGACCACCCTCTGTCCGTTGGCCTGCGCTCCTCTCCCTGGCCTGTTCTTTCCTTCTCCGCGGCCTTTTCATTCAGGCACCTTGAGGAAGGGCTCAGGTCCGAAACATCTGTTATGTATCTCTCCCTCCCGTGGACGCTGTGAGACTGGCCGAGTTCCTCCATCATTTACAGCATCTGTAGACTTTCGCGTTTCACTGTCTTAAGTGTCTCCGACCCTAAAGCTGCTTAATTATCTATTTTATATTCAGATTGCTTTTAGTGTCATCCACTGTCCAAAATAATCAGTTAGACTCTCTGGCAATTATTTCCCATTATTAGTTCCCCAGTCGTCTCCTCCATTCTCAATGAGTGGTGGGGGGGGGGGGGGGGGGGACTGAAATCGGTCAGAGTGAAGTACGGAAGAAACTAACAAAACTTGACTGCTTCTCAGGGAAGGGGCCCATAAACTTTGAGGAGCGTCCAAAGGGGGGCCATAGCCATGCCCTTTAGAGGTCAAGATAAAGGTTGCATTATTGTCATGTAACACTACATGTAGAATGTAACTACATGAAATCCTTTAACTTTTTTCCACCATAAGGCTGACAGAGAGTTGCCACTTTGCCCCTCACAGAAACCGACAGCACCTGGTGCCCCTGGGTGGTCTCCTCTCCAAGTACTGACCAGGCCTGAGCTTGCCTGACTTCCAAGCTCAGACAATCTCAGGCTTATGGATGCTCTGAGGGTCCAGTTTTACATTAACTACTCTCTTCCTGTATATCTACCTGCAGAAACCCCTTCCTGGTTATCTACCAATTTTCTCTCATAGTCTGCTCTCTTTTGGTAATATTTCAGTCATCCTTGGATGCTTTCTAACTTTAGACCAAACCTCTGGCAGCCACTAAACCCTCTGCCTTTCCTTTCAATGTAATACCATCCTTCATTCTCCTCCAATGGTGTCTTAATGGGATCTTCCTTTTTTGCCCAGCCATACCAGTTACAAATGAAGAGCGTTGGATATTCATATGAGTTTCCAAAGCAGGAAATATTTCTCATTCCTGAACAATCACACCCGCACCACAAAAATTCCCCAAGGTAAAGTCTATAATTAAGAACATAGTAAACACAAGCATCAAAGCTGCTCCCTTGTTCAATAAGTTTGTGGCTGATCCCACTTTGTCCACTTTCTTGCCTGATCACCATGACCTCTGATTCCATTGCCATCTAAACGGCATGGTTGAATGCACTCAGTGACTTTGTGAAGGAGATGCCCTATGTGTCTCCTCTTTCCCTCAATCCCAAAACATCCAATCATTCATGTGAAGCAGCGGCTTCTTGATCTAGATGCTCCAACTGCAGGGAAGAGGCTCTTACCATGTGCATGGCCAAACCCACTTTAATGCCAGGAATCATTGTCCAATGCCCTGACAACCCTTCCAACATATGCTGAGTGAATGAATATTTAATGCCTTAAGCTTCTCTGACACGTCGGAAAACTGCACCTGACGGAGAAGGAGGTGAAAGAGGTAGATGCCACACAGCATGACTCATTAGGGTCACAGCTGGACTTGGAGGCCACCCTTCAGTGGGATCAGGCACTGCAGCGGTGTGGGTAATCATGCAGATATAATGCTGTCCCCTAAACGAAGGCTGATAGATTTTGTTTGGTGGGGGGGGGGGGTGTGGTTATACAGATAATGGAGGTGAAGTTCAGATTAGTTGTGACCTTGTAGAAAGATGGAAGTGGCAAAGGTCTCCACTGGTACAAAATAAATATTCAAAGGAATGTTAGGCACAGGGACATTAGAAAAATGAAGGGTTATGGCGCGAGGTAGGTTCTCAACCTTTTCCTTCCCACTCATATCCCACTTTGTATTCCCTCTGCCATCGGTGCTTTGTGATTAGTAAGGGATTGCTTAAGGTGGGATGTGGGTGGAAAGAAAAAAGTTTGAAAACCACTGTTTTAATTGTACCTCATTGACTCGTTATGTGCACGGTTTCATAACTCCAAAGGAAATGGGCCAATGACAATTTTTCTCAGGCAAAATATTTCAGTCACAATTGGGTCTAAAGCAGTGATTCTCAAGCTTCCCTTCCCACTCACATCCCACCTTGAACAATTCCTTACTAATCACAGAGCACCGATGGGAGAGGGATTACTTAAAGTGGGATGTGATTGGAAAGAAAAAGGTTGAGAACCACTGGCTTAGATTGTTGTGGTGTGGATGCAACTGTGGGCCGAAGGGTCTGTACTTTATTGGAATGTTTATGTTCTGTGATTGTGTCTCAGTCCTATAAAAGAATATCATCAATCTGCTCAGTTTATGGGAGATAATGTTTACTTGACTGCAGTTGAAAGCCTTCACTAATCTCAGCTGCATAGTTTCTCTCACATCACTCGAGACGAGGGTGGGGTTGGTAACGTGTTTGTGGTGTTATTCCAATTCATTTTGCCTGTAATAAGCATAATCCCAGCTCAGCCCTTCGAACAACTTAGGTCGGCATTAATTAGCTTCAAATAGAACCAGAAAACCTGTGGACGCTGGCTGGGCTCAAGTGCAGTTCACAAATGTGGTGGACAAACTCAGCAGGTCATGCAGTATCAGCGGGAAGCAAAGGGTGACCAACATTTCGGGCCTGAGCCCCTCATCAAGGTATAAAGCAGACAGGTGCCTGAAAGAAAGTAGGGAAGAAGGGGGAGGGGAAGGAGCACAGGCTGACGGGTAAGAAAGAGGTTGTAGGTGGATATAGATGAGGAGGAGCTGAGGTGATCGGGAAGGGGGTAGCCCTCCGAATGAAGAGGGAAGGGAAGGAGTGGGGAGATGGAGGAAACCTTATTTTCCGACTGGGCACTCTCCAGCCAGACGCCATCGACTCTTCCAATTTCCATTAAACCCCTCCCCGTCTCTCTCTGTTTCCATAAAACTATGACCAGTAATAGGCCATTCAGCCCATTGAGCCTGTTCTGCCATTCTATCATGGGTTGATCCATTCTCCCACTCAGCCCCACTTCCCTAACTTCTCCCCATAACCTTTGAGACCCTGCCTGTTCACAGACCTATGTCTGCCTTAAATACACCCAACGACCTGGCCTCCAGAGCTATCAGTGTCATCACTCTCTGGCTGAAAAATTCCTCTGTTATAAATGGACACCCTTCAATCCTGAAGTTGTGCCCTCTTGTCCTAATCTCCCCTACCACCGGAAACAACTTTGCCACATCTACTCTGCCCCGTGCCTTTCAACATTCAAAATGCTTCTAAGAGCCCCCCACTTCCCCTCATCCTTCTGAACTCTACCTGTTCCACCACCTAACTTTGTATCATCTACAAACTTGGCCACAAAGCCATTTATTCCATAATCCAAATCATTAAGGCACAATGTAAAAAGAAGTGGTCCCAAGACCAACCCCCTGCGGAACACCATAGGTAACCAGTAGCCAACCAGCATCGGATCCCTTTATCCCCATTCTCTGTTTCCTGCCAATCAGCCAATACACTTCCCATGCTGGTTTTTTCCTGTTATTTCCTGGGCTCTCATCTTGTTAAACAGCCTCACGTGCAGCACTTTGTCAAAGGCCTTTTCAAAATCCAAATCTACAACATCCACTGCACGTCCTTTGTCTAACCTGCTTGTGGTTTACTCAAAAAAAATCACTGTAGATGAAATAATAATTTTAATTTAGGTCTTGTACCTTCAATATTCCCCATTAAAAATAAATTAGGACTTTGTGGAAAGACAATTCCTGTAATTTGTTCCCAAAAAATCTGCCCAAAAACGCCTTGCATTGGGTCAAGACTAAGTTGAATGTACCAAAGATCCTACATTGTAGTGGGTGCTACTGCTGGAGAGGTTACGCTCAAAGAGACACACATCATGGGAGTGAATTCAACATTGGTTTTTTGTGCTGGCATCTCAGCTCAGAAGCCCATCTCTGATGTCATCACGCCTCTGATGGTGGCATTACAATCCGCGGGTGTGACTGCTTCCCTAGCTCCACCCAATTGGCTGCCGCTGCCCAGCCCATCAGAGTGGGGCGCTGGCTGCAGCCGCGTTCTGCTGAGTCGAGCGCCGACTTCAAAGTGTGCAGCCCGTCTTGGCCAGCAATGTAGGCCGTAGGCTCCCGGTGTCGGGTTGCCACTTAAGGCGTGGTGCAGTCAGTGGCCCGCTACAACATCTGCACCACATTAATCAGATAAATCTTGTTTCAGTCTGTTCAATTTCTGTGGTGTAAGATATAGCTGATGTAAAAAAAAAATATTGGATTAATCTATATCTTACATTAATAGTATTAGTCACACAATCCTTGCATAAATCTTCCCATATTTGTTGATCAATTGTGGTATTTAAATCTGTTTCCCATCTGTGTCTACATCTATGAAGTCCTTGTTTGGGTGTTCCTGCTTGTAAAAATGAATATATCATACAAGTAAATTTTTTAACAATTCCTCTCTAAATAAGAAGTCCTACTTTCGTACAACTAGGTAAAAACATAGTTAGTCCAAGCTTTGTACCGACCTAAGAGAGCCTCTGCTTCCTCAGGAGTTTGCGGAGGAGCTAGTGGTGTTGTTCAAGTGAACCGGTATGGACTTGAAGGGCCGACATGGCCTGTTTCCGTGCTGTATACGGTTATATGGTTACATGGTTATCCCTTAAATATGCTCTTAATATAAAATAACCAAAAAAAAGAATACTATGTGGTATATCATATTTGTTCCTCAATTGCTCAAATGACATTAATTGGCCCCTTTCATAACAATCTTTCATGTTTACAATCCCCTTAGATATTCTAAAACGGATTATCCCTTGAAAAAGCTATAAGGGGATTTTGAATCAATGGCATTTTAGGCGATTATAGACCCTCATATAACAATATCATCATTTATTTTATTCCAAATATCAAGCAAATGTTTCAATAATGGTGTATCTTTATCAACAACGATCAATTTTGGTTGCCACCTATATATAAATTCTTCTGCTCGCCTTTCTCCACTTCTATATTAACCCACGTCGACTTTATTTTCAAAAAAGGGAGGCAATAAATCTTATTTGCGCCACTCAGTAATAATTTTGAACACTAGGAAGCTGTGGACCTCCCCGTTTATATTTCCATGTTAACTTCCCTATAGTAACTCTTGACAGTATCGGGTTGTCAAGTGGAATTTGATAAATTAGCCCTAACAGTAGCAAGGAAATACATTGCAGTGACTTGGAAGTCAGATACACCTTGGGTATTGCTACGATGGCATGCAGAAATTCAGAGTTGCATTCCCTTGGAAAAAAAACTACATATAATTTGAGAAATAAGTATTCTATCTTCATGCAAACTTGGTGTCTGCACACCCAAATAATAGGATTAAATTTGTAATTCTATTCTTCCTGTACATCTTGACCTGTGAGATTCTCCTCTGAGTGGTTACAAAGAATGTGGACAGATGTGCTGGATGACGCCTCTCTATGCAATCCAAAAATTCTTTCTAATTCTTTATTTTATATATAGATGATATGATTGTGTGCACTGGCTGGCCCGCCCTCCTGCCTTAGCTCCTCCCTTCGTCCTGCCCATGTGACCCTGGGCCATAAAGGTCGAGTCCCCTCTCCTTCCCGTTCATTTTCCTAGCCTGGACCCGGTCCAGCGGTCTCTGGCTCAATAAAGCCTATCGTTCCCCTCAGTCTTCTGTCTGCGACATTATTGGGGCTACCGATAGCGCCCAACAAGTATGTATATTATTAATTTTTTGGGAGGGAGGTTGGATGGGAGAGGGTTTGTGAGTGGGGTGAAAACTTTCATGTATGTAACTTTATTTTGGTGCTACGTTGATGATCCTTACTACATAAATGGAAAATTTTAAATATTTTTTTTAAATGCAGTAGGTTTGCCAGGCAAGATTTTCCCTTAAGGAAGCCATGTGGACTTTGGGCCACCTCGTCATGCACATCCAGGCACTCGTCACCCCATCCTTGACAATCGACTCCAACGACCGCTGATGTCAGGCTCACGGATCCATCATTACCTCTCTGCTGCTCCCTCCCTTTATAAATTGGAGAGTTTCCCAGTCCCCTGTCCCTCTGCCTCCTTTCATCCCCTCCCCTGACCCTTTTTATTGAGGTACCTCCCTGCTTTTCACTCATACCTTGGTGATGGGCTCAGGGCCGGAACTTCCCAGGGATCCTGCTAACTTTCTCCTGCAGGTTCGTGCACGGCACATTTATATATTGCTCCTCTTCTGGGCAGGTTAGCCAAACCTAGGTGTTGCCTCCGCCCCCCTACCCCCCACCCCACCACCTCTCAAACCTCACTCCTCTGCAGCTCCGTCTCCTGTTAATTTACACGCTGATCGACATTGATGAAGCTGTTAACTGATCAGGAGGTCAGAATGGCTTTGTGGGGTTTGTGTAAATAAGAATGAAAGAGAAAAATAGAACATTGTGATGAGAACAAAAGCACCTTGATTTGGAAAATGAATGAAAGGCATGTTATTTCCAACAGAGTGCAAACCATCCCCATATCAGGTCAGATCTGCAAAGCGTGTTGCTCGACAGCATCACAAACAACTGAAGAATGCAGTAGCCCAGAGCGATGCCAATTCACATTTCATTCTCTTGGCAGGAAACATTTCATAAAGCAGGCTTTGCACCTTCAAGTATATCGTTGAGTGTTCATCAGTACATTTAAAGAATGCCACCGGGGAGGCTATCTCATTAGGAGGACACAACCCAAAAACAGCCAATCAGGATGGCAGCACAGAATACGCCGTCACAAAAGTGCTGGGGAAATTCACGCGGCAGCTGGAGGAAGTCAAAGACCTTTTGGGCCCCGCACTTCCCATGGGTGCTGCGTGACCTGCTAAGTTCCTTCAGCACTTTTCTGCATTTCACGGGACCCCAGCATCCACAATTTTTCTTGTTTAACTCCAGAGATGATGACGTGGGCAAATACGCCTCCTGAACTAGGTGGAGTTCAGAAGCCGCGAGGTAACATTGCAGCTCCATAAAACTCTGGTCTGACCATAAGGAGAGGATTGTACCCAGTTCTGGTTGCCTCATTACAGGAAGGGCATAGATGTGTCAGAGCAGTGGGTCTCAACCTTTCTTTTCCCACTCACATCCCACTTTAAGTATTCCCTGTGCCATCGGTGCTCTGTGATTAGTAAGGGATTGCTCAAGGTGGGATGTGGGTGTGTTAGTCACCTAGTCTTCTGTGAGCTTGCTGGGAAAATGAAACCACATTTCATATTCTGGACTAAAACTTGTGCCATTTTGCAATTAAGTGTCAACAGCAACTCCATCACAACTATAACGTGTGCCAATGGTTGTGGACTTGTGAATGCACTGGAACAGGAAGCTTACCATACAACAGTGTTTCTTTTCCTTCCCACTCACATCCCATTTTAAGTATTCCTTGTGCTATAGGTGCTCTGTGATTAGTAAAGGATTGCTTAAGGTGGGATGTGGGTGGAAAGAAAAAGTTTGAAATTCACTGTTTTAATCGTACCTCATTGACTCGTTATGTGCACGGTTTCAGAACTCCAAAGGAAATGGACCGATGACAATTTTTCTCCAGCAAAATATTTCAGTAACAATTGGGTCTAGAGCAGTGATTCTCAACCCCTTCCCACCCACATCCCACCTTAAGCAATCCCTTACTAATTACAGAGCACTGAAGGCAGAGGGATTAATTAAAGTGGGAAGAAAAAGGATGACAACTGCTGTTTTAAAGAGAGTGTGGTGATGTACCAGGATGTTGGCCGGATTGGGGAATATATCTTATGAGTGATGAACGGTAACTTAACAGAGGTGTGTAACATTATGAGGGACCTCCACTCTTTATCCGGGTAGATCCCAGCGAATACCAAAGGACCTATGTTTAAGGTGAGAAGAGGAAAGTTTAGGGGAGACGTCCCAGGTCATTATTTTACATAGAGAGTGTGGGTGACTGGAATGCATTGCTGGGGATGGTGGTGGAGGCTGGTACAATAGGGGCATTCAAAAGACTCTTAGATAAGCACGTGGATGTAAGAAAAACAGAGGGTTATAGATATGAGGTGTGGAAAAATTAGACGATTGTTCAAGTTCGTTATCATCTGACTGTACATATACAACCAGTTGAAACAACGTTTCTCCAGACCACTGTGCACACACATTGAGCACATAATAATCATAGATAATCTATCATTTAAATTACATATAAATATAAAAACATAAATACATATAAATAATTTAGGGTGATTTACTTGGCTACAGGATACTGTTCAACAATCTCACAGCCCACGGGAAGAAGCTATTTTCCAGCCTGCAGTCATGAGAAGTATATGGACTTAGGAGAGCTCTAAGGGGATCATGAGAAGGCCTTGGCATGTTGGATAAAGGAGAACCCCAAGGCGTTCCGTGCGTGTGTGTACAGAATGAAGGTGGATCGCTAAAGGCAACATGTGCCTGGAGATGGAGGGGGTTGGGCACATCCTAAATGAATACTTTGCATCAGTATTCACAAGAGAAAAGGACCTTGATCACAGTGAGGTCGAAATTGAACAGGTCTGTGTGCTGAACAATGTGGAGATTAAAGAAGTGTTGGATCTTCTTAAAAATATGAAGATTGATAAGTCCCTAGGGCCGGATGCGATGTACCCCAGGCTGCTGTGGGAAGTGAGAGATGAAATAATTGGGGCAGTGCCTTGATCTTTGAATCCTCTTTGGCCATGGAGGAGGTGCTGGAGGACTGGAGAATGGCAAATGTCGTTTAAAAAAAGCAACAGGGAAAATCTTGGGAATTATAGACAGGTGAGTCTAACATCAGTGGCGTGCAAACTATTGGAGAGGATTCTTAAGGGTAGGATCTATGAGCATTTGGAGGAGTACAGTCTACCCAAGGATAGTCAGTATGGCTTTGTGAAGGGAAAGTTGTGCCTCACGAGTCTACTTGAGTTTTTTGAGGTGGTAACAAAAAAAATTGATGAGGGTAGGGCAGTAGATGTGGTCTACATGGATTTTAGAAAGGCATTTGTAAAGGTTCCCCACGAGAGACTCGTCCAGAAAGTCATGAAGCAAGGGATCAGTGGAATCTTGGGGAAGTGGATAAATAATTGGCTTGCAGGTAAAAAGCAGAGAGTAGTAGTGGAAGGAAAGTATTCTGCTTGCAAGTTGGTGACTGGTGGAGTTCCACAAGGATCTGTTCTGGGACCCCTGCTCTTTGTGATTTTTATTAATGACCTGGATGAAGAGGCAGAAGGATGGGTCAGTATGTTTGTGAATGACATGAAGGTTGGAGGAGTTGTGGATGGAGCTGCAGGTTTTTGAAGGTTACAAGAGGATATAGACAGGATGCAGAGTTGATCAGAAAAGTGGCAGATGGATTTCAATCCGGATAAATGTGAGGTGATGCATTTTGGAAGGACAAACCAGAAGGCTGAGTACAGGGTTAATGGTGGGTTACAGAAGGACCTTGGGGCACAAATCCAGGCATCCCTCAAGGTCACCACACAGGTTGATAGGAGAGTTAAGAAAGCTTATGGGATGCTGGGATTTATTAAAGGGGGATTGAGTTCAGGAGGGCCGACCCATATCTTCCTTCCTAAAATAAAAGTACTAAACCACCCCCACCCCATAATCCTCTATTTATCTTCCATCCATGTGTCTGTCTAAGAGTCTCTTAAATTCCCCCAATGTTTCATCCTCCACCACCATCCTCGGCAAGGTATTCGAGGCCCCCACAACTCTCTGTGTAAAAGATTCACCTCTGATATCTCCCTAAACATCTCTCCCTTCACTTTGTATGTGTCCTCTGATGTTGGCTGATCCTGCCCTGGGAAACAGGTGCTGGCTGCCCACCCTATCTATGCTTCTCATAATCTTGTAGACCTCTATCAAGTCTCCTCTAATCCTTCTACACTCCAAAGAGAAAAGTCCCAGCTCTGCGAACCTTGCCCCATAAGACTTGTTTTCCCAATCCAGGCAGCATCCAGGTAAATTTCCTCTACAACCCTCTCCGTAACTTCCACATCCTTCCCATTATGAGGTGACCAGAAATGAATACAATACTCTGTGGTCTCACCAGAGATTTGTAGAGTGGTAACATGACCTCTCTACTCCTGAACTCAATCTCCCTATTAATGAAGCCCAGCATCCCATAGGTCTTCTTAACTATCTTAACAACCTACATGGTGACCTTGAGGAATGTATGGATTTCTGTTCATCCACACTCTTAAGTAACCAACCATTAACCCTGTACTCAGCCTTCTGGTTTGTCCTTCCAGATTGAAATCCATTCGCCACTTTTCTGCCCAACTTTGCATCCTGTCCTTATCCTCTTAAAACCCTCGACAACCTTCATCTCCATCCACAACTCCCCAACCTTCATGTCATCCACAAACATATTGACCCATCCTTCTGCCTCTTCATCAAGGCCATTTATAAAAATCAAAAAGAGTAAGGGTCCCAGACAGATCCCTGCAGTGCTCCACTAGTCAGTGACCTCCAGACAGGATACTTTCCTTCCACTACTACTCTCTATTCTCTTCCTGCAAGCTGATTATTTATCCACGCAGCCAAGGTTCCACTGATCCCATGCCTCATGACTTTCTGGTCGAGTCTCTCATGGGGAACTTTGTCAAATGCTTTGCTAAAATCCATATAGACCACATCTACTGCTCTACCCTCATCAAAGCCATGCTGACTATCCTTGGGTAGACTGTACTTCTCCAAATGCTCATAGATCCTAACCTCAAGAATCCTCTCCAATAGTTTGTACATCACTGACGTAAGACTCACTGGTCTACAATTCCCAGGATTATCACTGTTCCTTTTTTTAAATAAGGGGACTACATTTGCTGCTCTCCAGTCCTCCAGCACCTCCCCTGTGGTCAAAGAGGATTCAAAGATCATAGCTACTGCCCCAGCTATCTCTTCTCTCACTGCCCACAGCAGCCTGGGGTAGATCACATCTGGCCCTAGGGACTTATCACTCTTCATATTTTTAAGAAGATCTAACACTTCCACTTCCTTAATTTCCACCTTACCTGTTCAATTCAAACCTCAGTGTGATCAAGGTCCTTTTCCCTTGTGAATACTGACGCAAGGTATTCATGTGGCATAATGCTCTCTGGTTTATCATTTGCGGTGGCCAGCTTCCACGTGTAGGATTCCTATATATGTTATCCGATATGTCACCAGCAAGTCAGTAAGTATCAACACTGATTAGTTTTGTTCGGTAAGTGATGGATATTGATTGCTAAGTTTCAGAATGCAGGCCTGGGAGCTGGGACGTCCAAGCTGCACAGTATTTGGTGTGTAGGGTTGGTGCTTCGTCTCCCGGGGGAGAACCCGGCCAGGCCGTGAATACTGATCCACCAACAATCCTCCAGTCTGCCAACATGACAAAGTCTCTTGTGTGTGGTGGACAAAACACACAAAACTGATGGGCAGCCTAAGGTCAGTCGTTCCATTAGTGCACTCCATGAAATGAGTGCTCCCTTCCCCTGGCTTCTCCCATCCCCTCTGCAGAAAACTCCTTCGTAGGTTAAAAAAAACCCAGAAACCTCATAGTCATAATACATTTCCCATATGAATGATGAATCTGGTTCTGTACTTTTGTACCATGCTGCTAAATGCCAGAAATTCAGGGCAGACGGCTGGAAAAACCACAATGTTACAGAACTATAATCTTTACTTTCAGGACCAAATGGTGAAGCAGAAACAGAACCTTTAAGGTTAGACCAGGTAACGTGACTGAGGCTGTTTACTCTGTGCGATGGTCATTATCAATATGGACTCGATGGCAGAAATGGTGGTCTCCATGAAGTAATACCTGTGAATCTAAATGGGAATTTACATGTGAACCTACATATGCAATTCAGTGTCGCATCAGTGCTACATTGTAATCAGAATTTTGAGGCCGGCATTCTCCTCAACTGTAAACACTTCATCTTGGATTCTGTTATGCTAATATTGTTTTCTTGAGGTCAACAGCTGCAGACAGACATTAAGCCAGGTACTTGTGGTACAGACAGGCATAAAACCAGGTACTCGTAGTACAGATGGGCATAAAGCCAGATACCCATGGTACAGATGGGCACGAAGCCAGGTACCCATGGTACAGATGAGCATGAAGCCAGGTACCCATGGTACAGATGAGCATGAAGTGAGGTACCCATGTTACAGATGGGCATGAAGCCAGGTACCTGCAGTACAGATAGATATGAAGCCAGGACCCTGTAGTACAGACAGGCATGAAGCCAAGACCCCATGATACAGACGGGCATGAAGCCAAGTACCCATGATACAGACGGGCATGAAGCCAAGTACCCATGGTACAGATGGGTATGAAGCCAAGACCCTGTAGTACAGACAGGCATGAAGCCAGGTCCCTAGTGACCAGACCCTACATGTCTCCCTCCCCTCCCCCCCCCCCACCGTCCACCTTTTTTTGAATATTTTATTTTAATTTTTCGTATAGAAAATTATAACATACATCCTATTAATAGTATTTTAAAATTAGAGTCTCATGTGATTGCCCAAATCTCAGCCCACCCCCTTTCAACTGCTCACATAGAAAAGAATTGTCCATAAGAGAAGAGGTGTTTGAGCCTGTCTTCATAAATGAGTCTTGACCTTCTGGAATTCAACCCTATTAACCTGACGATATTATTTAAATCTTTTCGGGGAAGTTAATTATATCCTTAAGCCAGTATTCAAATAAGGTCGCCAAATTTTAACAAACATGTCATATTTCTTTCTCAGATTATGTTCTCTTTCCCGGGGGAGTGGGCACAACTTTGCTTTTCCATATTCCAGCGAGTAGTGAGTAGGAGGGGGGAGTTGGATTTCCATGTAACAGCCATACATCTCCTGGCCACCGTGCATGCGATCTTCACAAACTGCATTTGACATTCTGACAGTTTTGTGCCAATGGCCATAAGGTTGCTCAATAAATACAGTTCTGGTTCCAATGGAAAATCCACTTCCTTAATTTTTGTCCAAATTTCTGCCAAGTCACACAAAAGGATCTTACTTTCATGCAGAGCCAGGTTCCAACCTCTATACCGCACCTCAAACACGAGTGTGGAATTTCAGATTTTAAACCTCTTCTGCCAGTATCCCATCTCCCCAACTCCCATTCCTGTCTATACTTGCCATCTCACCATCGTGAAACGTTGTCTGGTCATTTCTCCCTGTGGATGCTGCTCGGCCCTCACATGTGAGGCCAGGACCTTAGAGCTATAGAGCAGTAGGAAGCTATCAGCTGGTTTGAAGCCAGGGACCTGGGCTGGAGCTGGTAGGAAGCAGGATCAGCTCACACTATGGGCCAACGAGCTCATCACCACTAAGATATTTTCACTCCATTCAGTGCCAGCAGCACAGGGAGAACGTTGTTCTGACTCTCTCCCCTCACTCACTTTGTATTTGTGTCAATGGTATCTTTACGAAACGTACTTGAATTACAATTGATGGAAATAATTAATAAAATCCATCTTCTGGAGTGTTCGCGCTATGGAGCGAATAACAAGACCGGGCAGTCGGCAGGTTCATTCCAAAACTCGCTGCTTTCTTGTTTGAGTGTTTTTAAAAGCGCTCCCTGTTCCCATCGCTGAGAGCCGGAAGATGTGTCCCTGACTGGCAGCTCTTCACACTTCGCACGTGCAGGCCCTTTCCTTGAGGGGAAAGGGAAGGTGCCTGGCGCCACCTTGGCGTAGGCTGATCTGACCGCGTTACAATCAGAGCCCGTCCACCTGAACGCCAACTGCGTTGGTCGCCAGACGACCCCCCCCCCTCACCCAACAACCCAAAGTCTGCACTTTCTTCTGTTTTAGCAGCCTGCCTCTACCCTTGGGTGCTTGCACTTCAACCGGCCTTTCCAAGTCCACATGTGCCATCTTTAATCAGTCAATCATGAACACCTCCTCTGTATCCCCCACATCCAACACAAATATAGACCCATAGTTTTTATTACTCTAAACAGCCCTTCATAGGCCGCTGCAGCAGTGGCCAGTGTGTGCCCCTTCTAACAAAAACATAGTCACAGACCTTTAATTGTCTGGGAACGGAGGTCAGTTGTCAGGAGGTCAGGATGGGTGCCATGTTACCCAGCCTTTCACAGAGCTTCATCAGGGCCACCGTGGTGTCTGCTTCTTGCCCTCTCAGGGTAGGTAGGAACTCACCGGGGACTGCCGGTGGGGCTTTGTAGACCAGTTCAACTGAAGTAGCTTGCAGGGCTTCTTTGGGCACTGTGTGGACCTTGAGTAGGACCCAGGGGAGCTCATCCACCCAGTTTGGGCCTTTCAGGTAGCCATCAGAGCCAATTTCAGGTGCCATGGAGGTGCTCCACCAGGCCGTTTGATTGCGGGTGAGAGAATATAGTGTAAAACAGTTGGGTCCCCAATGAGCTGGCTATGGCGGCCCACAGGCTCGATGTGAACTGGGCCCCTCTGCCCAATGTGATGTGGGCTGGGATGCTGAAATGTGCTACCCAAGTTTTGACTAGGGCCCTGGTGCAGGATTCAGTGGGAGAGTCTGTGTGGCCATCTGGTGAAACGGTCCACCATGGTGAGGAGGTACCGAGCTCCCCATGATACAGGCAGTGTTGACGTGTATGTGGTTGAATCTGCAGGTTGTGGGTTCGAACTGCTGCAGGTGGGGGGGGGGTTGGTTTGGGGGGGGCTTTAGTATGCCTCTGGACTTTGGCTGTCTGACACTGAGTTCTCGTCCTCGCCCAGTCACTGACTTGTTTTAGAGGCGGTGCCACACGAACCAACTGGATATCTTATGGACTGAATACCTGCTGTCTCCAGGCTGCCGGGACGATGGGGTGGGGGTGGTCCGTGGCCATATCGCAAAGGAGCATCTGCTCACATGGACCCAAGGCCTTGCCCTGCAGCTGCTGAGACCGCAGTCCTGCAGCTGTGTGTCTTCTCATCTCCTCGTTTGTGTAGCAGCAGGCTGAGGGGCACCCGCATGATTCCAGCTGACCATGCGTTCCAGGGGTCCAGGCTAAGATGACGCTGGACTCCTTACATCTCGGGGACAAAGTCAGCAGTCTGGGGAATGCATCAAACGCGTCGTGACGTCACACCTAGTTTCGGGATTGCCGAACCAGAAATGACATAAAAGTTGCCTGATTAAAGCAGTTTTTTGGTGACCACAACTGGAGTCCACGTTTTGCTTGTAGCTCTGTCATAGGTGTCACAGCTTGGATGGTTTGCCTGGATAGAGCGTTCGTCCTGATGTCTTTACCGCTGTTGTGAACTCCGATATATATGAAAGGTGCTGCCGCTGCCGGGCTGACCAGGGGTCTGATACCTTGGTGAATGCAAAGGTTAGGGGCTTGTGGTTGGTGAAATGTGTAAATGGTCTGCTTTCCAAAAGTATCTGAAGTGCCGGATTGACAGGTAGAGTGCCAACAGCTCTCTGTCAAAACCACTGTATTTCAACTAGGGTGGTTTTAAATGTCTACTAAAGGTGGCCAAGGGCTCCCAGTGTCTGTCCACGAGTTGTTCCAGTACTCTGCCAATTGCCGTGTTTGATGGGTCCACTGTGAGGGCTGTCGGAACATTGGTCCTGGGGTGTACTAGCATGGCAGTGTTTGCCAGGGCCTCCTTCATTTGGGTGAAAGCTGCTTCAGCCTCCGGGTTCCAAGTGATGTCTTTCCTTTTACCAACGACAGGGTGAACAGTGGTTGCAGGATGCTGGTGGGAGTTTACCATGCCTGCAAATTCCTGCAGCCCTTTGACTGTGGTAGGCCTTTTGAACTGTTGGATGGCTTCTACCTTGTTCGACAGAGGAGGTGCACGGTCGTTTGAGATCCTGTGGCCCAGGAAATCGATGGTCTCCCTCCCAAACAGGCATTTGGCTGGGGTAATGGTCAGTCCAATCTTCTCAGTTGGGTATTCAGCTGGCGGAGGTGGGATAAGTGCTCTGTACGGTTCCTGCTGGCGATCAGGTATACAGGAAATCCAAATCCCAGCCCATTGCAGCCATTAGGCACTGAAAAGTCTGTGCCGTGTTTTTTTTAGCCTGAAAGGCATCCGCAGAAACTCGAACAGGCCAAAGGGGGTGATCAAAGCGGTTTTCTGGATGTCCTCTGGCTGCACTGGGATTTGATGATAGCCACGTACCAGGTCGACTTTAGAGAAGATGCGGGCTCCCTGTAGGTTACTGCAAAGTCTTGGGTGTGTGGTGGGGGGGTCGTGCTCCAGCGTGGTGGTTTCATTCAGCCATCTATAGTCCCTGCACGGCCGCCAACCCCCAGCTGTCTTTGGCACCATGTACAGCGGTGAGACTCGGGGGCTGTTGGACCTGCGGACGATCCCAAGCTCTTCCATGCACCTGAACTCATCTTTGGTCAGGTGGAGTTTGCCTGGGGATGGTCTTCTAGCCCTTGCGTGTAGGGGTGGCCCTTGGGTGGTGATATGGTGCCGCACTCCATGCTTCGACACGGTCGAGGTGAACTGCAGTTTGAGTACTGGTGCGAATTTGACCAGGACCCTGCTGCTGTACTCGTCGCTGGACAATACGACTGAGTCCAGGTGCGGTGCAGGTAGTCTGGCTTCCCCGAGAGGGAACGTTTGGAAGGTTTCGGCGTGGACCAGCCTCCTGCCCTTCAGATCAATCAAGCAAACAATGAGCTCAAATGTAGACAGAGTTTAGGGTTGGACAGGATTCTTAATAGTGTGGAGGAACAGAGGGATCCTGGGTCCAGATCAAGGATGCTCAACAAGGGGCACGGGTGTGGTAAACAAGCAATGACAAATCCCAGACAACGTGTTTCGGGCAGGTGGAGGGAAGTTTAGGGGAGATGACGGAGATAGGTTTCTATGCACAGAGGGCTAGGATGCATTGCTGGGGCTGGGGGTGGAGGTTGGTACAATAGGCACAGGGATGTAAGAAAAATCCAGGGTTACGGTTATAGCTTAAATTGTTGGACAGTCATTCCTGACAAAGGGCTCAGACCCAGAACGTTACCTTTCACTCCCTGTTTGGGGCACAGGTTCATGTGCTGTAAGGTCTAATGGTTTGGGGGAGAACTTAAAGTTTCTTTGCATCAGAATCTACTTAGGAAACTGGAATAGGGCATAAGGAAGGAAGGGAAGCGAGACATAGTGTCATGGAGCATATCGAGATTAAGGAGGAGGAGGAGGTGCTCGTTGTGCGGTGATCTGCGATTCACTGGCGGTGTGTTATACTGATGGCCAGCTCCATCCCTATCTACCCATCTATAACCCTGGTTTCCCGCCTAAACCCAGAACCCTTCTGAAGACCCCCGTGAGACCCTACCCTTAGTTATAAGCTAATAAATGCGTTTCATCTCCTTCCAGTTGTGAGAGCTTTTATTCATGCAACAATTTTACTATCTTATTCCCGAATGATGGAAGTGCCATTCAAGCCGGGCATGCTGCTGACAGACCATCTGTCCCCTGATGCAGCTCAGGAGTTCACGGACTGCCTAGACTGCTTCTAGGCCTACCTGAACGTGACCAGAGACGTCTTCCACGTCAATGAACTCAGGAGGTCCACATACGTTTCAAGGATAGGAACGAAAGAGTATGCAGTCATCAGGGACTGCTCTACATACGATGCTGCCATCGAAATGATGAAGGCTCGAACCTGAAGTTGCAAAACGAGGTCCTAGCAAGACATCGACTCGCTTCATGTTGCTAACTGCCAGGAGAGACAATCAATGACTACATGCTGGATCTGTGGACTCTTGCCAAGAGGTGGCTACGGGCTGTGTTCGTGAGGAAAAATAAATCTGGGACACTCTAGTCACAGGGGTCTGCTCAAGGTACATGAGGCAGCGACTGCTCGAGTTGGGGAAGAAGGACCTGGCTAGAAATGTTGAGCTGGTCAAATCATTGGAACAGGCCAAGCTTGAGAATGATGACCTCAAAGCCAGCAAGCTTGCCCACCCATGTGAGCCCTTCCAAGGACAGGCTGCTCCCGCTACCCCAGCCCTAACAGATGCCACTTCCCGTGCCAGGGAGTGCTTTTTCTGCGGCAAGAGCCAGCACTCCCAATCTCGTTGCCCAGCTAAAGACTCAGTGTGGCAAGAAAGGGCATTGAGCAAGAGTTGGCCATGCGACGGGAAGCCCGGGGAAGTCCGTGGCCTGCACCACTCCCAGATCTGATTCCAGCCCCAAGCTGTCTGCCCCGAATTCACCCAAGCCCACTTGCTGACGGAGGGTGACAATGGCAGTGAGGAAACATTGTGAAAAAGCTCGTTGGCCATCTTGCTGTGACCTAAATTCAAATTCGGCGCCATCACCGTCAGAGGAGGAAGGAGGACGGCCATCTTGCTGTGTCACAAGGTCGATGCCATCCTACCCACGGGCAACCCAGGATGGTGGGGACCACTTGAGTAAGGAGCATAGAGTCTCCAGGGACCTAGCCTCAATGGTCCTAGGTCAGGACAGACCTCACCAGCTCAACAATTCCATAGTGACTGTGAAGGTATATGGACATTCCACTAATTGCCCAATCGACACAGGCTCTACTGAAAGCTTCATAGACTCACGGACTGTGCAAGAGTACAACATAAAGATGTATCCTTCTAATTACTGCATTTTTCTCGCGTCTCATTCATACTCTACATGTGTTCAACAACATTATATAGTACACTAGTCGTTTGAAGGAGGGGGGGAAATTCTGTAAATTTTGCTTGTATATTTTTGATGAGCTGTGTGCTCTGGTGTTGTTCTGGACTTATTGTGTCACCTTAAAAGCGTGACCTTGGAGTATTCTGGTCCCCTCCCCTCTGTAACAGTTTGGAATGGAGGGCCCCTAAAATCAGAACCCACTTGCATTCTCTCAACACTGAATATTGATTCCCACCCAAATCTGTCCCCAGACTGCGAACCCTTTGCTACCAAGAGTAGGAGGTACAATGCAGCAGGCCGAGAGTTTAGAAAGTCGAAGACTCAACATCTGCTGGATGAAGGTATCATCAAACCTAGCACCAGCTGTGGAGAATGCAAGTGGTAGTGGTAAAGGGAGAAAACAAGTCCAAACTAACAATTCACTAGAGCCAAACTATTAATCAGTCCACACTCCTGGATGCATACCCCCTCCCTTGAATTTCGGAAATGGTGAATGATATGGCGCAGTATCAGGTCCATTCGACCATTGACCTGAAAGCTACCTATCACCAGCTGCCAATCTGCTCTGAGGACCATCCATATATGGCACTTGAGGCTAATGGTTGTCTCTATCAATTCTGGAGGGTTCCTTTCGGTATCACTAATGGGGTTTCTATCTTCCAGAATCAGATGGGCAGAATGGTGAATGAATATGGGTTGAAGGCTACCTTCCCCTACCTCGATAAGGTCTCTATTTGTGGCCATACCTTGGAAGACCATGACTCCAATCTCCAGAGTTTCCTCCAGGCGGCAAAAGCCCTGAACCTCACTAGCGCATTCAAGACTAAACATCTGACTATCCTTGGCTACGTGGTGGAGAATGACATCATTGGCTCCGATCCCGATAGGATGCCCCCCTGTTAGAGCTCCCCGTTCCCAGGACCACCAAGCTTTGAGGAGATGCCTGGGGCTTTTCTCATATTATTCCCAGTGGATCCCTCAATATGCTGATAAGGTTAATCCTCTCTTAAAAGCCACAAATTTCCCCCTCTCAGCTGATGCCAAAATGACTTTTAACTACCTCCGAAATCACATTGTGAAAGCCGCCATGCACGCGGTGGACGAAAATGCACTTTTCAACTGGAAAGTGATGCTTTGGATGTAGCCCTGGCTGCTACCCTAAACCAGACGGGCAGGCGGTTGCTTTCTTTTCTCGGACATTACAAAGCCATGAGCTCCGGAACCCATCTGTGGAAAAGGAAGCTCAAGCCATTGTAGAAGTCGTAAGGCACTGGAGACACTAACTGGATGGTAGGAAATTTATGCTCCTCACTGACCAGCTCTCTGTCGCATTCATGTTTAATAATGTCAAGAGGGGAAAAATCGAAAATGACAAGATTGCTAGATGGAGGATTGAGCTCTCCACTTACAATTATAACATTGCTTATTGGCCAGGTGCTCTTAATGACCCTCCAGATGCCTTAACAAGAGGATGCTGTGCCTCTCCACACACTGGCCAACTGTGGTCTCTGCATAATGAGCTCTGCATGGGTCATTTTGTCAAGGCGCGCAATCTGCCCTACTCCATGGAAGACGTTAGGGAAATGACCAGGTCTTGCCAGGTCTGCATGGAGTGCAAGCTACACTTCTGTATGCAAAGGTGCACCTGATCAAGTCATCCAGGCCCTTTGAACGGCTCAGTGTCGATTTTAAGGGACCTCTCCCCTCCACGAACGGGAACACTTTCTTCTTTTCTATCATTGATGAGTAGTCCCGCTTCCCGCTCGCCATTCCAGGTCCAGACACGTCCACTTCATCAGTCATAAAGGCCCTAGATTCCATTTTCACCCTGTTCAGGTATCCCAGCTATATTCATAGCGACCGAGGCTCATCCTTTATGAGTGACGAGCTACGTCAGTACCTGCTGGTGAGGGGCATCTCATCCAGCAGGGCTACTAGCTACAACCCCCGGGGGAATGGCAGGTTGAAAAGGAGAACGCCACAGGCTGGAAGGCTGTCAAACTGGCCCTGACATCAAAAGGCCTTCCGGACTCATGCTGGCAGGAAGTCTTTCCTATGCCGCTCCATTCCATCTGGTTGCTACTATGTACCACGACTAACATTATTCCTCATGGAGTCCTCTTCAATTTGGAAAGAAGGTCAGCATCGGGAATTACACTCCCAAACTGGCTCACCACTCATGGTCCAGTCCTTCTCAGGAAGCAGGTGAGAAGCAAGACCGACCCCCTGGTGGAAGGGGTGAAACTGCTCCACACCAATCCCATGTACGCCTATGTGGAGAACCAGGCTGGCAGAGAGGACACCGTCTCCATCAGGGACCTGGCACCTATCTGAACAGAGGGTCCGTTACCTCAAGTGACTGCGAGCCACGGAGCTCATTCCCACCGCCCCCAGTCAGGGCCTCAGGGGATCCAGTTCAGGAGGAAAGTGCATCAGGAGACACAGCCCACCTCTCCTCCCCCACAATGGGACCAGGAGACTTAAGGAGTCCAAGGCCCTCCCGTGCTTAGGCGCCCCACCAGTATCTCTGGACCCCCAGACCGCTTAAATCTGTAAATAATTGTATTTTTTTTTCCTGAATCAATATTCTCTGTCTTCATCCATAGACCATAAATTCTGCAGGACGGGGTGAATACAGTGAACTGAGATTCACTTGTGGTGTGTTATACTGAGGGCTGGCCCTGCCTCCCCATATATAACTCTGGTTTCCCACCTAAACCCTGAGCCCCTCTAAAGACCACTGTAAGACCCTACCCTCAGTTATAAGCTAATAAAAGCGTATATTCTCCCTCCAGTTGTGAGAGCTTTTATTCATGCTACACACTGTTTTACAGTGAATCAAGGTAGATAAATCCCCCAGGTCTAACATGATATTCCCTCAGACCCAATGTCCTTAGTCACAGGTGAGGTGCCGGAGGATTGGAGAGTCGCTCATGTTATTCTTTTGTTTAAAAAAGGCTTTAAAAGTAAACCAGGAAATTACAGGCCGGTGAGCCTGACATCAGTAGTGGGTAAGTTATTGGAGGGTGTTCTGAGAGATAGGATATAAAGTATTTGGACAGCCAAGGGATAGTCAGCATGGCTTTGTGCATGGTAGGTTGTGTTTAACAAATCTTATAGAGTTTTTCGAGGAAGTTACCAGGAAAGATGAAGGGAAGGCTCTGGATGTTTTAGTAAAGCCTTTGACAAGGCCCCACATGGGAGGTTAGTTCAGAAGGTTCAGACACTAGGTATCCATGGAGAGGTTGTAAACTGGATTCAAAATTGGCTGAATGGGTGAAGACAGAGAGTAGTGGTGGGTGATTGCTTCTCAGACTGGAGGCCTGTGACTAGTGGTGTGCCCCAGGGATCGGTGCTGGGACCATTGTTGTTTATTGTCTATATCAATGATCTGGATGATAATGTGGTAAATGGAGGCGTTGTGGACAGTGATGAAGGCTTTCAAAGCTTGCAGAGGGATCTGGACCAGGGAAAAATGGGCTGAAAAAAGGAAGATGGAATTTAATGCAGATAAGTATGAGGTGATATATTTTAGGACAAACCAAGAAAAGATATACATGATAAATGGTGGGGCACTGAGGGGTGCGGAGGATCAAAGGGATTTGGGAATACAGATACATCATTCCCTAAAAGTGACGTCACAAATAGACAGGGACGTAAAGAAAGCTTTTGGCATCTTGGCCTTCATAAATCAAAGTATTGAGTACAGGAGTTGGGAGGTTATGGTGAGATTGTATAAGACATTGGTGAGGTCAAATGTGAAGTATCGTGTGCAGTTCTGGTCACCAAACTAGGAAGGAGGAGTTAAGTTACAGAGAAAGATTAAACAGGTTGGGACTTTATTCCTTGGAGCGTAGAAGAATGAGGGGAGATTTGATAGAGGTTTACAAGATTATGAGGGGTATAGACAGAGTAAACGTGAGTAGGCTCTTTCCACTTAAATTAGGAGAGATAAATATGAGAGGACATGGATTTAGGGAGAAAGGGGAAAGGTTTGAGGGAACATGAGGGGGAAACGAGCAGTCATCTGACGTGGTAAATTGGGGCCCACTCTTAAGTTTTAAAAATAAATTGGATAGATACATATAGTTCTGAGGGCCTGTTATCATGCTGTATGCTGTTCTGTGGATGCCGTGTGGCTTGCTGAGTTCCTCCACCACGTGTGCGTTGCCCTCAACGCCAGGATTTGCACGTTTCCTTGTTTCTCTGTTTTAATGCTAATGCCTCTGCTTCTAGAGGCTGGAAATTTTACATCATCTCCAATGATTTGAGTTCCGAGTCTCGCCAGGCAATAAAATTCGATTGATGCCCTTTGCTGCTGGAAATGTTGCCCTTTGGGTTATCTGTTAAATTGAGACCCTGAGTTGGAGACAAACACACATTATTGTGAAGAATAGAATCAGGGCTCTTCTCAAGCCCCGGTTGCCTGCAAACCCTCAACAAATACCATTAAAATAAATGATCTATTCTTTATTTTGCAGCTGCTTGTGAAACATGGCCCCGCACAAGATTTCTGCTGTTTCTCCCAACAGGCAGAAATATTTCTTCATTGGAGATAAATTGTTCTGGGACATAACGAGGTCACCAAAGGTGTTATACAAATGAGTGACCGTTCTCTCTTTGAATCGACAAGCCGTCTTATCCCCTCTGTCCGGTCTCTTGCTCGGATATTGAATTCAATGCACAACCTGCTGCGTTTCCCCCGCACGTTTGTGCATTGCACTCGACCCCAGCATCTGCAGATCTTCTTGTTTCCCTTCATTCAGAGATTGTATTTCCTGCTGCATATTGTGTAACAATGGAGGCAGTCATTGAAAGATGTCAAAATTATCTCATTACGGTTCACTCATATCACCAGCCCCCGTTCGGGTTTTAACACCAATAAAGCCCCTTTGATCTTTTGTAGGCCTTCTGCAAATAGAAATTAGGATTCAAAAGGCAAATAGAAGTAGACCCATCTTTGAGTGTGAATTACATTTTGTTTCAGATTTCAATCAATGTTACCCAGAGTGGGAACATCTGCAGGCTTCTTTCAATATTGTTCTTTGGCTTTTCAAAAGGCACCTGGACGCATTATAATATAGCACCTAATGCCATCCAAACTGGCAAATGGCCAGTGAATCAAATGGCAAGAACATGTAAAGCTGAGACTTTAGAGGGCATTGGCCAGATCACATTTGGAGCATTGGGAGGAGTTCTGGAGCCCCGTATCTGAGGGAGCACGTGCTGGAGATGGAGAGGATCCAGAGTTTACAAGAACAATCAGAGGAGTTAATGAATGAGGAGCATTTAATGGCTCTGGGCCTGAACTGAACAGAGATTTAGGTTTGGCGGGATTGGTGGGGGGGGGGGGGGGGTGGTTGGGGAATCTCACCAAAATCTGGCACATGTTGAAAGGGTTAGCTAGAATGGAGACATAGTTTCCAGTAGTGGGAGAATCTAGGACCAGAGGACACAAGCTTTAGAACTGAGATGGAGGAGAAAGTTCTTCAGCCAGAGTGTGGTGAATCTGTGGAATTTGCCGTCACAGGAGGCTGTGGAGGGCAAGTCATTGGATAGATTTGAAGCAGAGGTTGATCGGTACCTAATTTGTAAGGGGATCAAAAGGTGAAGGAGGGAAAATGTGGCTGGGAGGAAATATGCATCAGCCATGATTCGAGTGATGGAGCAGACTTGATGGGCTGAATGGTCTAATTTTGCTCCTGCGTTTTATGGCTTTCAATGAGGTTGATTTCAAGTGAAAATAAAATAATGTTTCTCAATTATACAAGCAAACAGTCCTGCTCATTTATTCAATGATGTTCCACGTACATCTCTGCTCTTCACCTGATCCAGGGTAACAGGCAACTTTAGTCTCTGGTGAGGGTGACTTCATGAATTCCAGCTGAAGGACTCCCAAATTGACTGAGGTTGGACAATACTCCAATCCTTAACTCTGTTTCCACGTTAAGTGCCTGGGCCTAGTTGGAGCCATGGATTTGAGTACATTCTATCACAAAAATATCAGCATCTTTAACACTCCTTTACAGATCATTTTTACAGATCTGTCGGCATCAAGACCGGGCAGAAGGACCCTGCAGAGCATGGCTTGTCTCCGCTCCCTGCTCGCCCAAGTCCACACTGGTGGCAGCCCTGTTATCACAGTGATGCCGATGTTATTTTCTAAAAATGCTGCAACCACAGGCGTTTGTGCCCAAGATGGCTGTATCTCATCCATGAGATGTTGCAGACTCAGAGAGAGCAGCGGACTGGCGCAGAAAATGAGAAACATGGAGAACAACCCCCACTGAGAAGGAGAAGCATAGGAGGTGGAGAGGGGGAGCAAATTTAAATTCCTGTTTGTCATGATCTCGGGGGACCTTTCCTGGACCCAACATACGAATGTCGTCGTGAAGAAAGCACGTCGGCCCATCTACTTTCTCAGGAGTTTGCGGAGGTTTAGTATGACATTGAAAATCTTGTCAAACTTTCACAGATGCGTTGTGGAAAGTATGCTGACTGGCTTCATCACGGTCTGGGTTTGGGGCACCAATACCTCTGAGCAGAAAGCCCTGCAAAAGGTAGTAGACTCAGCCCAGTACCTCCCTGGCAAAACTCTCCCTACCATCGCAAACATCTACAGGGTATGCTGCTCTCCAACAGCCCTGGTCATTACAGGCAAAACCCTCCCCTTCATCAAGACCATCTACAGGGAATGCTGCCATTGGAGAGCAGCAGCAATCGTCAAGGGTTCGCACCACCTAGCACTCACTCTGTTCTTGCTGCTGTCATCAGGCAAGAGGTATAGGTCCACAAGACCCACCCCAACAGGTTCAGGAACAACTGCTACCCCTCCACCACCAGACTCCTGAAGAACAGAGAAACATAGAAAACCTACAGCACAATACAAGCCTTTCGGCCCAGAAAGTTGCGCTTAACATGTCCCTACCCTAGAAATTACTGGGCTTTCCCATAGCCCTCTATTTTTTTCACCCCCATGTACCTACCCAAAAGTCTCTTCAAGGACCCTATTGTATCTGGCTCCAGCACCATTGACCATTCCACACACCCACCACTCTCTGCGTAAAAGTTCATATCCCTGACATCTCCTCTATACCTATTCCCCAGCACCTTAAACCCGTGTCCTCTGGGAAAAAGCATTTGCATCTATCTACACAACCAATGCCTCTCATCATCTTAAACACCTCTATCTGGTCACCTCTCATCCTCCTCTGCTCCAAGAAGAAAAGGGCGAGTTCAATCAATTTGTTTTCAAAAGTCCTGCTCCCTAATCCAGGCGACATCCTTGCAAATCTCCTCTGCCTCTTTTCTATGGTTTCCACATCCTTCCAGTCGTGAGGTGACCAGAACTGTGCTCAGTTCCTCAAGTGGGATCTGACCATGGTCCTACACAGCTGCAACATTACCTCTCGGCTCCTAAATTTAATTCCATGATTAATGAAGGCCAATACTCCATGGGCCTTCTTAACCATAGGATCAACCTGCACAGCTGACTTGAGCATCCTATGGACTCACACACCAAGATCCCTCTGATCCTCCACACTGCCAATGGTCTTACCATTAATTCTATCTTCTGCCATCATATTTGTCTGACTAAAATGAACCACTTCACCCTTATGGGGGTTGAACTTTATCTCCCACTTCTCAGCCCAGTTTTGTATCCTATCAACATCCCGCCGTAACCTCTGACAGCCCTCCACCCAATCCACAATATCCCCAGCCTTTGTGTCATCATCCCTCCTCATCCAGGTCATTTATAAAAATCACGAAGAGTAAGGGTCCCAGAACAGATCTCTGAGGAACACCATGGGAACTGACCTACATGCAGAATATGACCTATCTACAGCCACTCTTTGTCTTCTGTGGCCAAGCCAGTTCCATATCCATAAAGCAATGTCTCCTAGAATCCCATGTCTCCTTACTTTCTCAATAAGTCTTGCATGTGGTACCTTATCAAATGCCTTGCTGAAATCTATATACATTAAATCTACTTTTCTTCATCAATGTATATAGACACATCCTCAAAAAATTCAATCAGGCTCCTAAGGCATGACCTTCCCTTGACAAAGCCATATTGATTATTCCGGATCATATTATACCTCTCTCAAATGTTCATTAAATCCTGCCTCATGATCTTCTCCACCAACTTACCAATTACTGAAGTAAGACTCACTGCTCTATAATTTCCTCGGCAAACTCTACTCCCTTTCTTGAATAAAGGAACAACATCCACAACCCTCCAATCCTCTGGTACCTCTCCTGTTCCCATTGATGATTCAAAGGTCATCGCCAGAGGTTCAGCAATCTCCTCCCACAGTAGCCTAGGCTATATCCCATCTGGTCCTGGCGACTTATCCATCTCGATGCTTTCCAAAAGCTCTAGCACATCCTTTCTTTTAATCTGCTGCAAGTCATCGCTACAATCACCAAGATCCTTTTCCATAGTGAAGTATGAAGTACCTCTACAATTTCCTCCAGATTAATACACATTTTCCCACCGTCACACTTGATGAATCCTATTATTTCCTGTTTTACCCTCTTGCTCTTCACATATTTGTAGAATACCTTGGATTTTTCTTAATCCTGCCCACCAAGGCCTTCTCATGGCCCTTTCTGGCTCTCATAATTTCCTTTTTAAGATCATTCTTGTTCCCCTTATAATCTTCTAGATCTCTAACATTACCTAGCTCTCTGAACCCTCTGTAAGCTTGACTAGATTTTTTTTTACAGCCTTTGTACACCATGGTTCCGTTACCCTACCATAACTACCCTGTCTCATTGGAACATACATGTGAAGAACTTCACACAAATATCCCCTGAACATTTGCTACATTTCTTCTGTACTTTTTCCTGAGGACAACTGTTCTCATTTTAAGCTTTCAATATCCTGCTTGATAGCCTTATAATTCCCCATACTCCAATCAAATGTTTTTCTAACTTATTTGTTCCTATCTCTCTCCATTGATAATAATCATAATTCTATCTCCAAAATTCTTCCACTGAGAGATCTGATGCCTGACCAGGTTCATTCCCAATAGCAAATCAAATACAAACTCTCTGCCATTCAAGAGATCCTCGAAAATCTGTGCCTTACCCAACTTTCTCTCACTAACTCTTAAATCTTGCCAAACTTGTTAAATATTTAATTGGCCAAGGATAAACCACCTTTCCTGCCTTCCCCTTCCTTATTTATTGGATTCCACACACATCGGAGTCCCTTGTTGTTTTCACAATATCCCAACCTTCCCCTCCCCACCCGGGTCCTCTGCCCATGAACCCCTCCTTCCTCTGGTGCACCAGCCCCTGCCTCGCCCCTCCCCAACACTTCTAATATTCTGGCTACCTCCCCCTTATGCCCTCTGTCATGTTGGGGGGGAATCGAAAATCGATTTACACTGGATGCCAGCATCTGCACCTCACACCAAGAAGGAGAAAGGGTTCCAAAGTCTGAGCACATTCTTCATGTGAAAGCATTTTCCTCAAAGTGCCGTGTCTAATCTTTGAGATTTCGTGACCTAGTCCTTGGTCTCCTAACTGGTGGAAATTGTTTCTCTACATCTACCCAACTGGTTCTCCTTAACATCTTGAAAGCTTGATTCAAACCACCCTTTAATCTTTTTGCCATATTGGTCTTCATAAATCAAAGTATTGAGTATAGGAATTGGGTTGTACAAGACATTGGTGAGGACAAATTTGAAGTATTGAGTGCAGTTTTGGTCACCGAACTACAGGAAATATATCAATAAGAATGAACGAGTGGAGAGAAGATTTACTAGGATGTTGCCCGGACTTCAGGAACAGAGTTACAGAAAAAGGTTAAACAGGTTGGGACTTTATTCCCTAGAGCATGAAAGAATGAGGGGAAATTTGATAGAGGTATTTAAAGTTATGAGGTGGGTAGATAGAGGAAATGTAGGATAGGCTTTTTTCTACTGAGGGTAGGTGAGAGACAAATGGGTTAAGGGTTAAAGGGGAAACATTTAGGGGGAACATTTGAGGGGGGGAACTTCACACAGAGAGTGGTGGTAATTTGGAATGAAGTTGTAGTGATGTTTCCTCCATTGTATATAGTTATCATTGTCGGTTGTATATATGGAACTGGCCGGCCCACGGATAACTCATGCCCTATGACTCCTCCCCCGTGGACCTAGGCCATAAAGGTCAAGCCACCTTTCCCTTGCCACCATTCCTATTCTGGGATCCGGGCCAGCAAGGTTCTTCTGTGTATTAAAGCCTATTGTTCCCTTAGCTTGTCTCTGTGGTTACTGGTAGTGCCCTGCAATTTAATACACAGAAGTTATCTCTATGGTAATGGAGAAACTGCTGCACCCTGATTGACTGGAAGTGGACCCACAACTCCCAGGACCGTTTGAACTCTCTGAGCAGTGGATCAGCTGCTTTGGTAATTTCCTCGAGGCTGCTGCCGACCTTGTGGACTCCGACAAAAAGAAGTTCAAGGTACTGAAATCAAGACTCGGCCAGCAAGAATTCCAGGCAATCAGGGGCTGCGCCATGTATACCGAGGTGATGGCTGAGCTCCAGGCCCTTTATAAACCGAGGATCAACGACGTCTACCCACGTTATCTCCTGGCTTCCCACAAGCAACAACCTGGTGAGTCGGCTGAAGAATTCATTCATGCCCTGCTTGTGCTGGGGGAAGACTGTGGGGGTAATTTCACGGCTCCTGTACCGGTGGCCAAGTACAACAAAGACTTAGTCCGGGACGCCTGTGTGTCGGGATTGAGGTCCGACTATATTCAGCAGTGTCTCCTCGAAGAAGACCAGTTGCACTGAAGCAAGCCATACAATTAATCAAGACTCCAGACTCGGCCCAGCGCAATGCAGAACGATCATGGGCAAAAGCGGGCCCTCCAGTTGTGTGCCAAAAAATGCCATCATCTTGGGAGAGAGCATCAGAGACAGGCGACCTGACGACGGCAGCGGTGGTGACTGAACCCACTAAGTGCAGGCGAAACATCCACGATGACTTTGTCCTGCGAGGGGCACAAGTTGCACAGGCTGCGGAAAGAGGGGACACTAGCTGCAGTAATGTCAAGCTAAGAACTCCACTTGAAGCAGCACGGCATGTACGGCCGGCAGGCGGATCCCACCCCTAGTTACGATACAAACCGCGAGTGCGCAGAGAAGGGTGGCATCTTACCTGCCACAGCTCCCATCTTCTGCATGGTCTGCATAGGTGCAGCCCACTTTGCCAACACCACTTCCACCTTCTTCCTCGACCTCTGCAGCCATGACCATGTGGTCAACATGGAGGCCGCTATCTTGTGCATCAGGCCTCCACGCCGATGACAAAGATGACGCTCCGATCCTGGCATCGATCACATTGAACCAGGCCAGTCCTCATCCGATTGCCCACTCCATGATGCAGATCAAGGTGAATGGACAGCGGCTGCATGGAGAGTTTTATTCACCCGGAAGTTGCCCACAGACTCTCGCTCCCAGTCTGGCCGATGAGCGGCTCGATATCGCTGGCAGCCAAAGACCACCAAATTGACATCGGGGGGTATTGTGTTGAATCTCTGACGGTGGGGGATGAGCGTTACGATAATTTCTCACAACTTGTTATGTCCCAACTCTGTGGGTTTGGACTTTCAAAACCAGTTCAAGAGCATGATGATGGCATTCAGAGGCCCCCAGCCACCCCTCACAGTGAGCAACCTACAACTCAAGGACCCCTCCCTCAGCTCCAGCCTGCGGCCTCAACACCCTTCAGGTATCCACTCCGTCACTGTTCGCAAACCTTACCCCGGATTGTTGACCCATCGCCGCCAAGAGCAGGTGCTACAGCACCGAGGACATGGCATTTATCTGGGCTGAGGTTCAGCAACTCCTGGCGGAGGGGATAATGACCCTGAGTAGCAGCCCCTGGAGACCCCAGATTCTGGTGGTCATGGGTGGGAGCAAGCCACAGATGGTCATTGACTACAGTCAAACTATCAATCACTTCACCCAACTGGATGCTTACCCTCTTCCCCGGATAGCCGACATTGTCAATAAGGTCGCGCAATATTGTGTATTCTTGACCATTGACCTTAAGTCAACCTATCACCAGCTTCCCCTCCTCCCCAGTGACCGAATTTATACAGGTTTTGAAGCTGGCGGGAAACTTTTTCATTTTCTCTGGGTTCCCTTTGGTGTCACCAACGGCGTCTCCGCATTCCAGAGGGTGATGGACAGGATGGTGGATAAGCTTAATCTGGCAGCGACTTTCTCCTACCTTGATAATGTCACCATCTGCAGCCACAATCTGCAGGACCACGACGCTAACCTAGCTAAATTTCTGCAGACTGCAAGGTCCCTCAATCTTACATACAATAAGGACAAGTATGTCTTTAACACCAGTCGCCTGGCTCTCCTAGGATACGTCATGGCATATGGTGTCATTGCCCCAGACCCTGACCATATGTAGCCCCTAATGGAGTTCCCAGTCCTGAACACCCTGAAAGCACTGAAGGGGTGCCTGGGGCTGTTCTCCTACTATAAGCAATGGGGTGCCCATCTATGCCAATAAGGCCCACCGCCTCATTAGATCCACAACGTTCCCATAATCGGCGAAGGCCCAGGCTGCTTTTCAACAGATCTGAGAGGACATCGCTAAAGCCATGATACATGCTGTGGACAAATCCATCACTTTTCAGGTGGAGAGCGATGTTTCCGACTTCGCGCTGGCCACCACATTAAACCAGGCAGGCAGACCAGTAGCCTATTTTTCCCCCTACCCTCCATGGCCCTGAAACACGACACTCCTCTGTCGAGAAGGAGGCGTAGGCAATTATTGAGGTGGTGCGCCACTGGCCGGGAAACGGTTTACACTGCTGATGGTCCAACAGGCCGTCGCTTTCATGTTCATCACGCAGCAGCGGGGTAAAATCAAGAATGACAAGATCCTCAGGTGGAGAATTGAGCTCTTCACCTATAATTATGATATCTTGTAAACTCAAGCCAGGTAAACTCAATGATCCGCCTGATGCTCTCTCCCGGGGGACGTGCACCAGCATGCACCTCGACCGTCTCCAAGCCCTACACAATTCCCTCTGCCATCCTGAAGATACGAGACTGTTCCACTTCATCAAAACTCAGAACCTCCCGTACTCCATAGAAGATGTCAGGACTATGACCAGATGCTGTCGGGACTGTGCAGAATGCAAGCTGCAGTTCTACAGACCTGACAAGGCACACCTCATTAAGGCCACGCCCATTTGAATGACTGAGCGTTGATTTCAAGGGCCCCTTACCCTTGTCAAACAGGAACATTTATTTCCTGAATGTTATCGATGAATACTCCCGACTCCCTTTTGCCATCCCCTGACCAGATATGACCTCGGCCACTGTGATTAAGGCACAATGCAGTATCTTCACTCTGTTCGGGTACCCCGATGACATCCACAGTCATCTGGGTTCCTTGTTCATGAGTGAGGAGCTGCGGCAGTACTTTCTAGCCAGAGGCATAGGGACCAGCAAGACCACCAGTTATAACCCATGGGGAAATGGACAGGTAGAACCGGAGAGCGCCACCATTTGGAAGGCTGTGCTCCTGGCCCTGAAGTCCTGAGATCTGCCAGTGTCATGCTGGCAGGATGTCCTACCAGAGGCATTGCATGCCATCTGCTCGCTCCTTTGTACCGCCATGAACACCACCTCTCACGAACGCATGTTTGCCTTCTCTAGGAAGTCAATGAATGGTTCCTCGATTTCCCATGGTTGGCGACACCAGGTCCGGTCCTGCTCAGGAGGCACGTGAGGGGCCATAAGACTGACCCGTTGGTCAAAGAGGTGCACCTCATTCATGTGAACCTTTGGTACGCCTTTGTGAGGTACCCCGACGGCCACGAGGACATTGTGCCTGTCCAGGATCTGGCACCTGCCGGAGAGCCCAGAACCACTCGTTACACCCCTGTTCACCCTGCACTTCACACTACCCCACAATGGGGTTCTCTATTAGGGGCAATCTCACCCGAGATACCACCCCCCCGCTGACATCACTCCAATGGGACCGGCTCCCTTCAGAGCACTGACCCCGCCTCCCTTCAGTTCTGTGACCGACATCGCCCCAATGCAAACAGTACCCTCTCCATCTAGTCCAATGGTGACCCTGCCTGTAGATACTCGGCCGGCCAAACAGCAGACTACTCTCACTCCTGCTCCCCGCAGGTCCCGTAGACAAAGGAGGTCACTAGTGAGACTGAATCTTTAGTCTTGGCAGTTTTTTTTCTGTTCCAGGTCTAAGGTGGGGGGGGGGGTTCTGTTTTAAAAAGAGGGTTGAATGTGGTGATATGTTTCCTCCGTTATATATAGTTATCATTGTCGGTGTATATATGGAACTGGTCTGCCCATGGATGACTCATACCCTATGACTCCTCCCCTGTGGTCCTGGGCCATAAAGATCGAGCCACCTTTCCCTTCCTGCCATTCCTATCCTGGGATCCAGGCATGCAAGTTTCTTCTATGTATTGAAGCCTATCATTTCCTCAGCTTGTCTCTGTGCTTACTAGTAGTGCCCTACAGAAGTGTCAGCTGAAATGGTAAATGCAGGCTCAGTTTTAACACTTAAGAATTTGGACACGTACATGGATGGGAGAGGGGATGGAGTGCTATGGACTGCTGCAGAGCAGTGGGATGGTAGAAACGTGGATCGACACAGTATAGAAGGGCTCATTTCCGTGCTGTAATGTTCTATGGTTTTCTGGTGTTTCTGTTTGTCTGAGAATTGTTCATCTTTGCCTGCCGACCTTTCTTTCTTTTCCAGATTTTGGAGTAGAGTAGTCAGATTTAAAAGTGTTATGATAACACTTGGACTGTATTCATGGAGTAGAGAAGAATGAGAGGGAATCTCATAGAAACATTTCAAATGCTGAAAGGTTTGGACAGAGTGGATGTAAATATTTCCCTTGGAGGGTGAATCCAGGACAAGAGGGCACAGTCTTAGAATGAGAAGGTACCCATTTAAAACAGAGATGAGAAGAAATTTATTTAACTAGAGGGTCATGGATTTGTGGAATTCATTGCCTTGTACGGCTGTGGAGGCTGGATCATTGGGGGAGTTTAATGAGGAGATTGATAGTCTGGAATTTGGAACTAGATGCAAGAATGGTTTAGCTTGGGGTGGATTTGCAGGGCAGACTCAATGGGCTGAATGGCCTTCTTCTGTCCTTTATCTTGTGATCTTGTGAATGCAATTGAGAGTGTCCTGTCTGTTTGTATCATTGTATGGTCTGGTAGTTACAAAGCGTCAAACTGGAAATCAATACAGAGGATCATCAAAACAGCCGAAAAGATCACTGGGGTCTCCCTTTCCTCTACTGGCAACATTAATTTTTTTAAATTTAAAGTTTAAATTTAGACCTAAAGAATGCCAAAAGGTCCTTTCGGCCCATGAGTCCGTGCAGCCCAATTACACCCAATTAACCTACAACCCCCGGTACGTTTCGAACGGTGGGAGAAAACCGGAGCCCCCGGGGAAAACCCACACAGACACAAGGAGAACGTACAGCGCGGGATTCAAACCCAAGTCTTGATTGCTGGTACTGTAATGGCGTTGCACAAACTGCGACACTAACCGTGCCTGCCATTCACTGGGAGCTTGGTTTAAAGAATTAGTGAGGACCCTTTCCATCCAGCGGACAGGAACTTTGACCCACCTTCATCAGGAAGGAGGAACAGGAGCATCAAAATCAGAACTGCCAGGCTGGGAAATAACTTCTTCTCACAGGCAATGAGATTGATCAAATCATCCTATAATATTCACATATAATCACTTTATGTTTCTATGTGATTGTTGCGTGTTGTGTACGTGTATGCTCCGTGGCCCAGGGAAACACTAGTTTTTCTGGGTGTACACAGACCAGAAGTTTAATCTTAATTACCCATTATTTCATCCAATCAGAGAAGTTCCCTTTTTCCTATCAACTCTCCTCCCACCGTCTATACTGACTAGACTAATTCTTTCTCTCAGTTCGGATGAAGGATTGCAGACTTGAAGGTTTATCTGCTTCTTTTTTCACAGACTCAGTTTTCAGATTTATAGTCAGAGTAAATGTTTAAATTTTAAAATTTTTAAAATTTAGACATTCAGCCCGGAAACAGGCCATTTTGGCCCACGTGTCCGTGCCGCCCAATTAGACCCAATTAACCTACGCTCCCGGTACATTTTGAACATATGTGTACATGAATACACAATTGACATCACATACAACCCTGAGATTCCTTTTTCCTGTGGGCGAGGCAGAATTACCACTAATGGTAGTCCAAACAAACTACACAGTGTAAACATGTAAGCAAATAAAGAAATGTTAACAGATAATGAATGTAAACAAACTGACGGTGCAATACAAAGAGAATAAAAGATTTCAATAAAGTGCACAAGTGTGAGTCCTTAAATTAGTCTCTGATTGAGTTTATTGTTGAGGAGTCTGGTGGTGGAGGGGGAGCAGCTGTTCCTGAACCTGGTGGTGCGAGTATTGTGGCACCGGTACCTCTTTCCTGATGGCAGCAATGAGAACAGAGCGTGTGCTGGGTGGTGTGGATCCTTGATGATTGCTGCTGCCCTCCGATGGCAGCGTTCCCTTTAGATGTTCTCGATGGTGGAGAGGGTCTTCCTGACTTGCTGATTTTCCAGGATTGTTATTGGCTGGAAGGAGTGAACTCCACGTTTTACAGCTTGTTTAACATATGATATCAGTCCACCATTTAATCTCCCATTCCTAATTGCCCTTGAGGAGGTGGTGGTGAGCTGCCTAATTGGTCCACTGCAGTCACTGAGGTGTGAGTACACCCACTATTTTGTCAGGGAGGCAGTTCCAGGATTTTAACCCAGTGATGATGAAGGAACAAATAATAAACTCCCGAGCTAGATTGCTGAATGGCTTGGAGGACATCTTCTGGGTGGAGGTGTTCCCATCCTTTTGCTGCCCTTGACCTGGTAAAGATGGTGCATTTAGAAGGTGCCATTTAAGAAGTAGATGGTACATTCTTCCTAGCTCAGTGTTAAATGGGATACCCCTCATGATCCCCCAATTCTTCATGAAGGAAACATCCTCTTATATTTACTGTCAAGACCCTTCAGGATCTTGCATTTCAATAAGATTCCTTCTTATGCATCTAGACTCCAATAAATATCAGTCCAATCTGCTTAATTTTTCCTTATTATCCAACTTCTTCATCTCAGGAATCAACAAAATGGCCCCAGAGTAGCTTCCAATTAAAGTATTGTGGTGACCCACTTACCAGCAAGTGAACCGGCTCCCAAAATGGCAGACGTGCTGCAGAAAATGCAGGAAATTACCTGTACCCAACACAGCTTTTTATATGGGCTGCTGTCAGCCCCGATATGTCACTTCCTGACCATGTGACAGAAGCAGTGATGTATATAAGCACTAGACTCCACAGCGTGTCCATCGCCTTCCCCGCGTATACATCAACTTGACAATGTGCACAGCAATTCCACATCAAGTACACATCTACAGTAGCTCAGTATAGAATACTTAGCTGTAAAACTTAAATTCAAACGTAAATTGGGTGGCACCATAATGGTTAGCACAATGCCTTTACAGCGCCAGCAATCGGGATCGGGATTCAAATCCCGTGCTGTCTGGAAAGAGTTTGCACATTCTCCCCGTGTCTGCGTGGGTTTTCCCTGGGGGCTCTGGTTTCCTCCCACCATTTGAAAAATACCAGGGGTTGTAGGTTAATTGGGTGTAAATTGGGCGGCACGGGCTTGTGGGCCGAAATTTACCATGTCTAAATTTAAATTTAATAATCTAAATTAAAAATTAAAACTCTAGGCATGCAGCAGTTGTGGATTTACCCAAACGCGGTCCGGTTGCAGCAAACCCTCACTACATTTACATACCATCCTATTTGCAATAAAAGCCAACGTTCCATCTGGCTTCTGCATTTCAAATAGAATAACATTCATAGGTTTTTATGTAGCGGTATTCAGTCGTTTCTCTCCATTTAAGCCGTACCCCACTTTTCTATGTTTCTTTCCAAGTGGATAACCTCGAATTTCCTTCCATTCTATCACAGAGGCTATTTCTTTGCTGATTCATTTAACCCACCTCCAGCTTTTTGCAGCTGGTATTCTCACAAGTTGTGTTCCTACCTCTCCTTACATCATCTGCACATTTGGCTACAATAAACTTGATCCCTTCATTCATCTGATTATAATAGGACCGTGATTCCTCTTCACAATTCATGATGCACCTGGGCTATTCTCATTCATTATTTTATATATTAATATATCCTGGAAATCTAGTCTTAAAAATTTATAAATAAAATCCAGGCAAGAAAAAGGATTTGAGTTTACCTGCAGCTTTCAGTGAGGTGTATGTCACAGTAGCTTAATTAAATAAGGATTGTCACGGAACGAAAAAGACGGGGAGCTAGATGATCAATAGGTTGCTAAACAGCCAGAAAACAGTGAAGAGACTACTGTGACCTTGCATTGCATTCTATCCTGGCTGATATTCGTCCTTCAATCGATTGTTATGAATAACGTTGATGTTAGTGGACTTCTGGCTGCATCACCATTGTGTAGGCTGGTCAGAGCCTGTAGAACAGGCAATGTAAGTGCAAGCCTTAACCCCCCCCGGAAGAAGTTTTTATTTCTATGAACCTCGTCGAACCTTTTAATATCGCTATCAAACGACTCCATTGCTTCTCGATTTGCAAAGACAACAGCCATATCAAGCCTTCGCCAGACTAATTAACACTCCTGCGATAGCTCAGTGCAAGGAAAAAGTCTATCAAATTTAGAGAGACTTTGGAAAGACATTTTCCAAACTTTATCCCTGGTTTTTAAGATGAGTATAGAACCTTGTCCGTTAATTGCTTTGTTCTGTTTTTCACGTGAGCCGGATTGACTTCTGCCTGCGTCTCACGAGGAGACTTCGGCCTTCACCATGTTGGTGAGCAATTTTACTGAAATGGAAGGATGACTCTTAACCTACTCGTGGTTACATGATGCTGTTTAAGCTTGGAGAAAATCAGATACAATGATAAAGATAGAAAGTTTCAATTTGTGAAGATAGAATCCAAATCATGATTGGAAGAATTAAGAACGTTGAATGTTCCCAAGATTCTCCGTCAGATGTCTAGAGCTCGCCATCTGATCCACAATTTCCTTGTTGTTTTTACAAGGTTACCTTGATTAGAGGGAGGGGTCGATCTGATTTTGTTTTTAGGGTTTTTTTTGTTTGTTTTCATTTTTAAATAATTTTTTAAAAATTTGGCTTAACTTGGCGAATGTGGGTTTAACCTGATTATCAGAGATTAATTCAATTACTTGGTTCTTATGTGGATCGAGGAACAGTTCCATCAATTTTTTCTACATGTATGGACATGAGACGACTTGTTATGTGTTTTCCTTAAAATTCTGTATGTAAGTTTAAACTCAATAAAAATATTTTAGAAGAAACAAATAGTTTATGCTGTTTTAGGCAAACAAGAGCTCGGTTGGGTTTTGTCAGGTTATTTCCATTTATTTGCTGAGAATAATTTGTTTTGAAGTTCATAAGAGAAAGAACTTGACAATGCCATTGTACCTTCAAATCCCAAACTGTACCAAGGTAGAATAGCTTTTCAAACTGTTCTTCCTTGTCTCTCAAGGTAATTAAGAATGATTGATCATGAGAATACTTCAAGGTGAAAACGCCTGCTAGTTTTCCAATTCATACTGCATCATATGAAGTTACCCTGTCATATGTTTTTAAAAGTTTCTCGTGATGCTAGTCAATTATGAGTGAATGAATTGTTAGTTTTAAATTGACGATTATATCTGTAAACAAGCTTCAGCATGCAGTGAAGTTTCACTGGTTTAAGACATTCTTAATGCAAGTATTGTCAGGAATTATCTGCCGTACCCTCATAACCTAAAGCTCTTTCATTGTTTTAAGAATGTTTTAAGAAGCATGTGTAAAATCGTACAAATTTAGAACTGGGGAAAGGGCGGGCACTGATAAATTCAACTTTGATCTGAAATGTTTTCTTTCAAAATTTGGGGAGTGACACACAGCAAGAGGTAATGAATCGGCAGATACCTGACACCCTTAATGAAAAGGATATCCAGCAAAGAGAAAGGGTGTAAATCAGGCTGGTGATTTGCTTTCGCCACTTTGCCATGAGCTTATGAAATCAATTTCAAGCCAAGAGAAATAGAACACAAGGACATAAGAGATCATAGTAGATATAGGCTGGAAGACATCGTAGTAGAATTCAGCCCATCGAGCCCACCATTTAATCATGAGCTGATCCATTTCCCCACTCAGCCCCACTGCCTGGCCTTCTCCCCATAACCTTTGAGGCCCTGGCTAATCAAGAACCTCTACCTTAAATACACCCAATGACCCGGCCTCCACAGCTGCTTGTGGCAACAAATTCCACAGATTTACCACCCTCTGGATGAAGAAATTCCTCTGCATCTCTGTTCTGTGGATGCCCTTCTCTCGCATCATGAGAAACAACCTTCTTATACCAACTCTTGTTTTTCAACATTCAAAATGTTTCAACTAGATCCCCAACATAGAAGATTACAGCACAGTACAGGCCTTTCAGCCTCCAATGTTGTGCTGACCTACTCCACAACAATTAATTCCCCTCCCCCTGCCCCCCAGCCCCATAACCCTTTATTATTCTCACATCTGCGTGTGACTAAAATCTTTCGAATGCCCTATGGTCCCGGCCTCCTCCACCATCACCACCTTGGGCAATGCACTCCCAGCACCTACTGCTCTCCAAGTAAAAATCCTCACCTCTGACAGCTCCCCTAAACCTCCATTCATCTTAAACAGATATCCTCTGGCATTTGTCATTTTTGCCCTGGGAGTCTTGAGGCATGAAAAATACGTTAAAATTGTGGACTAGAACAAAATCAATAACCGTTTATCTAATGGATTGCTCGGGTTACATGGTTCTAAAGGTTGTCATGGTGTAGTGGTGGAGACGAGTTCCCACTGCTGCACAAATCCTCTTCATGGCGGGCATCTCAAAAAGCCTCTGACAGCCAAGTCAACTCCTGGTCTTCACGTGTGGCATTGTTCTTATCAGAACTGTTCTCATTGACAGGAGAAGGGGTAAAGGCAGGCGACTGGTACCTTGAAACCAGTTGCTCTGGGCAGAGGGGGCTCGTTAACCATGGATGGTAACTCAACTAGGAGAGGAAATACTCCAATTTCAAGCCCCTGCTGTCTTGTGGCTGTACCCGCTCACGGGAATGGCTGTGGGAGTAAACCCTGAGGACAAATACGGAGTCAGAGTCCTGAAGGCAACTGACTGCCATCCCAGCACTGGCTCAGCAACTCCTGCAATGCAGCTGGCACCAAACTTTGGGCCTGTTATGAGCATGGAGAGGGGGGTGGGGTTCCCATTGCATGGGCAACAGATGGATCCCCTCATCAACCCTGCCCTGTCTGGCACCTTGGAGAGGCCACCCCATCTTACACATGCAGCAACTGTAGCAGAGCCTACCATTCCAGGATCAGCCTCAATAGCCACAGTTGATCCTGCTCAACAAACCAGTGACTACCAGAGGCGCAGCATCCATGGTAGAGCACGACCGATGGAGCCCACACAAAGTACATTTAATGCAGTGGTTCTCCACCTTTTTCTTCCCACTCACCTCCCACTTTAAGTAATCCCTCTGCCATCGGTGCTCTGTGATTAGTAAAGGATTGCTCAAGGTGGGAGGTGAGTGGGAAGGGAAGGTTGAGATTCACTGCTCTAGACCCAATTGTTACTGAAATATTTTGCTTGAGGAAAATTGTCATTGGCCCATTTCCTTTCAAGTTATGAAACCATGCACATAATGAGTCAATGAGGTATGATTGGAACAGTAGTTTTCAAACCTTTTCTTTCCACTCACATCCCACCTTAAGCAATCCCTTACAAATCACAGAGCATCAATGGCATAGGGATTACTTAAAGTATTATGTGAGTGGAAAGAAAAAGGTTGAGATCCACTGATTTAATGCATTGCTAAGGTTATGTGGGGGGAACTCCGCTGCTGTAGTTCAGTTAATGGAGCAAGACTTTCATCACTCACAACTACAAGACCTTCTTCATTTCCAGCACCAATCCCATCACCAACATTATTATCCTCATTATCACCAACGTTATTGCCTTTATTTCTTGATCTAGATGCATTGTTTGGGCTAGAAAAGCACAAGAGGTTCAGCATGCCACCAACACCTTGTCTCTGTCATGGCATCCAACCTCGCTTACCCACACCGATCCCATGCCAACTGCACTCTGCAGCTGGGCAATTTCCATTGAGAGGTTAAAAAAAAGGAGGAAAGAAATAGATGGGAAATTCTACTCCAATACTGTCAACTGACTTAGGCCAATCCAGAAGATGAAGTGACCACAGACATCGACTGCCAAAGACCTAGTTAACCCTGCGCGGCTGTGAGTAGTGGTGTTCTCTGTCATGTCTTAGTCTGTAGATGAAACACTCCATGTGCTTCTCAATGGTCCACATCCCAATTGAATGGATCTAAATCTCTGCTTCATTCCTTTTCCTCCATTTTTTTATTCCAAAGATTTATTCCCTTGTTTATGCCTTCTGTTGAACTTCATCATAACAACCTTCAGTAATTCGTCAAACGTCCCTGCCACTGCCTCTTGCCTTACTTGGCTGCACTTGGCCATTCAACCTGATGTTCTCATATCAGGTAATGACTTTTGGTTAGTGCCAAATAATCTCTCTTTCCCCACCACTTTGCAGAAAGACACATCGCCTCGAGATACAATTCCTTTCTATAAAAAATGCCAAATGAAGATTACACAGCATTAAGGTTGTAGCCGAATTAAAATAAGCTTGACAACATCAACATGAAATAAAAACAAATTACATAGTTGATTTCAGAAAAAGGCCAGAATGAAGCCTGGTTTGCCCATTATATCATCCATCCATTCTGGAGAAATGTAAATCTAGCCTGATGTAAGTCCTCTTGAATTTTGCCAGAACATTATTCAACAGGAACAGAATGACGAAGGGCGATAGATCAGTTCAACGTCAGCAAAACCAAGGAGATGATTGTGGACTTCAGGAGGGAGTCAGGGGAACACGGCCAGTCCTCATCCAGGGCTCAGTCTTGGAGAGGATCAGGAACGTCAAATTCCTGGGTGTCAACATCTCCAAGGATCTGTCTGGAGCCTCCATATTGATGCAATCACAAAGAAGGTTCGCCAGTGGTGTCTGAAGAGATTCGGTCTGTCACCGAAGACTCTTGTAAACTTCTACAAGAGGAGAGCATTTCTGGCTGGTTGCATCACTGCCTGGTATGAAGGCGCCAACCTTCAGGACAAAAAACTCCAGAGGGTTGTTAACTCGGCCTGCGACATCACAGGCACCAGACTTCACTCCATCAAGGACCTCTACATGAGACGGTGTCTTTAAAAATCAGCATCTATCCTCAAACCAAGGCTGTGCCCTCTTCACTCTGCTACCATCAGAGAAAAGGTACAGGAGCCTAAAGACGAGCACACAGTGGCACAAGGGCAGCTTCTTCCCCACTGAATAATCAATGAACCAAAGGTGCAGCCTTACTTTTCGTGAACTAATATTTTTACTGTAATGTTGTAAAATAGTTATAATATATATGTGATGGTGCCACAGAACACCGAATTTCATGACTTGTTCATGAGAATAAATCCTGATTCAGATGCCGTACTCTGAGTGGATAGAGGAAATTGGGATCATCACTTGGGAAGGCATTGTGCAGACTACGTTCATGTGCAAACTTTACCAAGAAAATACCCTACAAACACATTAATGCTACTCGGTCTTCAGGATGTATAACAAAGGTTTATAATGTCTATAGTGAAGCCAGTGATGACCATTGAAGTGCTCTATGTGTTAAGATAGTGTTTGTCATCAGGACAAACTGAGGACTATTTACCCATCCCTGCATGGCAACGATCATTCTAAATTTATGTGGTTTCTTGGAAATCTGTAAAACCCGTGTGGTATTTAACTGTCAGCCTTGGCAAATATTTTTTTGGCATTTGACACATGGAGACATAAAAAAAAACAAGTAATTTCCCAAAAACGACTGAAAGTAAATAGTGGAAGCAACAAAAATCATGTTTACCAGAAACTTCCATTTGACCCTTTGTGTTTTATGAGCAAATCGTTGAAAGGTTTGAGAGTTCTGCAGGATAATTCATAAGAAATGCATCAGAAAGATTAAAGTATCAGTAATTATTTCACCAATTAACCTATCATAAATACCCTCGCATTATTGTTGATGGCCATTGCTTCAGCCCTCAGTAGCAGCATCAATAGATAGAGCATCAGGGCTCATGTGTATGCTGACGTCTCTAGGTCTCTCTCAGCACCACTCGTCTCAACCCTCCGCTCACCTGAAGAATATACAATTTCCACCAACTAAACACTTGGAACTATTGCAAAAACTCTTCTCCACGCTTTGATCCCATCTTTGTCCTCAGCAGTGACCTAAGATTCAAGATTACTTTATTGTCATGGAATAATATTGTATGAAATTGCATCGAAGTTGGCCTTTGCAGCCACTCCATTCATGCCATCGGCAAACCAAACCTCTGACACGATCAGGAAATCTTCAATGACCGAGGAACCACGGGAGCCCCCTCGAGAGCCCCTCCAACCCTTGGCACCCTCTCGCAGTTCCGATACCTGGCATCTGTTCACATGTTCGACTGCTGTTTATTGACTTCAGCTCAGCGCTCAACCGATGAACCTGCCGGATGTAAATCCCTCCCTCTGCAATTGGATCATTGACTCCCTGTCGAGGAGACCTCAGGCAGTCCGATCGGTAACCGCATCTCCAAGACCATCACACGGAGCATGGGGGGGCCCTCAGGGGTGTGTGCTGAGCCCACTGATGTTCACTTTGCTGACCCACAACCGTGCAGCTGAACACAGCCCGATCCATATCATCAAATTCGCTGAGGACACGAACGTGGTGGGGCAGATCCGTAAGAATGATGTCAGCATATAGGGATGAGGTGCAGTCACTAACGAACTGGTGCTCGCCAACAACCTGTATCTGAACATTAACAAAACCAAAGAGATGTTGCTGACTTCAGGAGGGCTCGGGGGGACCACGATCCACTGACCATTGATGGATCGACCTTTGAGGTTGTCAAGAGTATCAACTTCCTTGGAGCTCACATACCAAAGAACCAAAGAACCATAGAACATTACAGCACAGAAAACAGGCCATTCAGCCCTTCTAGTCTGTGCCAAAACATTTCTACTAGTTCAACTAACCTGCACCCTTTCGATAACCCTCCAAACCTCTCCCATCCATGTACCTATCCATTTTATTTCACATTTACCACATCAGATAGCAGTTTGTTCCACACTCCCACCTCTTCCTGAATGAAGAACATCTCCCTAATGTTCCCTCTAAACCTTTCCCCTTTCACCCTAAAGCCATGTCCTCTCATATTTATCTCTCCAAATCTAATGGGAAAGAGCCTACTGGCATTTACTCTGTCTATACCCCTCTTAATTTTGTGAACCTCTATCAAATTTCTCCCCATTCTTTTACATTCCAAGGAATAAATTCCTAACCTGTTTAATCTTTCCCTGTAGCTCAACTCCTGAAGACCTGGCAACATCCTAATAAATCTTCTCTGCTCTTTTTCAATCTTAGTGATATCCTTCCTATAGTTTGGTGACCAGAACTGCACATAATACTCCAAATTTGGTCTCACTAATGCTTTATACAACCTCACCATAAGATCCCAACTCCAGTCGTCAATACTTTGATTTATGAAGGCCAAGATGCCAAAAGCTTTCTTTACATCTCTGTCCACCTGTGACACCACTTTCAGGGAATTATATGTCTGTATTTCCAGATCCCTTTATTCCTCCGCATTCCTCAGTGCCCGACCATTTACTGTGTATGCCCTACCTTGGCTTGTCCTTCCAAAATGCATCTCCTCACACTTGACTGCATTAATCTCCATCTGCCACTTTTTGGCCCATTCTCCCAGTTGATCCAGATCCCTCTGCAAGCTTTGAAAGGCTTCCTTTCTGTCCACAATGCCTCTAATCTTAGTGTCATCAGAAAATTTGATGATCCAATTTACCACATTATCATCCAGATCGATATAGACAGCAAACGACAATGGTCCCAACACAGACCCCTGAGGCCTCCAGTATAAGAAGCAACTATCCACTACCACTCTCTGTCTTCTCCCATTCAGTCAATTACCATCCACTTTGCAACCTCTCCATGGATACCTAGTATCTGAACCTTCTGAGCCTGGTGCAAATGCATTGACCGCATGTCACCAGCAGCCCGCAGCCTGTGTGGATTCCTCGCCTAGAGTCACCGACAGTCTATTGCCTGTATGTTTTACAGCTGCAGAGCCCCTTGCTGGACCGCCCAATGTGGTCACCATCTCTGAGGGCTGATTCCTCTGTTTCTCCTTCACAAACGAGGAGGGGGGGTGGGGGGGTGGGTGGGTGGGTGGTATCCCTGCTTTATGGAGCCCTGCCCCAGACGTCGGCTTCTCTAAAGTCTGCAACCCCTTGAGGCTACAGCCAGCACAGGCCCCTCCATCTTAGGCCCAGAGCTCGCAGTGTAAAGATTTTAACATAAAACACTGCTGGCTGCTTTAACAGGCCGCTTAAAGGCCACACAGTAGTGGGACTGGGTGGAATAAGATATAAGAGTATGTGGGGGCTTAGATAGGATGGACAGCCAGCACTTTTATCCCTGGGGAGACATAAATACCAGAGAATACCTGATTGCAGTGAGTGGAGGAAAGTTGAGGGGAGATGTCAGAGGTCAGTTTATTTATTTACATATTTATTTTTACACCGAGTGCAGTGGGAGCCTGGAATACAGTTGGCTTAGCGGTTAGTGCCAGCAATTGGGACCGGATCGGGGTTCGAATCCCGCGCTGTCTGTAGTCTGTACATTCTCCCTGTGTCTGTGTGGGTTTTCCCCGGGCGCTCCAGTTTCCTCCCACGGTTTGAAATGTTCCGGGTGTTATAGGTTAATTGGGCGGCACGGACATGTGGATCAAAAGGGCCTATTACCGTGCTGTTAAAAAAAAAAGAAATTGGGGACATTCAAAAGGCACATGGAAGTATGGGTGTGAGGTAGGGATAAATTATATTATCTTGGAGCAGGTTTCATAGGCCAGCACAACATTGTGGGCTGAAAGGCCTGTACTCTTCTGTAATGTTCTATGTCCTCACTCCCTCAGGTAAAACCTGACTGGCCACTGATGTCATAACCTATTTAATCCGTACATAAGTTTATTTATCTGGATTTTACTCGTGTTTGATAAGGTCTGGCATTGTAGGTCGGTGTGGAAGGTGAGGCACGTTGGATAAAATTTAATTGGATAGAAGTCAGGGGAGTTGCTGCAGAGGGTCTTTGTTCTGGAGGACATGACTAGTGGAGTGCCTCAGAGATCAGCTCTATAATGTATATGAATGATTTAGACAAGGAGGCTGTGCCAAGGTGCAGGGCACTAATGTAACAGCTCATGCAGCACCCAGAGAAAGGAAGAGGCTCTTGACGTTTCGGGCCTGAGCTCTGGTGACAAGGAGGGTACATTTGCAGACGATGGTGAAGGAAGTTACCTGGGATCTCGATTAAATTGAGAACTGGGCTAAGGATTGCAAGTTGCAGTTCAACTTGGAGAAATGTGAGGTGCTGAACTGGGCAAATTGACCCAGGCCAGGATCTACTCCGTGAACAGCAGAGAAGGGCTGGGGTGTGGGTAATGAAACTTTTTAAGCATGGCAGGAAGTGCAGAGAGACAGAGTAGCGAGGAGAGCATTTGGACCCTTGCCTTCTAAGGTCGGGGCGTGAAATACAAGTGTTTGGATGTCATGTTATAGGAAGGATATCAATAAGGTGGAGAGGGTACAGAGAAGATTTACTAAAATGTTGCCCGGATTGTAGTATGGAGAAAGATTAAGTAGACTGGGTCTTTATTCATTGGAGCGTAGAAGATTGAGGTATATAAAATGATGAAGGTAAATGTGAATAGGCTCTTACCCTTGAGGGTAGGTAAGGTTGGAACGAGGGGCCATAAGTTAAGGGTTAGAGAGCAAAGTTTAGAACATGAAGAGGGAGCTTCTTCACTCAGAATGGTGGGTGAGTGGAATGATCTTCCAGAAGAGGTGGTTGCAGCAGGGTCAATTTTGTCATTGAAGAGAAGGTTGGATGTGAGGGGGTTGGAGGGTTATGGACAGGGAGCGGGGAGGTGGGACTAGTGGAGTTCTCTTGAATCGGTTTGGACTAGAGGGGCCGAAATGACCTGTTTCTGTACTGTAATTGTTTTATGGTTATATATATTGAGGTTATATAAGACTTTGGTGAGATCACACTAGAAATACTGTGGGCAGGTTTAGTTGCCCAGCTACAGGAAGGATATTATAAAGTTGAGAAGAAGGGGCAAACAAAGTTGTTGCCAGGATGAGGAAAATGTGACACCCAAGAGAAACTCAGCAGGTCACTTATTGTCAGCAAAGATATAGAACCAGCATTTTGGGCCTGAGCCTTTCGTCAAGGTATAAGATAAAAAGCAGGCAGCTGCCTGACAGGTGGGGTGGGGAGGTGGCAGGGAGAAGGAAAGAGGAAGGAAGGGGCAGGGCGAGGAGCACAGGCCAACAGGCAAGAGGTGACTGGTGGATATGAGTGTGAGGGCAGAAGAGAAAAAAAGAGCAGGTGATGGGCAGGAGGCAGCTCTCCAAATAGATAAGAAAAGGGGTGGAGAGTGTGGGGAAAGGAGACAGAGGGGTGGGGAAAGAAAAAGAGACAGGGGAAAGAAAAAGAGACAGTGGAAATCAGAGATGCCATCTGGTTGAAGAGTGCCCATATGAAACGTTATGTGTTGTTCCTCCATGTTGCCAGAGGTCTAGGTTTGGCAGAGCATTAGGCCAGGGACAGACGCGTCAGTGTGAGAATGGGCCACAGATGGTTAGCCACTGGGAGCACTCAACTATTGCTGTGGACGGAGCCGAGGAGCTCAACAAATGATCCCCCAGTCACATCCAGTCTCTCCGAGGTAGAGGAGACTACAACAGGAGCATGCAGATTCACAAGCGAAGTGTTGCTTCACTTGGACAGATTGTTTGGGGGCCCCAAATGGTGGGGAAAGAGGAGTTGTGGGTGCAATGGAGGAGGCGGGAGTGCAAGGGGCCAATTGGTGGGAAGAGATGAGAGAGTCACGGAGTGAGCAGTCCCTGGGAAAGGCGGAGAAGGGAGGAAGTGAAGCGTCCAGTGGTGGCATCTGTAGCAGGTGGAGGAGGATATGCTCGATTTGGAGGCTGGTGGGGTGGGTGGGAGGTGAGGACAATGGGAATCTTGTCCTTGTTGAGTCTGGAGGTGGAGGGAACCAGGACAGATGTGTGGGAAATAGAGGGTGAGGGCTAAGCTGATGGCAGTGGAGGAGAAGCCACACTGTTTGAAGAAGGAGATGACCTGGACCCCTCCCGAGAGCTGACACAATGGGGCACAGGATTTGAGAGAAAGGATTAGAATCCTTCAAGGGGACAGGGTGGGAAGAGGTGGAGATGAGGTCACTGTGGGCATTGGTGGTTATGTAGAAAATGTCTGTAGAGACTTTATCTTCCAAGATGGAGACAGAGGTCAAGAAAGGGGAGAGTGTTGCTAGAGATGGACTTAGTGAACTTGAGTTGGGGTGGAAGTTGGCAACGAAGTGAATGAGGTTGTCGAGCTCATCATGGGTGCAGGAAGCAGTACCAACGTAGTCATCAATGGAGCGGAAAAAGAGTTGAGGAGCCTTACCCAGTTAGGCTTACGATTGCTCCACGTAGCCAACAAAAAGGACAGGCACAGCTGGGACTCTTGTGGGTTACCCATGGCTCCTTTGACTTGGAGAAAGTGGAATGAGTCAAAGGAAAAGTTACTGAAGGTGAGAACAAGTTCTGCCAGGCAGTGGTGGATGGTGATGGAGGGGGACTGGCTGGATTGTTGAGACCTTCAGTATGGGGGATGTGGAGGGATTGGAAGCCTCAGGCCCAAAACATTGGTGATGTATCTTTGTCTCCTATGGTGCTCCGGGACTGTTTATGTTCTCCAGCAATTTTCTGTATTAAACACCATCACCACATCTGCAGACTTCCTTCAGAATCAGGATTTATTGTCATGAACCTGCCTTGAACTTTGTTACAGATGCAAATATTGCTGTAAATTACATTTAAAATTTAATAGTGCCACAGAAGGGAAAGTGAGGGGGTGTCTGCGGTTGACAGAAATCTGATGGCAGAGGGGAAGAAGCTGTTGTACCACTAGGTGCTCGTCTTCAGGCTCCTGTTCCTCATTCCTGATGGTAGCAGAGTGAAGAAGGTGTGGCCTGGGTGGTGGGGATCCTTGAGCATAGAGGCTGCTTTCTTAAGACACCACCTCTTTCTTGTAGATGTCCTTGATGGAGTAAAGACTTGATGCCCAGGATGGTGCTGACCAAGTTCACAACTCTGAAGTCTTTTCCTATCCCATGTGTTGGCACCACCGTACCAGACAGTGATGCAACCAGTTAGAATGCTTTCCACAGTACACCTGGTGACAGAGGGTGGCATGTTAGCGTCTATAACCATGTAACAATTACAGCACAGAAACAGGCCAGTTCGGCCCTTCTAGTCCATGCTGAACACCTTCTCCTACCTAATCCCATTGACCCGCAACCAGCCCATAAACCTCCATACCTCTCTCATCCATATACCTATCCAACTTTTCCTTAAATATTAAAATGGAGCCCGCATCTACTATTTTGGCCAGAAGCTCATTCCACATTCCCACCACCCTCTGAGTGAAGAAATTCCCCCTCGTGTTTCCCCTAAACCTTTCCCCCTTTAATCTCAATTCATGTCCTCTTGTTCGAATATCCCCCATTCTCAATGAAAAAAAGCCTGTCCACATTGACTCAGTCAGTCCCCCTCATAATTTTAAATATCAAATCACCCCTCAATCTTCTACGTTCCAGGGAATAAAGTCCTAGCCTGTTTAACTTTACCCCGTAACTCAAACCCTGAAACTCAAGGAACATTCATGTACATCTCCTCTGCACTCTCACTATTTTGTTGATGTCCTTCCTATAATTCGGTAACCAAACTGTACACAATATTCCAACTCTAGCCTTATACAACTTCAACGTGACATCCCAACTCCTGTACTCAATACTCTGACTTATGAAGACCAACATACCAAAAGCTTCCTTCACCACCCTATTTACATGTGACTCCACTTTTAGGGAATTATGTACCAGAATTCCTAAACCCCTTTGTTCACCACAAATATTTAGTTATCGAGCCATTGCTTATATGGATTTTTCCAACACCAACCTCTCCCTGTGTTCTGTCCTCACCCCACACTTACCATCTAGCCATGGGCACCATTGGACAAGCTCTTGGTCTAAGTTTTGCAACAAAACCTGTTCAAATGAGAGGAAAAGGATATTTGCCATCATTTTTTGTCTGATTTCAGAAAGCATGAACGTCTAATATAGATAGTTTGCCATTTGGCATGAAATACCGAAATCTTGGCACTGAAGGGGATGAGGGTAGGGATATAAGGAACATTTCTGTGAACAGGAAGGGACCCCGAATCTAACAAAAGCAGCTGTGTATACACACAAAAAGCCCTAACAAAGATGGTAAACACCTCAGAGTTTATTAGAGGCACGACAAAGGAACTATTACCTTTCTCAGGGAAAAGTGATCTTGCTTTCATTTATCTCACCCACTCATTACATAGCGACTAAAAACTCAGGTTAACAATCGGACTGGCTGTGAAAATGTTCCTGCTTAATGTTTGGACTTTGATTTAATAAAGAAGAAACAATTCCCTGAGGAAATTGAACCTTTTGTAAAAGTGAAACATCCGGCCCCCTTTACACTGTGAACAATGTATGTCAAATTGGGAAAGGAAGTAATTTATGAGAACGTCAAGCCTGCCCCCACTGCTGAGAGAATTTTGAGACGACAGACTATTTCACAACCTCTGGGTGCCCTGAGTGGCGTTGCTGACAAACTATCACACCTACAGTGTGGCCACTGTTGTAAAGTAAGGAACCTGGTTGCTATTTCTCTCTGCTCACTGTTAACGCAGTGACCATTCTTTCTCGCCTGTGGCTAGGAAATGAATTTTATCCTCGTTGTCCAAAACTTCCTTCTCATTTCATGAAGTATTTCCTCTGCACATTTTAGGGCCAGGCAAGTTATGATTGTAAATCCAATGATCAGAACTTTATATATCTGATGATTATAGATCCCTCCACACAGATCCTTTGAAACAACACTTTTTTCTTAACTTTTGTGGTTAAAAGATTAAAAAACAATATCAACACCAGAAGGCAGAATTAATGGCCAAACATGAGAGTGCAAAGTTGGCTGAAATTCTGTGCCTGGAAATGAAAGGAGCTACACCCCCTTAACAGGCAAACGTATTGCTTGCCCAGCTATAGTCATGGAGCCATGCAGCATGAAACAGGTGCAAGGCCCGGGTTTGTCCATCGTCAACAACTTGCCCTCTCTCTTCAGTCCTACTTGTCTGCATTAGGCCCAATCCGCTTGATATACACTACCAGCAAACCACAGAGACAAGACTGAGGGAACGATATTCAGAAGAACCTTGCTGGCCCGGATCCAGATATAGGAATGGCGGGAAGGGAGAGTTGGCTCAACCTTTATAGCCCAGGACCATGGGGGAGGAGTCATAGGGTATGAGTCATCAGTGGGTGGGCCAGCTCCATATATTCAGTAGCCAACAAGAATTATATACAATGGAGGAAACATATCACCACACCACTCCCATCCATGCTGTCAGCCAAGTGCATCTTAGAAGAAACTAATGTACCTGCCTCTACCAGTTTGTCTGGCAGTTCATTCCAAGTGCACACAGCCCTCAGAGTGAAGAACTAATCCCTCACCTAAATCCCACCCTCCTCTTATAGTTAAGAGGCCACTTTTCTTCTTATCTGTGACCCTCGTGATTTTATAGGCCTCAATAAGAATCCCTCTTTAAGGAAATGAGGCCTAATTTTTCAGTCTCTCAACATCCTATCAGGATATTGGGAGAATCACAGACGGCAATGAGGAAGCAGTACAGGAGGGAGCTAGATCAGCTCGTTGAGTGGTGTCACATCAACAACGTCAGTAAAACTGAGGAATTGACTGTGGACCTCAGGAAGCCTCCACATGGTCTTTAGTGTCTGCTCTGCTGGTCCACTTTAACACTTTAGCACCTACATATACTGATCTTTCTTTTAAGTTTGTGAGAAATGAATTCAATTATCTTAGTATTATAATTACAAAAAATTATAAACATTTATTTAATGAAAATGTTCTTGCTTCACTAAAGCAGGTGAAGTAGTCAGTATTGAAATGGTCACCCCTTTCTTTGTCTTCAGTTTGGACAAATTGATTCTATTAAAATGAATATTTACCTAAATTTTTATATCTTTTTCAAGCAATACTTTCATGGCAAAATCTTTTTTTGATTCACTCAATTCAATTTTATCATCACATATATGGAAGAATAAATGTCTTCATTTAAATAAAACCCACCTTCAAAAATCTAAAAGAAATGGAGGTTTGGCTTTACCTAACTTCAAATTTTATTATTGGGCAGTTAACATACTTAATATCATGTTTTGGATGTATTACAATAATCGACTGGACTGCCCAACATGGGTTGCCCAACTGGAGTTAAAATCAGCAATTAAATTCTTGGATATGCACTACATTTATCTTTAATTAAGTAAAATAAATTTTAAATTAAATTAAATTAAATTTAGAGGGAGCATGAGGGGAACCTTCCTTACTTAGAGAGTGGTGAATGTGTGGAATGAGCTTGCAAACGAAGTGGCGGAGGCAGGCTCGATATTAAGGAGAAGTGGGATATGTATATAGATGGGAAAGGAATGGAGGGTTACGGGTCGAGTGTAGGTCAGTGGGGTTGGGTGGGAGTAAGTGTTCAGCATGGACTAGAAGGGCCAAGTTGGCCTGTTTCTGTGCTGTAATTGTTATATAGTTAATTTAATTGATACTCCAGTAGTTAGGCATACAGTGAGGATCTAGTTACAATTCAGAAAATACTTCTATTTAAGCTGTTTTTCTCTTTCTAATCCTATTTTATCCAATTACTTTTTTGAACCTTCTATGAATGATTTAACTTCTTATGACTGGTATAGAATAGGTATTATAAGTTTTAAAGATTTATTTATTGACAATAGTCTTACTTCATTCGAACAATTGGCAAGCAAATTTACTTGACCCAAAATTCATTTTTTTAGGTATTTTCAAATTAGAAACTTTCTCCACTCGCAATTATCTGAGTTTCCCAGTGCTCCTGACCCAAATATTATTGATATAATTTTTAATTTACAACTTTTGCAGGCAGGTTTAATATCTACTATTTATGAAATATTTATGAAACACTGATATAGAGGTAACAATGAGAAAGGATGCAGTACTTGATCTCCTATTAGGGAACAAGACAGGTCAAGTGACAGAAGTCTGTGTAGGTGAATATTTTGGGTCCAGAGATAATAATTTCATTAGTTTCAAGTAAATTATGGAGAAAGGCCAATTTTGTGGAAACGAGAAAGGACCTAGGAAGAGCGGATTGGGATGTTGTTTTCGGGCAAGGATGTGTTCAGTAAGTGGACGGCCTTCCAAGGCAAAATTTTGAGAGGGTAATGATTGCACGTTTCTGTCAGGATTAAAGGCGAAGTTAACAGGCGTAGGGAACCTTGGTTTTCAAGGGATATTGGTGATCTGGTTTGGAAGAAGAGAGAGGTGGACAGCAGGTATAGGCAACAAGGAGCAAATGAGCTACTAGAAGAGTATTGAAAATGTAAGAAAATGCTTAAGAAGGAAATCAGGAAGGCTAAAAGAAGGCATGAGGTTGCTTTGGCAGTTAATGTGAAGGGTTTCTACAACTATGTTAAGAGTAAAAGAATAGTAAGGGAGAAAATTGGTCCCCTAGAAGATCAGAGTGGTTGTCTATGTGTGCAGCCTCCTGGGATGGGGGAGATGTTGAACAGTTTTTATGCATCAGTATTTACTCAGGAGCACTGATGGCGTAAGGAATACTTAAAGTGAGTGGAAAGAAAAAGGTTGAGAACCACTGTGACCTAGCCAGTTTATGAAGCAAGCAAAGTGTGGCAAACTGAATATTTTATTTAATCAACATATATAAAACCAAGTAATTAACAATAATATACCAAAATAATATAATAGTCTGGAAGGCTGGCGGCAAAACTCTGCATGCCAAACTGCATGAGTTTTTCAAGCTTTGTTGGGACCAAGGTAAACTGCCTCAGGATCTTCGTGATGCCACCATCATCACCCTGTACAAAAACAAAGGCGAGAAATCAGACTGCTCAAACTACAGGGGAATCACGTTGCTCTCCATTGCAGGCAAAATCTTCGCTAGGATTCTACTAAATAGAATAATACCTAGTGTCGCCGAGAATATTCTCCCAGAATCACAGTGCGGCTTTCGCGCAAACAGAGGAACTACTGACATGGTCTTTGCCCTCAGACAGCTCCAAGAAAAATGCAGAGAACAAAACAAAGGACTCTACATCACCTTTGTTGACCTCACCAAAGCCTTCGACACCGTGAGCAGGAAAGGGCTTTGGCAAATACTAGAGCGCATCGGATGTCCCCCAAAGTTCCTCAACATGATTATCCAACTGCACGAAAACCAACAAGGTCGGGTCAGATACAGCAATGAGCTCTCTGAACCCTTCTCCATTAACAATGGCGTGAAGCAAGGCTGTGTTCTCGCACCAACCCTCTTTTCAATCTTCTTCAGCATGATGCTGAACCAAGCCATGAAAGACCCCAACAATGAAGACGCTGTTTACATCCGGTACCGCACGGATGGCAGTCTCTTCAATCTGAGGCGCCTGCAAGCTCACACCAAGACACAAGAGAAACTTGTCCGTGAACTACTCTTTGCAGATGATGCCGCTTTAGTTGCCCATTCAGAGCCAGCTCTTCAGCGCTTGACGTCCTGCTTTGCGGAAACTGCCAAAATGTTTGGCCTGGAAGTCAGCCTGAAGAAAACTGAGGTCCTCCATCAGCCAGCTCCCCACCATGATTACCAGCCCCCCCACATCTCCATCGGGCACACAAAACTCAAAACGGTCAACCAGTTTACCTATCTCGGCTGCACCATTTCATCAGATGCAAGGATCGACAATGAGATAGACAACAGACTCGCCAAGGCAAATAGCGCCTTTGGAAGACTACACAAAAGAGTCTGGAAAAACAACCAACTGAAAAACCTCACAAAGATAAGCGTATACAGAGCCGTTGTCATACCCACACTCCTTTTCGGCTCCGAATCATGGGTCCTCTACCGGCACCACCTATGGCTCCTAGAACGCTTCCACCAGCGTTGTCTCCGCTCCATCCTCAACATCCATTGGAGCGCTTACATCCCTAACGTCGAAGTACTCGAGATGGCAGAGGTCGACAGCATCGAGTCCACGCTGCTGAAGATACAGCTGCGCTGGATGGGTCACGTCTCCAGAATGGAGGACCATCGCCTTCCCAAGATCGTGTTATATGGCGAGCTCTTATATGGCGAGCTCTCCACTGGCCACCGTGACAGAGGTGCACCAAAGAAAAGGTACAAGGACTGCCTAAAGAAATCTCTTGGTGCCTGCCACATTGACCACCGCCAGTGGGCTGATAACGCCTCAAACCGTGCATCTTGGCGCCTCACAGTTTGGCGGGCAGCAACCTCCTTTGAAGAAGACCGCAGAGCCCACCTCACTGACAAAAGGCAAAGGAGGAAAAACCCAACCCCAACCAACCAATTTTCCCCTGCAACCACTGCAATCGTGTCTGCCTGTCCCGCATCGGACTTGTCAGCCACAAACGAGCCTGCAGCTGACGTGGACTTTTTACCCCCTCCATAAATCTTCGTCCGCGGAGCCAAGCCAAAGAAAAAAAAAAGTAATAGAATGTTAACAAATATCAGTTGAAACTATATATAAGAAAAAAACTAACATCTAAAAACAAAAAAAAACTACCTACTACAAATAAAAACGAAAACCCTTATTGACCCACCCTCTGCTCTAAAATCTAATCCCAAAACTAAAACACATAATGTTTCATAGTAAAAGCAATTACAAGTAATTAATTCCAGATTGCATCAGTTGACACTCAGAGAGCTCAAAGAGATCATAAATCTTTTATATCTTCAGGGAAAACTTAACTGAGCAGGAAAAATAAAGAAAAATGTTATAATTTTAATTTCATTATTCTAGCATACGGACCCCAAAGTTGCAAAAATAAGGAATATTTATCCCTTAAATTATACAATTTTTTTTTCAAATGGAATACCACTTTGAATCTCAGCGTGCCACCTCTCTAACGTTGATGAGACATCAGATTTCCATGTTATAGCAACACATTTCCTTGCTATTACTAAAACCAACAACAAATTTTAATTGAGAATCTGACAGTGACAATTTAGGAGTGGCATTTCCAAAATGTCCTAACAAAAGTAATTCAGAGTTATCCATTGCAAAAATTTACGAATAGAAACTCAGAAAGAGTTGACCTTTGAACAAGACCACATAGAATGAAGAAAAATTCCAAATTCTATTTCACACTAATACATTGATCGGATAAATTCGATCTCCATCCACTCAATTTTTGAGGAGTAATATATAATTGATGTAGAAAATTATAAGGAAGTAATCTCTATCTTGCATTAATAGTATTTGTCATAACTTCTTTACACAAATTTTGCCAATCTTGTTGATCTATAATCACATCTAAATCTCTTTTGATTTAAACAAACCTACATTAGGTGTCTGTTCTTGTAATAATATATATGCAATTGAAATAAATATTTTAGTCATTCCATCAATCATAATTTGTTCCAAATTTGAAAGATTGTTTAAAATAATTTTTGATCCTAAATAACAAAATAATGTATTACAAGGCATATCTTATTTAATCATTAGCTGATCAAAAGACCCAAAGATTATTATTATCAATAACAATCTCCCAATTTAGAGATTTCCATATAATGCAACATATTTAAAAAAGGATTATCTTTTGAAAAAATCAACAAGGGATTAAATAGTGGAGTTTTTAGTGAAAGAATATTTCCATCAGTTTCTAATTTAACTTTATTCCAAATATTCAACAACTGTTTTAATATTGGAACTCCCTTATCTATTATGCTAGATTTAGGTTCCCATTTATAAATAAACTCATCTGGTCTAAATTCTCCTATCTTATTTAATTTAATATCCCCCCCCCCACCCCCCATGATGGTTTAATTTTCACACATATGGAAACTAAAAACTTTAATTGTGCTGCTCTGTAATAATTTTTAAAATTAGGAAGTTGTAATCCTCCCTGTTCATCTTTTCATGTTAATTTTTATAATGACTTTCTTACCATTTTCCCTTTTCAAAGAAACTTCCTAACTTGGTTATTTAAATCTTGAAAAAATTTTTAGAGGTAGAAGTACAGGTAGAGTTTGAAATAGATATTGACTTCATGGAAAAACAGTCATCTTAATATAATTAATTCTCCCAATGAACCTAATAAGCAAATTTATCTATCTCTTTAAATCTCCTCTATTTTTTAAATATTGGGATATAGTTTAATTTATATAATTTTTTTCAAATTAGTATCGCTATGTATACCTAGGTGTTTAATCTTATTTAAAATGAACCATTTGTCTCCATTGTGAATAATTTCCTTTTACCAATTCCATTACTTCGCTTTTATTCCAATTTGTCTTATATCCTGAAATTTCCCCATAATCTAACGATTGACAATAAAGTCTTGGTAATGATGTTTGTGGTTGAGTTAAATAAACTAGTACATCATCAGCAAATAAACTTATTTGATGTTCAGGCTAGTTTATCTCAAATCCCTTTAGTTGTTGATCATCTCTAACCTTTTGTTCAATAGCTAGAACAAACAAAGCTGGTGACACCCCTGCCTACTAGATCTATTCAAATTAAAAGATTGAGATACCTGTCCATTTGTTATCACTCTAACTTTAGGACTTCTATAAAAAGCTTTAATCTAATTTATAAAATTTATACCAAAACCATATTTACTCAACACCTTAAATAACAAGTCCCATTCTAACCTATCAAAATTTTTTGCAACGTCTAAAGGTACAATAAGACTCAAATCTCATTTTTTTTCTGGGCTAAATGAATTATATTTAATTAACTTTACAATATTCTCCAAAGTTCGTCTAATTTTAGCAAAACCCACCTGTCCATGTTTATTAAGTCAGGGAAGATATTCATTAATCCTATTCATTAATACTTTTGCTACAATCTTATAAGCTACATTCAACAAAGATATAGGTCTCTATGAAGTTGGTTTTAATGAGTCTTTTTCTTTTTTTTAAGGAATAACCGTGATTATCGTCATGGAGAAAGTTTCTCCATAAATAATGGAACCAATAAATTCTTAAACTCTTTGTAAAATGTGGCAAACTGAATCTAAATTGACTCAATAGCAGGATGTGATGGCTTTTTCTACTATTGTTAATGGGGATCCACAGGCCTCGGTCCTTTGCTGCTCCTCTAGATACCAATGACAGGGTTAAAAAAAGATATAGTCCATGAGAAATAGAAAGTCAGTGACTGCAGGGGAATGTCAACTGGAAGTGAATCCTGATAACTGTGATGTAATGACTTAAGCAGCTGAAGCACGATCAGGGAAGAAACAAAACAGGGGAGGACACTGAGAGTTAAGGAGAAGGAAAGCAATTTGGGGAAAATAGAGTCATGGGGTCATCAGATTATAGAGATGGAAACAGTTCCTTGGACGTATGATGACCAAGATTCTTATTTAAGCTTGTGCAATTTGCATGCATTTGGCCCAAATCCGTAAAAAAATGTTCTATGTAGGTACAAGTTCAAAAGCCTTTTAAAATTGGCAATTTATACCTACCGTTTCCTTTGTTCCATGTATCCACGACCATCAGTGTCAAAAAGGTATCCACGACCATCTGTACCCCTCTCACCTTAAACCAAGACCTTCAATTTCATCTTCCCCCATCCTGCAAAAAGGATGACAATACTTTGTATCATATGAACTCTAATAATTTTGTAATCATCTGTAAGATCACTCTATCAGCATCCTACATTTTAGGGAAACAAAGTCGCAGCCTATCTACCCTCTGCTTATAAATCAAAGACTGCCCATATGGAAACATCATAATGAATCTTTCTGCATCCTTTCCAGGTAAATAGCAGTAAATGTCCATCGAAGAACCAGAGAGATTGATGAGGTGACAAACAGGCGCAAGGAAATTATTAAATTCATTAACTAAGCAGCAGAAGATATTGCACTGGAACTGTAATGAAAAAAACAGCTCAAAAAAGACACAACTCAAAACAGCCACAAATCAAACCTGGGACAGATCAAATTAGATACAGCTCAAACCCAGCACAGATCCAGCCTGGCAGAGATCAAACCCTGAACAGCTCAAACCCGACACAGCTCAAAAATTGCACAGCTCAAACCTGGCACAGCTCAAAGCCGGCACAGCTCAAAAGGGCACAGCTCAAACCAGGCACAGCTCAAACCCGGAATAGCTCAAAAACTATACAGCTAAAAACTTGCACAGCGCAAACCCAGCACAGCTCAAACACGTCACAGCGCAATCCCGGCACAGCGCAAACCAGGCACAGCTCAAACCTGGCACAGCTCAAACACGGAACAGCTCAAACACGGGACAGCTCAAACATGGCAGAGCTCAAACACGGCACAGCTCAAACACGGCACAGCTCAAACCCGGCAAACTCAAATACAGCACAGCTGAAACATGGCACAGCTCAAACACGGCACAGCTCAAACCAGGCACGGATCAAACCCGGCACATTTTAAACCAGGCACTATCAAATCCCACAACCCTGAAACCCAGCACAGCTCAAACCCAGCACAGCTCAATCCCTGCACAGCTCAAACCCGGCACAGGTAAAACCCGGTACAGAACAAACCCGGTACACATCAAAACATGCACAGCTGAAACTCGGTACAGGTCAAATCCTGCACAGGTCAACCCCTGCACAGCTCAAACCCGGTACAGAACAGACCCAGTACACCTCAAAACAGACACAGCTCAAACTCGGTACAGATTAAACCCGAGACAGTAAAAACCCGGTACACCTCAAAACATGCAGAGCTGAAACTCGGTACAGCCCAAACACTGCACAGCTGAAACCTGGCACAATGCAAACCCTACACAGGCCGGACCCTGCACAGCTCAAACTCACCACAGCTCAAACCCGGCACACCTCAAACACGGCACAGCTCAAACCAGGCACGGATCAAACACAGCACAGCTCAAACAAGGCCCAGCTCAAACTTGGCAAAGCTCAAAAACTGAACAGCTCAAACCAAGCACAGATTAAACCCAGCACAGCTCAAGCACGTCACAGCGCAATCCCGGCTAAGCGCAAACCAGGCACAGCTCAAACCCAGCACAGCTCAAACACGGAACAGCTCAAACACGGGACAGCTCAAACACGGCACAGCTCAAACACGGCACGGATCAAACCCGGCACATTTCAAACCAGGCACTATCAAATCCCACAACCCTGAAACCCAGCACAGCTCAAGCTCAGCACAGCTCAATCCCTGCACAGCTCAAACCCGGTACACCTCAAACCATGCACAGCTGAAATTTGGAACAGGAGAAACCCAGCACAGCTCAAACCCTGCACAGCTCAAACCCGGTACAGAACAAACCCCGTAAACCTCAAAACATGCACAGCTGAAACTCGGTACAGGTCAATCCCGGCACAGCTCAAACGCTGCACAGCTCAAACCCGGCACATGTCAAACCCGGTACAGAACAAACCCGGTACACCTCAAACCATGCACAGCTGAAACTCGGAACAGGAGAAACCCAGCACAGCTAAAACCCGGCACATGTCAAACCCGGTACAGAATAAACCCGGTACACTTCAAAACACGCACAGCTGAAACCCGGCACAGCTGATATACAGCACAGCTCAAACAAGGCACAGCTCAAACACGAGACAGCTCAACCCACGCACAGATCAAACCCGGCACATTTCAAACACGGCACACCTCAAATACGGCAAAGCTCAAACCAGGCACGGATCAAACCCGGCACATTTAAAACCAGGCACAATCAAACACAACACAGCTGAAACCCTGCACAGATCAAACCCGGCACTGCTCCAAAACTGTACAGTCGAAACTTGACACAGATCAACCACTGCACAGCTCAAACCTGGCACAGCTCAAGCCCGGCACAGATCAAACCTGGAACAGCTGAAACACAGCACAGCTCAAACCAGGCGCAGCTCAAACCCGGCAAAGCTCAAAAACTGAACAGCTCAAACCAAACACAGATCAAACCCAGCACAGCTCAAACACGTTTCAGCGCAATCCCGGCACAGCGCAAACCAGGCACAGCTCAAACCCGGCACAGCTCAAACACGGAACAGCTCAAACACGGCACAGCTCAAACACGGTACAGCTCAAACACGGCACAGCTCAAACACGGTACAGCTCAAACACGGCACAGCTCAAACCCGGCACAGCTGATATACAGCACAGCTCAAACATGGCACAGCTCAAACACGACACAGCTCAACCCACGCACAGATCAAACCCGGCACATTTCAAACCAGGCACTATCAAACCCCAGAACCCTGAAACCCAGCACAGCTCAAACCCAGCACAGCTCCATCCCTGCACAGCTCAAACCCAGTACAGAACAAACCCGGAACACCTCAAACCATTCACAGCTGAAACTCGGAACAGGAGAAACCCAGCACAGCTCAAACCCTGCACAACTCAAACCCGGTACAGAAAAAACCCCGTAAACCTCAAAACATGCACATCTGAAACTTGGTACAGGTCAATCCCGGCACAGCTCAAACCCAGCACAGCACAAACCCAGCAGAGCTCAAACCCGGTACAGAACAAACCCAGTACACCTCAAAACATACACAGCTCAAACTCGGTACAGATTAAACCCGAGACAGAAAAAACCCTGTACACCTCAAAACATGCACATCTGAAACTCGGAACAGCTAAAACACTGCACAGGTCAAACACGGCACAATGCAAACCCTACACAGGCCGGACCCTGATCAGCTCAAACTCACCACAGCTCAAATCCGGAACACCTCAAACACGGCACAGCTCAAACCAGGCACGGATCAAACCCAGCACATTTAAAAGCAGGCACTATCAAACACAACACAGCTGAAACCCTGCACAGATCAAACCCGGCACAGCTCCAAAACTGTACAGTTGAAACTTGACACAGCTCAACCACTGCACAGCTCAAACCTGGCACAGCTCAAACCCGGCACAGATCAAACCTGGCACGGCTCAAACACAGCACAGCTCAAACAAGGCCCAGTTCAAACCCGGCAAAGTTCAAAAACTGAACAGCTCAAACCAAGCACAGATCAAACCCAGCACAGCTCAAACACGTCACAGCGCAATCCCGGCACAGCGCAAACCAGGCACAGCTTAAACCTGGCACAGCTCAAACACGGAACAGCTCAAACATGGGACAGCTCAAACACGGCAGAGCAAACCCTGCACAGCTCAAACCCGGCACAGCTCAAACACGAAACAGAACAAACCCAGTACAACTCAAAACATACACAGCTCAAACTCGGTACAGATTAAACCTGAGACAGAAAAAACCCGGTACACCTCAAAACATGCACAGCTGAAACTTGCTACAGGTCAAACCCGGCATAGCTCAAACCGGGCGCATCTTAAAACAACCACAGATAAAACCCAACACTGGTCAAAACCAGCACAGCTCAAACACGGCACAGATCAAATCAGGAACAGTTCAAACCCGGCACAGCACAAGCACGGCACAGCTCAAACTTGGCACAGCTGAAACACGGAACAGCTCAAACACGGCACAGCTCAAACCCGGCAGAGCTCAAATACAGCACAGCTCAAATCAGGCACGGAACAAACCCGGCACATTTCAAACTAGGCACTATCAAACCCCACAACCCTGAAACACAGCACAGCTCAAACCCAGCTCAGCTCAAATCCTGCAAAGCTCAATCCCGGTACAGAACAGTCCCGGTACACCTCAAACAATGCACAGCTGAAACTCAGAATAGGAGAAACCCAGCACAGCTCAAACCCTGCACAGCTCAAACCCGGCACAGCTCCAAAACTGTACAGTTGAAACTTGACACAGCTCATCCACTGCACAGCTCAAAATTGGCACAGCTCAAACCCAGCACAGAGCAAACCTGGCACAGCTCAAACACAGCACAGCTCAAACAAGGCCCAGCTCAAACCCAGCAAAGCTCAAAAACTGAACAGTTCAAACCAAGCGCAGATCAAACCCAACACACCTCAAACACGTCAGAGTGCAATCCCGGCACAGCTCAAACCCTGCACAGCTCAAACCCGGCACCGGTCAAACCCAGTACAGAACAAACCCGGTAAACCTCAAAACATGCGCAGCTGAAACTCAGTACAGGACAAACACCGCACAGCCTAAACCATGCACAGCTCAAACCCGGTACAGAACAAAACCAGTACACCTCAAAACATACACAGCTCAATTTCGGTACAGATTAAACCCGAGGCAGAAAAAACCCTGTACACCTCAAAACATGCACAGCTGAAACTCGGTACACCTGAAACACTGCACAGGTCAAACCCAGCAAAATGCAAACCCTACACAGGCCGGACCCTGAACACCTCAAACTCACCACAGCTCAAACCCGGCACACCTCAAACACGGCACAGCTCAAACCAGGTACAGAACAAACCCGGCACACCTCAAACCATGCACAGCTGAAACTCGGAATAGGAGAAACCCAGCACAGCCCAAACCCTGCACAGCTCAAACCCGGTACAGAACAAACCCCGTAAAGCTCAAAACATGCACAGCTGAAACTCGGTACAGGTCAAACCCGTCATAGATCAAACCCTGCACAGCTCAAACCCGGCACAGCTCAAACCCGGAACAGCTCAAATACGGCACAGTTCAAACATGGCACAGCTCAAACCAGGCACGGATCTAACCCGGCACATTTCAAACCAGGCACTATCAAACCCCACAACCTTGAAACCCAGCAAAGCTCAAAACCAGCACAGCTTAAACCCCGCACAGTTCAAAACCGGCACATCTCAAAAACTGTACAGATGAAACCGGACATAGCTGAACCACTGCACAGCTCAAACCTGGCTCAGCTCAAACCCTGGAGAGCTCTAAACCGCACAGAACAAACCCGGTACACCTCAAACCATGCACAGCTGAAACTCGGAATAGGAGAAACCCAGCACAGCTCAATCCCTGCACAGCTCAATCCCGATACAGAACAAACCCGGTACACCTCAAACCATGCACAGCTGAAACTCGAAACAGGAGAAACCCAGCACAGCTCAAACCCTGCACAGCTCAAACCCTGTACAGAACAAACCTGTAAAACCTGAAAACATGCACAGCTGAAACTTGGTACAGGAGCAACCCGGCACAGCTCAAACCCAGCACAGCTGAAACCCCACACAGTTCAAAACCGGCACAGCTCAAAAACTGTACAGATGAAACCAGACACAGCTGAACCACTGCACAGCTCAAACCTGGCACAACTCAAACCCTGCAGAGCACAAACCCGCACAGAACAAACCCGGTACACCCCAAACCATGCACAGCTGAAACTCGGAACAGGAGAAACCCAGCACAGCTCAAACACTGCACAGCTCAAACCCAGTACAGAACAAACCCCGTAAACCTCAAAACATGCACAGCTGAAACTCAGTAAAGGTCAAACCCGTCACAGATCAAACGCTGCACAGCTCAAACCCGGAACAGAACAAACCCAGTACAAATCAAAACATACACAGCTCAAACTCGGTACAGATTAAACCTGAGACAGAAAAAACCCGGTACACCTCAAAACATGCACAGCTGAAACTTGGTACAGGTCAACCCCAGCACAGCTCAAAAAAGGCACAGATCAAGCACGGCACAGCTCCAACACGGCACAGCTCAAACATGGCACAGCTCAAACACGGAACAGCTCAAACACGGCACAGCTCAAACCCGGCACAGCTCAAATACGGCACAGCTCAAACATGGCACCGCTCAAACACAGCACAGCTCAAACCGGGCACAGCTCCAAAACTGTACAGTTGAAACCCAACACAGCACAACCACTGCACAGCTCAAACCTGCCACAGCTCAAACAGGGCACAGCTTAAACACGGCACAGCTCAAACCAGGCACAGATCAAACCCGGCACAATTCATACCAGGTACTATCATGCAACACACAGTCAAACACAGCACAGCTCAAACCCAGCACAGCTGAAGCACTTTACAGTTCAAACACGGCACAGCTGAAAAACTGTACAGATGAAACCCGATACAATTCAACCACTGCACAGCTCAAACCTGGCACAGCTCAAGCCTGGCACAGCTCAAACACGGCACAGCTCAAACCAGACACATCTGAAAGCAGGCACAGATAAAACCCGACAGAGCTCAAACCCAGAATAGCTCAAACACGGAACAGCTCAAACACGGCACAGCTCAAACCAGGCATAGCTCAAACCCGGCACAGCTCAAAAACTGTAGAGCTCAAACCCTGCACAGCTCAAACCTGGCACAGCTCAAACCTGGTACAGAACAAACCCAGTACACCTCAAAACATGCAGAGCTCAAACTCGGTACAGGTCAAACCTGGCACAGCTCAAACACGGTACAGCTCAGACACGGCACAGCTAAAACACAGCACAGCTTAAACACGGCACAGCCCAAACCAGGCATGGATGAAACCCGGCACATTTCAAACCTGGTACTATCAATACCACACAGCTCAAACCCAGCACAGCTCAAACCCAGCACAGCTGACACACTGCACTGTTTAAACCCGGCACAGCTGCAAAACTGTACAGCTGAAACCCAACAAAGCTCAACCACTGCACAGCTCAAACCTGGCACAGCTTAAACACGGCACATCAAAAAACAAACACGGATGAAACCCGGCACATTTCAAACGAGGTACTATCAAGTACCACACAGCTCAAACCCAGCACAGCTCAAACCCAGCACAGCTGAAACCCTGCACTGTTTAAGCCCGGCACAGCTGCAAAACTGTACAGCTGAAACCCAACACAGCTCAACCACTGCACAGCTCAAACCTGGCACAGCTCAAACATGGCACAGCTTAAACCCGGCACAATTCAAACCAGGTACTATCATGCAACACACAGCTGAAACCCAACACAGCTCAACCACTGCACAGCTCAAACCTGGCACAGCTCAAACATGGCACAGCTTAAACACGGCACAGCTCAAACCAGGCACAGATCAAACCCGGCACAATTCAAACCAGGTACTATCATGCAACACACAGCTCAAACAAAGCACAGATCAAACCCAGTACTGCTCAAACACGCCACAGCTCAAACACGGCAATGCTCAAACCCGGCAAAGCTCAAACCCAGCACAGTTCAAGCACGGCACAGCTCAAACACGGCACACCACAAACATGGCACAGCTCAATCCCGGCACAGCTCAAACACGTCACAGCTCAAACCAGGCACGGATCAAACCCGCACAATTCAAACCAGGTACTATCATGCAACACACAGCTCAAACACAGCACAGCTCAAACCCAGCACAGCTGAAGCACTTCACATTTCAAACCCGGCACAGCTGAAAAACTGTACAGATGAAACCCGATACAATTCAACCACTGCACAGCTCAAACCTGGCACAGCTCAAACACTGCACAGATAGAAACCGGTGTAGAACAAACCCGGTACTGAACAAACCCGGTACACCTCAAAACGAAGACAACTGAAACTCGGTACAGGTCAAATCCGGCACAGCTCAAACACGGCACAGCTCAAACCCGACACAGTTGAAAAACTGTACAGTTCAAACCAAGCACAGATCAAACTCAGTACTGCTCAAACACGCCACAGCTCAAACACGGCAATGCTCAAACCCGGCAAAGCTCAAACCCGGCACAGTTCAAGCACGGCACAGCTCAAACACGGCACACCACAAACATGGCACAGCTCAATCCCGGCACAGCTCAAACACGTCACAGCTCAAACCAGGCACGGATCAAACCCGGCACAATTCAAACCATGTACTATCATGCAACACACAGCTCAAACACAGCACAGCTCAAACCCAGCACAGCTGAAGCACTTCACATTTCAAACCCGGCACAGCTGAAAAACTGTACAGATGAAACCCGATACAATTCAACCACTGCACAGCTCAAACCTGGCACAGCTCAAACACTGCACAGCTCAAAACCGGTGTAGAACAAACCCGGTACTGAACAAACCCGCTACACCTCAAAACATACACAGCTGAAACTCGGTACAGGTCAAATCCGGCACAGCTCAAACCCGGCACAGCTGAAATACAGAACAGCATAAACCCTGCACAGCTCAATACCAGCACAGGTCAAAAGCAGCATAGATCAAACCTGGGACATCTCAAACCCTGCACAGCTCAAACCCGGTACTGAACAAACCCGGTACAGAACAAACCCGGTACACCTCAAAACATGTACAGCTGAAACTCAGTGCAGGTGAAACCCGGCACAGCTCAAAACCTGCACAGCTCAAACACGGCACAGCGCAAACCTGGTTCAGAACAAACCAGGTACACCTCAAAACATGCACATCTGAAACTCGTTACAGGACAAACCCGGCACTGCTCAAACATGGCACATCTAAAAATAGGCACAGAAAAAACCCTACACAGCTCAAACCCGCCACAGCTCAAACCCGGCACAGCTTAAAAACGGGACAGCTCAAACCCTGCACAGCTCAAACCCAGCACAGGTCAAACGCAGCACAGCTCAAACTTGGCACAGATCAAATCTGGCACAGATAAAACACTGCACAGCTCAAACCCGGCACAGTGCAAACCCTACAGAGCTCAAACGCTGCAGGGCCCAAACACGCCCCAGCTCAAACCCGCAAGAGCTTAAACACAGCACAGCTCAAACCAGGCACGAATCAAACCCGGCACATTTCCAACCAGGATCTATCAAACCCCACACAGTTCAAATCCTACACAGCTCAAACGTCGCACAGCTCAAAAACTGTACCGCAGAAAACCAAAACAGCTCAACCACTGCACAGCCCAAACCTGGCACAACTAAAATTCAGCACGGTTCAAACCCGGCACAGCTCAAACACGGCACAGCTCAAACCATGCACAGCTGAAACTCGGAATAGGAGAAACCCAGCACAGCCCAAACCCTGCACAGCTCAAACCCGGTACAGAACAAACAACGTAAACCTCAAAACATGCACAGCTGAAACTCGGTACAGGTCAAACCCGGCAGAGCTCAAACCAGGCACAGATCAAACCCGGCACAATTCAAACCAGGTACTATCATGCAACACACAGCTCAAACACAGCACAGCTCAAACCCAGCACAGCTGAAGAACTTCACAGTTCAAACCTGGCACAGCTGAAAAACTGTACAGATGAAACCCAATACTATTCAACCACTGCACAGCTCAAACATGCCACAGCACAAACCTGGCACAGCTCAAACACGGCACAGCTCAAACCAGACACATCTGAAAGCAGGCACAGATAAAACCCGACAGAGCTCAAACCCAGAATAGCTCAAACACGGAACAGCTCAAACCCGGCACAGCTCATAAACTGTAGAGCTCAAACCCTGCACAGCTCAAACCTGGCACAGCTCAAACCTGGTACAGAACAAACCCAGTACACCTCAAAACATGCAGAGCTCAAACTCGGTACAGGTCAAACCCGGCACAGCTCAAAAACAGTAGTGCTCAAACCTTGCACAGCTCAAACCTGGCACAGCTCAAACACGGCACAGCTCAGACACGGCACAGCTCAAACACAGCACAGCTTAAACACGGCACAGCCCAAACCAGGCATGGATGAAACCCGGCACATTTCAAACCTGGTACTATCAATACCACACAGCTCAAACCCAGCACAGCTCAAACCCAGCACAGCTGACACCCTACACTGTTTAAACCCGGCACAGCTTCAAAACTGTACAGCTGAAACCCAACAAAGCTCAACCACTGCACAGCTCAAACCTGGCACAGCTTAAACACGGCACATCAAAAAACAAACACGGATGAAACCCGGCACATTTCAAACTAGGTACTATCAAGTACCACACAGCTCAAACCCAGCACAGCTCAAACACAGCACAGCTGAAACCCTGCACTGTTTAAGCCCGGCACAGCTGCAAAACTGTACAGCTGAAACCCAACACAGCTCAACCACTGCACAGCTCAAACCTGGCACAGCTCAAACATGGCACAGATCAAACCCGGCACAATTCATACCAGGTACTATCATGCAACACACAGCTCAAACACAGCACAGCTCAAACCCAGCACAGCTGAAGCACTTCACAGTTCAAACCCGGCACAATTCATACCAGGTACTATCATGCAACACACAGCTCAAACACAGCACAGCTCAAACCCAGCACAGCTGAAGCACTTCACAGTTCAAACCCGGCACAGCTGAAAAACTGTACAGATGAAACCCGATACAATTCAACCAATGCACAGCTCAAACCTGGCACAGCTCAAACACTGCACAGCTCAAAACCGGTGTAGAACAAACCCGGTACAGAACAAACCCGTTACACCTCAAAACATATGCAGCTGAAACTCAGTACAGGTCAAATCCGGCACAGCTCAAACCCGGCACAGCTGAAATACAGAACAGCATAAACCCTGCACAGCTCAATACCAGCACAGGTCAAACGCAGCACAGATCAAACCTGGCACATCTCAAACCCTGCACAGTTCAAACCCGGTACTGAACAAACCCCGTACACCTCAAAACGAAGACAACTGAAACTCGGTACAGGTCAAATCCGGCACAGCTCAAACACGGCACAGCTCAAACCCGACACAGTTGAAAAACTGTACAGCTCAAACCAAGCACAGATCAAACCCAGTACTGCTCAAACACGCCACAGCTCAAACACGGCAATGCTCAAACCCGGCAAAGCTCAAACCCGGCACAGTTCAAGCACGGCACAGCTCAAACACGGCACACCACAAACATGGCACAGCTCAATCCCGGCACAGCTCAAACACGTCACAGCTCAAACCAGGCACGGATCAAACCCGGCACAATTCAAACCAGGTACTATCATGCAACACACAGCTCAAACACAGCACAGCTCAAACCCAGCACAGCTGAAGCACTTCACATTTCAAACCCGGCACAGCTGAAAAACTGTACAGATGAAACCCGATACAATTCAACCACTGCACAGCTCAAACCTGGCACAGCTCAAACACTGCACAGCTCAAAACCGGTGTAGAACAAACCCGGTACAGTATACACCCGCTACACCTCAAAACATACACAGTTGAAACTCGGTACAGGTCAAATCCGGCACAGCTCAAACCCGGCACAGCTGAAATACAGAACAGCATAAACCCTGCACAGCTCAATACCAGCACAGGTCAAACGCAGCATAGATCAAACCTGGCACATCTCAAACCCTGCACAGTTCAAACCCGGTACTGAACAAACCCGGTACAGAACAAACCCGGTACACCTCAAAACATGTACAGCTGAAACTCAGTGCAGGTGAAACCCGGCACAGCTCAAAACCTGCACAGCTCAAACACGGCACAGCTCAAACCTGGTTCAGAACAAACCAGGTACACCTCAAAACATGCACATCTGAAACTCGTTACAGGACAAACCTGGCACTGCTCAAACATGGCACATCTAAAAATAGGCACAGAAAAAACCCTACACAGCTCAAACCCTACGCAGCTCAAACCCTGCACAGCTGAAACCCGCCACAGCTCAAACCCGGCACAGCTTAAAAACTGGACAGCTCAAACCCTGCACAGCTCAAACCCAGCACAGGTCAAATGCAGCACAGCTCAAACATGGCACAGATCAAATCCGGCACAGATAAAACACTGCACAGCTCAAACCCGGCACAGTGCAAACCCTACAGAGCTCAAACGCTGCGGGGCCCAAACACGCCGCAGCTCAAACCCGCAAGAGCTCAAACACAGCACAGCTCAAACCAGGCACGAATCAAACCCGGCACATTTCCAACCAGGATCTATCAAACCCCACACAGTTCAAATCCTGCACAGCTCAAACGTCGCACAGCTCAAAAACTGTACCGCTGAAAACCAAAACAGCTCAACCACTGCACAGCCCAAACATGGCACAACTAAAATCCAGCACGGTTCAAACCCGGCACAGCTCAAACCCGGTACAGAACAAACACCGTAAACCTCAAAACATGCACAGCTGAAACTCGGTACAGGTCAAACCCGGCAGAGCTCAAACCCTGCACAGCTCAACCCCGGCACAGCTCAAACCCGGTACAGAACAAACCCAGTACACCTCAAAACATACACACCTCAAACTCAGTACAGATTAAACCCGAGACAGAAAAAACCCGGTACACCTCAAAACATGCACAGTTGAAACTTGGTACAGGTCAAACCCGGCACAGCTCAAACCTGGCATGTCTGAAAACAGCCACAGATAAAACCCTACACAGCTCAAACCCAGAACAACACAAACCCGGCACAGCTCAAACACGGCACAGATCAAATCAGGCACAGTTCAAACCCGGCACAACTCAAAAACTGTACGGCTCAAACCCTGCACATCTCAAACCAGGCAGAGGTCAAATGCGGCACAGCACAAACATGGCACAGATCAAATACGGCACAGCTTAAAAACTGCACAGCTCCAAATTAGCACAGTGCAAACCCTATACAGCTCAAACCCTGCATAGCTCAAACCCGGTATAGAACAAACGCGGTACACCACAAAACATGCACAGCTGAAACTCGGCACAGGTCAAACCCGGCACAGCTCAAACACTGCATAGCTCAAACCAAGCACAGATCAAACCCAGCACAGCTCAAACACGGCACACCTCAAGCACGGCACAGCTCAAACCTGGCACAGCTCAAACCCGGCACAGCTCAAACACGGCACAGCTCAAACCCGCCACAGCTCAAACCCAGCACAGCTTAAAAACTGGATAGATTAAACCCTGCACAGCTCAAACCGAGCACAGGTCAAACGCAGTACAGTTCAAATAAACAAGGCACAGATCAAATCCGTCACAGATCAAACACAGCACAGCTCAAACCCTGCACAGTGCAAACCCTAGAGAGCTCAAAAATTGCAGAGCTCAAACACGCCACAGCTCAAACACGCCACATCTCAAACACGGCACAGCTCAAACCAGGCACAGATCAAACCCGGCACATTTCAAACCAGGCACTATCAAACCTCACACAGCTGAAACCCAACACAGCTCAACCACTGCACAGCTCAATCCTGGCACAGCTCAAACCCAGCATAGCTCAAACCTAGCACAGCTCAAACACGGCGCAGCTCAAACCAGGCACAGCTCAAACACACCACAACTCAAAAACTATACAGCTCAAACCCTGCAAAGCTCAAACCCAGCGCAGGTCAAAAGCGGAACAGCTCAAACGTGGCACAGACCAAACCCGGCACAGCTCAAACATGGCACAGATCAAACATGGCACAGCACAAACCAGGCACAGTTCAAACCCGGCACAAGTCAAAAACTGTACAGCTCAAAACCTCCACAGCTCAAACCCAGCACAGGTCAAACGCAACACAGCTCATACATGGCAAAGATCAAATCCGGCACAGCTCAACCACTGCACAGCTCAAACCAGGGACAGCTCTAACCCGGCACAGCTCAAACCCAAAACAGCTCAAACATGGCACAGCTCCAACCCGACACAACTCTAACCCGGCACAGCTCTAACCCGGCACAGCTGAAACCCAAAACAGCTCAAAATGGCACAGCTCAAACCCGGCACAACTCAAATCCTGCGCAGATCAAATCCGGTACAGCTCAAACCCTGCACATCACAAACACGGCACATGTAAACCCTACACATCTCGAACCCTGCACAGCTCAAACTCGCCACAGCTCAAACCCAGCACAGCTCAAACATGGCACAGATCAAACCCGTCACAGCTCAAACACGGCTGAGATCAAACCAGGCACAACTCTAAACTGGCACAGCTCAAAAACTGTACAGCTGAAACCCGACACAGCTCAACCACTGCACAGCTCAAACCTGGCACAGCTCAAACCTTGCACAGCTCAAACCCGGTACAGAACAAACCCGGTACAGAACAAACCCGGTACAGAACAAACCCGGTACCCCTCAAAACATGCACATCTGAAACTCGGTACAGGTTAAACCCGGCACAGCTCAAACCCTGCACAGCTCAAACCCGGTAAAGAACAAAGCCAGTGCACCAAAACATATACAGCTCAAATTCGGTATAGATCAAACCCAACACAGTTCAAACCCAATGCAGCTCAAACCCGGCACAGTTCAAATCCTGCACAGATCAAACCGGGCACAGCTCAAACCCTGCACAGTTCAAACCTGGCACAGAACAAACCCGTTACAGAACAAACCCAGTACACCTCAAAACATGCACAGCTCAAACTTGGTACAGATCAAACCCAGCACAGTTCAAACCCAATTCAGCACAAACCCGGCACAGTTCAAGTCCTTCAGAAATCAAACCGGGCACAGCTCAAACCCTGCACACCTCAAACCCGGTAAAGGACAAACCCAGTGCACCTCAAAACATGCACAGCTGAAACTTGGTACCGGTCAAACCTGGCACAGCTGAAACCTGGCACATCTGAAACCTGGCACGGATAAAACCTAGCACAGCGCAAACGCAGAACAGCTCAAACCCGGAACAGCTCAAACACGGCTGAGATCAAACCAGGCACAGCTCTAAACTGGCACAGCTCAAAATCTGTACAGCTGAAACCCAACACAGCTCAACAACTGCACAGCTCAAACCTGGCACAGCTCAAACCCTGCACACCTCAAACCCGGTACAGAACAAACCCGGTACAGAACAAACCCGGTACACCTCAAAACATGCACAGCTGAAACTCGGTACAGGTCAAACCCGGCACAGCTCAAACCCTGCAGAGCTCAAACCCGGTAAAGAACAAACCCAGTGCACCTCAAAACATGCACAGCTGAAACTCGGTACCGGTCAAACCTGGCACAGCTGAAACCTGGCACATCTGAAACCTGGCACGGATAAAACCTAGCACAGCGCAAACGCAGAACAGCTCAAACCCGGAACAGCTCAAACACGGCACAACTCAAACCAAGCACAGCTCAAACCCGGCACAGCTCAAAAACTGTACAGCTCAAACCCTGCACAGCTCAAACCCAGCACAGGTAAAACGTGGCACAGCTCAAACATGGCACAGAACAAATCCAGCACAGCTCAAACACTGCACAGCTCAAACCCTGCACAGTGCAAACCCTACACAGCTCAAACACTGCACTACTCAAACCCGCCACAGCTCAAACCTGGCACAGCTCAAACAAGGCACAGCTCAAACCAGGCACGGATCAAACTAACCACAATTCAAACCAGGCTCGATCATACCCACACAGCTGAAACCCATCACAGCACAAACCCTGCACAGCTCAAACCTGGCACAGCTCAAAAACTGTACAGTTGAAACCCAACACAGCTCAAACCCTGCACAGCTCAAATCAGATACAGAACAAACCCAGTACCCCTCAAAACATGCACAGCTCAAACTCGGTACAGATCAAACCCAGCACAGTTCAAACCCAATCCAGCTCAAACCCGGCACAGCTCAAACTAGGCATGGAGCAAACCTGCACTGATCAAGCCCGGCACAGCTTAACCCCTAAATAGCTCAAACGCTGTGCAGCTCAAACCCTACACAACTCAAACCAACACAGCTCAAACCCTACCCAGCTCAAACCCTGACAGCTCAAACCGTGCACAGCTCCAACCTGGCACAGTTCTGATGACCACATTATGTATGTGGAAGAACCATAGTTGCGTGAGTATGTGCCAAAAAGATTTTTGATGTTTATGTTTTAACTGTGAGGATAGACTGAGGTTAATTTCATTAGAAGAAAGAAGGCTGAGGAAAGGTTTAGTTGTAGATATATTTAATTATGGATGGATGAAACAGAGGAAACTGGAAATATTACTGCTCATTTGACAGTCGAATCCCAGTAGGACCAAGAAAAATTAAAAGGTTAAATGGAGATGAGGAAGATATTTTTCTCCTTGGGGTAATGGGGTGGGGGTAGTAAGTGGCGGTGGTGGAACTTACTGCCTAAAACCCACTGCTACTGGTGCAAACCCTCAGCTCTGGGATGAACCCTAATCTTCAGAGCTACAGACCAGGTACGGGAATGACTGCTATGGAATGATGGGCTGAACGACTTCCTTCTGGGTCATGAACTTCCTGTGATTCTATGACTTACATGTCCAGCCACTGTTATCCATGCGTATAACCTGCACACTCACAAATTCGCATGATCACATCCAAAAGTCGAGAGTGGTGAAAGACAAAGTGCATGAATTTGGGCTCATCTGATTGTTGCCAACAAAGCAGCAATCCTTTGAGCTGTCAAACATAAGTCATGTCTATGTTGTTCAATGGTTGTTAAGACTCCGAGTTCTCTGATCCTCAGTACATTTTCTATATCGCCAGAAGCCATCCTCTCATTCCTGACCCATCAATGACCTAAAATGGCATCAATCAGTAGGAATATACTTGTGCGTTGTGTGAAATTCCACAGCCAGAAAAGAAAATATTTGACAGACACCCTGGCAGCTTTAAGGGAAATGCACTGGAACTGATGGGAGTGTGACCCCAGAGGAATGGAAAAAAATCCTCATTTTTCTGTCCAACAATGCAGTTCAGGCCAAGAAATCTTCATTTCTTCATGGTCTTAATGCATCAGTTGTGGGATGAAGTTAAATCCTCTTCCTCCTGATGGAAGGGTGTGAGGGAAGAGGATAGTTGGAGTGGAATAGATTCAAAGCTGGAATGGTAGTGGGCTTGTGGAGAAGTTGGAAATTATTGTGCAGGTCATATACAGAGGAACATACCGTATTTTGTCTGAAATCTGCCCCATAGAGCATTACAGCACCAAAACAGGCCCCTTCAGCCCTTCTAGTCTGTGCCAAAACATTTTTTTTGCCTAGTCCCACTGACCTCTCCATACCTCTCCCATCCATGTACCTGTCTGAAATCTTGTGAAGTGTTAAAATTGAGCCCGCATTCACCACTTCAACTGGAAGTTCATTTCACACCCCCATCACTCTCTGTGTGAAGAAGTTTCCCGATCATGTTCCCCTTGAACTTTTCCCCTTTCACCCTTAACCCATGTCCTCTGGTTTGTGTCTCACCTATGCTCAGTGGAAAAAGGCTATCCACATTTACTCTGCCTACCCCCTCATAATTTTAAATCCTTCAATCAAATCTTGCCTCATTCTTCTACGCTCCAGTGAATCAAGTCCTAACCTGTTTAACCTTTCCCTGAAAATCAGTTCCTGATGTCCGGGCAACATCCCTGGTAAATCACCAAATTTCATGATTTGTTCATGACGATAAATTCTGATTCTGTTTCTTTTTTTGGAATATTTTATTTAAATTCCACTCATGTATTAATCTAAATACACAATGTAGCAATCATATTTCTTCTTTGGCTTGGCTTCGCGGACGAAGATTTATGGAGGGGTATGTCCACGTCTGCTGCAGGCTCATTGGTGACTGACAAGTCCGATGCGGGACAGGCAGGCACGGTTGCAGCGGTTGCAAGGGAAAATTGGTGGGTTGGGGTTGGGTGTTGGGTTTTTCCTCCTTTGTCTTTTGTCAGTGAGGTGGGCTCTGCGGTCTTCTTCAAAGGAGGTTGCTGCCCGCTGAACTGTGAGGTGCCAAGATGCACGGTTGGAGGTGAGATCAGCCCACTGGCGGTGGTCAATGTGGCAGGCACCAAGAGATTTCTTTAAGCATTCCTTGTACCTCTTCTTTGGTGCACCTCTGTCTCGGTGACCAGTGGAGAGCTCGCCATAGAACATGATCTTGGGAAGGCGATGGTCCTCCATTCTGGAGACGTGATCCACCCAGCGCAGTTGGGTCTTCAGCAGCAGCTTGTGGAGAAGTCCTGTTTTGCGGACAGTTTCCGTAAAACACATTTCTCTTCTCTTTGGCTTGGCTTCGCAGACGAAGATTTATGGAGGGGGTAAATGTCCACGTCAGCTGCAGGCTCGTTTGTGGCTGACAAGTTTGATGCAGGACAGGCAGACATGGTTGCAGCGGTTGCAGGGGAAAATTGGTGGGTTGGGGTTGGGTGTTGGGTTTTTCCTCCTTTGTCTTTCGTCAGTGAGGTGGGCTCTGCGGTCTTCTTCAAAGGAGGTTGCTGCCCGCCGAACTGTGAGGCGCCAAGATGCACGGTTTGAGGCGATATCAGCCCACTGCCGGTGGTCAATGCGGCGGGCACCAAGAGATTTCTTTAGGCAGTCCTTGTACCTCTTCTTTGGTGCACTTCTGTCAGGGTGGCCAGTGGAGAGCTCGCCATATAACACGATCTTGGGAAGGCGATGGTCCTCCACTCTGGAGACGTGACCTACCCAGCGCAGTTGGATCTTCAGCAGCGTGGATTCGATGCTGTCGGCCTCTGCCATCTCGAGTACTTTGATGTTAGGGATGAAGTCGCTCCAATGAATGTTGAGGATGGAGCGGAGACATATTTTTATATATTTTTATTTTTATGTTTTTATATATATAGTTCCACCTATCTCCCTCCCATCTCTTCCCCCTAAATAATAAACCCCTAAATAATAAACCCCTAAAGAAAGAAAATAAATGAAAAGGTAGAAAAGTAAGGAAACTAAAAGGAAAATAAGCAAAGTAAGAAAATAAAGATAGAACACACCTGGTTATTAAAATTTTCATAATTTCAAAGGCACCATAGCATTTTAATCATTTAATTAACTTCGAGGAGCTGATAAAGTTTGCAGAGGTCTAGGGATGACTTTTATAAATTAATACCTAAAACTTGTAAATATGGGCACCAAATCTTCAAAAAGGAATCACATTTATTTCTTAAATTTTATGTAATCCTCTTGAGGGGCATACAACTGTGAATTTCAACATGCCAACTGTCCAATCCCAAATGGGAATTCGATTTCCATGTCACTGTTATATATTTTCTTGTGACTGCTCATGCAATTTTCACAAATTCTTTTTGAAACAAATTAAATTTCATTTTTGATCTTATCCTAGATACATTACATTACCTAATAGGAAAAGTATAGGATCTTGAGGGAATTTAACTCTCATAACCCGTTCTAGAAAAGCTCGTAGTTCCATCCTAAATGGTCTCAATTTTTAATATGGCCAAGTGAAATGTAAAGAAGAACCATCTCTTGATTACATCTAAAACACTTACCTGATAAATCTGACTTCAGTCATGATTCTGATTCTGAATCTGAATCTTCTCTGCACTCTTTCTATCTTACTGATATCTTTCCTGTAGTTTGGTGACCAAAACTGCACACAATACTCCAAATTTGGCCTCACCAATCTCTTATACAACTTTACCACAATATCCCAACTCAATACTTTTATTGATGAAGGCCAAAATGCAAACACCTCTCTTTCCAACCCTGTGCACCTGTGATGCCACTTTCAGGGAATTATGTCTCTGTATTCCCAGATCCCTCTGTTCTACTGCACTCCACCGTGTACATCCTTTCTTGGTTTGTCCTCCAAAATGCAACACCTCACACTTGTCTGCATTAAATTCCATTTTTCAGCCCATTTTTCCAGTTGGTCCAGATCCCTCTGTAAGCTTTGAAAGCCTTCCTCGCAGTCCACAATGCCTCCAATCTTAGTGTCAACAGCAAACGTGCTGATCCAATTCACACACATCCAGATCATTGATATAGATGACAAACAACAATGGCCCAACACAGATCCCTAAAGGACACCACTAGGCACAGACCTCCAGTCTGAGAAGCAATCATCCACTACCACTCTCTGTCTTCTCCCGTCCAGTTATCGTCGAATCCAGTTCACTATTTCACCATGAATACCAAGCGTCTGAAACTTCCTGACTAACCTCCCATGTGGGACCTTGTCAAAGGCCATACTACAGTCCACATAGACAACGTCCACAGCTTTTCCATTGTCAATGTACCTGGTAATCTTCTTGTAAAACTCTGCGGAAGCTCAGCAATTTGGATCCCCACTTTTAACCCCATCCTCACTGTGATACATTTATTCTAGATTAGCTCAGATCTTTCTATGCTCACTGTGAAAGGGAAAACAACCCTCACAAGCCACAACAGCTTCCCCACCCCCCCACCCCGTGACTTTGTACTGCCAGTCTCTGAGGCTGACCTGTACAGAACCTTTAGGCTAGTAATGTTCGATAGGAATCTGGCCCAGACCCGTCTACCTAGCCATGTCCTTCAATCCTGTGTGAACCAACTGGATGAAGTTTTCGCAGATACTTTCAACCTTTTGCTGCACTGGTTAGAAGTATCACCCTGGTCCAAGAGGACATCCATTAGACTGGTGTCCTAGAAGATCAAGGCCGTCTGTCTCAACAACACTCAGACATGTGTCTACTGTGATTAATTGCTTGGTGAGACTGGTTATGGAGCAGATCAACTCTTGTCTCAGGAAGGATTTACAGAACCTACTATCATGACAATTGGTCAACAGGAGGTGGCATCTTGTCTAAGCACCCCCTCTCTATGTTAGACCACCTGGACCACAAGATGTTGTTCCTTGACTGCAGTTTCACGTTCAACACCATCTGACAAACCAAAAAAGGGATCTGGGCCTCGGTCCTCATCTTCCTTATCGGCAGACCCTAATCACTGCTCCTCGATGACCATCGACTGATGGAATGCTGAAAGAGCTGGTTGGAGTGGATGTGGTGAAGATGGAGTCCAGGACCATAGATACAGCTTCAGAATAAAAGGACATCCCTTTATAACAGAGCTGAGGAGAGATTTCTTCAGCCAGAGGGTGATTGCTGCAGATGGCAGTGGAGGATAAGTCATTGCGTATGTTTAAAGTGAAGGTTGATAGGTTTTTGATTGGTAAGAGAGCCAAAGTTTATGGGGAGATACATCAGCCATGATTTGAATGGTGGAGCAGATTCATTGGGCTGAATGGCCTGATTCTACCCCTGTGTTATGGTCTTCTCATTGGGGCAACCCAAGGCTATGTGTTTAGTCCCCTCCCCTATTTTATATGCCCATGACCGCATGGACAAAGATCATCTCAAAAGCAGCCTCTACATTTGGTGACTCCACCATTGTTGGCCAAATAGCTGGAAAGGGTGAGAATTTGGATAGATGTTGTTGGAACAATCAATGTCACCAGGACCAAGGAGCTTATTGTTGAATTTAGGAAGGGGAGGTGAAGGGGCACCTTCAAGTTCCTAGGAGTTCCATATTTCAAAAGACCCCTCCTGGATCCAGCATAGCAAGGTAACCACGAAGAAGACACACCAATGCCTAGACTCATTAAGAGGTCTGAGAAGATCTGGCACATTGACAGACACTCTGTCAAACTTCGACAGGCACACTTTGGGGAGTAAGAAGACTGGTTGCACCACAGCCTAGTTTGGTCATTCGGGTGGCCATGACCCGAAGGTAGCAAGCATAGACTGGTCCATCACAAGCTCTGACCTCCCATCCATTGAAGGCACCTTTGTGAGGCAGCCAATCCCGCTCCCTTCAAGTGGAAGCCTGGAGACCAGAACCTCAATGCTCAAGCACACTTTATTCTGACTGCTATCAGTAATCTTGAACCTCCTCTGTTCTCGACTGCCCCAACATCAGAAAAGGACGGCCTGCACTATCAGAAAGCTATTTTTTTCATGTTCCATGTGAACCGTGAATGCTTGTTAACCGCTTACCTTATGTCATTTTTTATTTTTAAATTTAATGCATCCTATTATAGTTGTTTTCTTCCAAAAGTGTCTGTTCGGCTGCAGCAAGTAAGAACGTCAGGGCATGTGAACAGAGTACAATGTATAGGACAATAAACTCATTACTATTCACCGCCTTGTATCCTCGAGGAAAGAAGACAATTAATCGAGCAGAGGTGACCACTGTAACAGAGAGAGGGAAGAATTTGAAAGGAGACGTGGGAAACAGTGGTACAAAAATCACAAAGCTTCTGAGTTGCTGGCAATGGATAGAAAATGTTGGAGCCCTCCTCTCCTCTTCCCTTAGCTTTTCATGCAGACATCTGTCTGATCAGGGCCTGAAACGTTGCTGCAGATGCTGAGTGAGTTTCTGTGTACTGAGCTACTTCTGCAGATGTTCCTGTTGAACTAAAACATGACCTGAGCCTGCTGAATAATTTGGGAGAAGTAATGATGTTCACTGTCCCTCTGGCCGTACAACCTTCTGCATTTCTCCAATGCAATCCTGACTTTCATTCCTCCATCATCGAGGAGCTGAGCTATTAGCTCTGGAATCCTTCTCCAAGCTCCCCTCTCGTCCTTCTTAAACCTTAACCCCTCCCCCACCCTCTTCCTTGAAAGTAGCCTCTTAAAAAACCTACCTCTTTGACCAAGGATTTTTGTCACCTGTTCCATCCTTTGTAGTTCGGACTGAGATGAAATTCCTGAGAAAGGCTTTGGGCTGTTTTCACTGTGAGCGAGAGTCTATATAAAGACACGCTGTTGTACAGCTCTGAGATTCGATTGCTGCAGTCGCCTTGGAAATGTTTTCCCCGCAATTTGCATTCCGATCCCCCATCTTGCTTTAGATGCGCCCTGTAACTCATCAACCTACCAGAATTATGGGAGAAATGTACTTGAGCAGCCTCTTTCCTGTCCTCAAGGACAGGCTTTAATGAGTCTGCAGCTTAAACCTCTTAATCCTCCTTGAGTCGCTGGGATAAGGGCCCCCTTTACAGATCTGAGAAGATCTGGCACGTCGACAGACACTCGGCAAGGCCGAGTGGGAAGAGTTCACCCACTGGCAGGGACATAGAGAGCTTGCCAAAGCAGCCAACCAGGGAAGGTTTCAGAATCGAGGATGAAAAGCAGGCCTCGGATGGGGATTCTTGCTGTCACCTTGCTTGTTAGCTCTGTTGTAACCTGAGGGGTGAGAAACCTTGACTGTGACCCCTCAGACCACTTTCAGCCAATCAAAACAATTGCTGCAATAATCATTCCTCTCAAGGACCAGGAATATATTCAAAGTGACTTGGTTTAATCTTTGAAACACTGTCCTTTGGAGAGTGCATATTAATTAGGCAGAGGCCCAGAGCCCTGGCTGTTGTCCACAAATGCTCGTTTCTCATCCATTGTGAGGTTCGAAAGTTCTCAGAGATTGGTAGGTTTAATAATCAGAAGAATTTGATTAGTGTTGCTGAACAAAACAGGGAATGGATTCTGAGGCATGGGCTCACATTGTAGTGAGTGGATGTTATGGGGTGCAACTCGTACGGAATGACCCAGGGTTATCACACAGCTGGGGACAAACGGGCTGTGAGGGACAATAAGCAACAACCACCCCTAATGCAGAGGGAAGAAGGAGCGATAGAGGGGTGAAGCCATCGGAAGGCTCCGCCTAACACAATCTATGAGACGACGGCCACCTTTCTTGACATGGATCAGGGTGCCTTTTGGTGAACATTTCTGCGGACTACTGAACCTTAATAAAGGCTGCCACACTCCCCCTCGCCCTCAGCAATGCTGCTTTTGGATTCTTCCAAGGCTTCAGCCCACACAGATCCCGGATTCAACATTCTGCAGGCCACAAATGCTCAAGTATTATCACGAACTGTTTGAAATGATACTATTCTAAGTGAATGGGCACTTGGGTCTCCAACTCTAACTGGCTTCCCAGTGAAACCCTTGACTGCATAGGAGGGGCAAATGGAACCTGGGAGGATTTCCTCACTGAGCGAGCTCCCACTTCATTTCTGGCATAAATCACACAAAGGTCTCGATAGTGAGAATTCCGAGGAGTTGCCATGAAAGTTTGACCTCCAGTAATCTAACGCTCTCTGACATCTTTGAGGCTAAAGCTAATCAGTGACTTCCAGAAAGTAAAGAACAGCTGCTTAAAACACAGCTGCTACTCTGCTCCGGAACAGAGAAGACCATAACCAATGTCATTCTTCTTTGGCTTGGCTTCGCGGACGAAGATTTATGGAGGGGGTAAATGTCCACGTCAGTTGCAGGCTCGTTTGTGGCTGACAAGTCCGATGCGGGACAGACAGACACGGTTGCAGCGGTTGCAGGGGAAAATTGGTGGGTTGGTGTTGGGTGTTGGGTTTTTCCTCCTTTGCCTTTTGTCAGTGAGGTGGGCTCTAACAACACCAGATCCATGGCAAATTACACCATGGATGAGTGGCAGATGCAATTCAGGAGTGTTACCTTGGCAGTTCAAAGGCGTTTCAGTTTTTTACATCGCTCTCTATTATGCCCCAAGTACAATTTCCAAATAAACTTGGCCACCACATAAAACACGCTGAGTACATTTTCCTCTGCAATTTCCTCATCTACAATGTGATCCCACCACCAGACACATCCCCTCCTCTCCCCCCCACCTCTCTGCTTTCCACAGAGATCGCTCCCTCCAGGGCTCCTTCATCCACTCGTCCCTTCCACTAATCACCCCCTTGGTATTTACCTGCCTGTAAATGCCGGAGATTCGACACGTACTCACACCTCCTCCTTCACCAAAATAGTCCTTCAAGTGGAGTAAACATTCACTTGCGAATCTCCAGGGCTCACCTACTGCACTTGTTGGCCTCCTCTACATCAGAGACTGGCCGCAGACTGGGAGATCGCTTCATTGGGCACTGCCACTCTGCCTGACACAATAACGGGGACCACCCAGTGGCCGACCATTTTAATTCCACAACCCATTCCCACACTGACTATGTCCGTCCATGGCCTCGTGCACTGCCCATCCGAGACCACATGAAAATTGGGAGACAACACCCAATATTCCATCTGGGCACTCTCCAAATGACTGTCATTAACATCGACTTCTCCGGTGTTCATTAGGCTCCTCCCCATCACCCTCTCTCTCTCTCTCTCTCTCTCTCTCTCTCTCTCTCTCTCTCTCTCTCCTCTCTTTCTCTCTTCATATCCCTCTGTCTCCTTTCCTTCTCCTCCCCACTCCCAATCCCTCTCCATTCAGAGAGCTATCCGCTCCGCCTTTTTCTTGTATTTTTCCCTTCTGCCCCGTGATTTCCACTGCTGACCTGTCCCTTGCCCTGCCCTTTCTTCCCTTCTCTCCTCTCCTCCCCCTCTTTTTTTATTCAGGTACCTGCCTGCTCTTTGCTCATATCCTGACAAAGTGCTTGGGTCCAAATTGTTTTGTGATATCCTTTTGCTTCCTAAAGATGCTGCGTGACCTGTTGAGTTTTTTGTGCATTGAAGTGTGTGTTCCTGGTTGAGGCCCATGGTAACTATTTAATGACTGGGCAACCAATCTATGGAGCAGATTTTCCAGAGGAGGAACGGAAACAGAAAAAGACCCTCCCCCCAAAAAAACTGCAGATACTTGAATTTTGAGCAAACAAAGAGAGGCTGTAGGAAGCTCAACAAGACAGGCAGCGTCCGTGGAGAGAAATGGACAGTCACCATTTTCGAAGAGGAAAATGAGCCAAGCTCAGCAACTCCCTGCTTTCTCATTACTCCCTGCTTTCTCATTACTTCACTGATCTGCCTCTATTTCCACTCCTCCACAGACCACAAATGTCTCCTTTCTTTTTCAATCTTTTTTATTAGAAATACAATACAATGAAGAAAAGGGAACAAAACTGAAAATACTATTTATATAAAGATAAAACTTCAAACAATATAAATTTGGTTCCCCTCTCCACTGCAAAGGCTGAAATTTTTTAAAAAAACTATAGTATTATATATAAAAACCCCACTCTAAGAAAAAAAAATTAACAAAAAATAGCTGAGCAGCTTATCTTGAAGGTTACATATATTTTGTAGTTCTTGTTTCCTACCGTAAATCAAAAAACAAAGGTAACACTATATCTCATCTGGAAGAGTAAATCCATCTAATCACATTAGAAACATTTACATCATATGAAAATAAAACATAAAAGGTCACCGGGTATCTTCAAATTTCACCAATGAATCAAATACAGGATATTTAGTTTTTCTCTTGGCTCAGACAAGACATAATACGAGAAAACCATTGAAACCAATGACCTGGATGTCTGGAGGCTTTTCATTTGAATAGGATGGTTCTTCCAGCCAGCAATGTAGAGAAGCCCACAGCCCGTTGAACAGGTACAGGAAAACTCCCTATGTCTGGGTCAATAACTCTGAAAAGAGCAGTTATTGGATTGGGTCATAGCTCCACCTGGAGTACAGTTAAAAAGGTACGAGAAATTTATTTCCAATAGTTTTCTAAGGACGAACAAGACCAAAATATATGTGTCGATGTAGCATTTTCAGATTTGCATCTGTCAAAAATAGGGTTAATATTAGAAAAATTTATCTTTGGGCATGCAAACTCGATGCACCACTTTGAATTGGACTAATGAATATCAGGCACAGAGAGAGGATGTATTCACCAGTTTCAAAAAATGATGTCTCTGCCTCTCCTCCTCAGACAGCACTAACACCATCTGTTGCAACTGGTTTGCTTTGCTCTCTGTCCTATCTCAGATGGTCTACTTTCTCTCTCCAAAGTTACCCTATTCTGCAACTTTAAACATACTTGCTTTCTCATTTTTTCCTACTCTGATGAAGCATCATTGACCTGAAAACTGAACTCTGCTTTTCTCTCTCCACAGATGCTGCCTGGCCCACTGAGTGGCTCCAACATCTTACTGGAAGGCTGCAGTTAGACAGGAGGGAAAATTATGTGTGACTTGAAGTGTGTGGCCTCCATGAAGGCCAGCTCCAGTCAAGAATAAGCTCCACAAACGGAGATATTTAAGGCAAGGTATTTGAATGGGTGCTGGATAGTACATCAGAGATATGGACGCTGCAAGACTGACTGAGGCCCTCTGGCATTCCTATGTGTTTTTAGTACTTCAGACCAGGTTCATCAGATGAGAGACAATGTGGAGGACCCTAAGTCCACATTAACCTGTATCAGAGGGATGGCAAGAGCAACATGTGGAGGTGTTAAGGAACTGCCCAAACCTTTGCCGTGTTTTGCACCTTGCAGTGTGGCCTCTGTATTTCCGTTCAGGAAGTCTGTGGACAGTAGTAATTGACACATCCGCACCTGCCTCCTGAAGAGTGTTTCTGATTTGTCGGGCATACGTTTGGGGATATGATGAGAATTCTTGTCTTCAGCAGTGGAGATCTTGCTTGGAATACTAGTCCCTCTGCGATTGTAGAGCTTACCAGTGCACTCTTTCTTCTTAATTGTTCCAAACTGTTCATTTTGGTCATCCTAAGGTTTGGGCAATGTCCCTGACTGTTTTATTTTGCAACCTCATAACGGCTTCTTTGACTTCCATTGGCACAACGCTGGTCCTCGTGTTGAAAAATGGTAACTACAGGCTCCAAAGATGATCAAAAGCTTAGAAGCAAGTTGAACTCTCTTATAACTGCACAAATTAAGCAATTAAACATATCTGAGTACCCACAAACTCCTGTGAAGCCAAATCTCCCAAACATTATGCTGCCCTGAAATGAAGGAACCATGGGTTAGGGTTAGGGTTAGGGTTAGGGTTAGGGTTAGGGTTAGGGTTAGGGTTAGGGTTAGGGTTAGGGTTAGGGATAAGGTTAGGGTTAGGGTTAGGGTTAGGGTTAGGGTTAGAGTTAGGGTTAGTGCTGTAATTTCTACATGGTAAAATCAAAATGTCTACAAATAACCTGGAATGTTCACTTTTATCACGTGAATTGTTTGATTACAAATTTTAAAATGTAGAGCACAGGGGCAACTAAAGGAAAAAAGTGTTTTTGTCCCAAACATTATGTATGTTTCCCATGGTAGGGAGTGGTAGGAAGGTGGCCCATTTAAGACAGATACAGAGGAATTTTTTCGCCATAGAGCCTCTGGAATTTGCTACCATGTGCCAGATTGTTGGGTGTATTTCAGGCAGAGATTGATGGGTCAGGGTATCAAAAGTTATGGGCAGAAGACAAGGGAGTGGGGGCTGAGTGGGAGAATGAATCAGCTCATGATGGAGTGTAGGAGAAAACTCAAGGGGCCGAATGGCCTAATTCTACTCCTCTATCTTATGGTCTTCCAGTTTTGTATCTGAAGTTGTATTTCCTTCACAGAGACTTTGTGGAAATACCAGTACCTAGGTGTGTCACTGTCGAAGTCTGGCCTTGAATCTGCAAATATACAGATGGGTGTACTGGACTGCAGTGTAAGAAATCCGTCTGGTGTCTATTATTTGAGTAATTCCCTCCTGCAGTGTCTGCTATCGACTGATTTGGGAGTATCATCCAGTCATTAATGGGAGAAGAAATTTAAGCCAAATGACTTTCATTAATAGCTGTAGTATGGCAGCAATATACAAGTTTGAATCACAGTGACTAAGCAGTATTTCAACATTATTGTAATGGAGTGTAGGTTTGGATCCTAGAGGCCTGTGTTCTTCTTCCACCAACTTCTTGCTGTTGACCTGATGCATCTCTTCACGAAAAACCTACTATCCATTTCTCTGCCCAACTCGCTGAGCCTTCCAGCTAACTCCTATTTTGCTCAAGACTCCAGCACCTGAGGTGTGCGCGTTTTTCTACTGCGCCTGGTGTCTGGGCTGCTAGTCTTCCCCTCACTCCAACTTAGCAGGCAATGGCTGAGTTGCACGATAACCAGATTACGCAGAGGACAGTCATCCACATTAAATTAAGAAACTCCCTAGCTGCTGAACTTTGCCAGTAACTGCCAGAATAGTGCAGATAGAGCGACCTCACGTTTTGCAGGACAGTGCCCTGCATCGAGCTCCTAATGGTGGCCTTTGTAATCATGTGTTGGGAGCCCAGAACCAAAAGAGCAGATTATCCACAAAAACCAACCTTCAGGACGGATTAGTTTCATAAAGATAAGAGGCAGCTGCGACTCTCTAAGAATAAAGGTGTCGTATTGAGATTTAATTAGCGGCATGGTTAATGGAACACGCAACTCTAGAAGGAGTTTACACAACCTCCCCATGACCTTTGTGGGATTTCTCCGGGTGCTCTGATTTCCTCCCACCTTCCAAAACATATGGCGATGGCGGGTTAATTGGTTGTAATTGGGCAGATTTCATGGACCAATTTAAACTTATGCTTAGCTGGAACTGATTGTGGGAAATGTCCACTGAGGCATTCTTCTTTTTTTTTCTTCTTTCTTTGGCTTGGCTTCGCGGACGAAGATTTATGGAGGGGGTAAAAAGTCCACGTCAGCTGCAGGCTCGTTTGTGGCTGACCAGTCCGATGCGGGACAGGCAGACACGATTGCAGCGGTTGCAAGGGAAAATTGGTTGGTTGGGGTTGGGTGTTGGGTTTTTCCTCCTTTGCCTTTTGTCAGTGAGGTGGGCTTTGCGGTCTTCTTCAAAGGAGGCTGCTGCCCGCCAAACTGTGAGGCGCCAAGATGCACGGTTTGAGGCGTTATCAGCCCACTGGCGGTGGTCAATGTGGCAGGCGCCAAGAGATTTCTTTAGGCAGTCCTTGTACCTTTTCTTTGGTGCACCTCTGTCACGGTGGCCAGTGGAGAGCTCGCCATATAATACGATCTTGGGAAGGCGATGGTCCTCCATTCTGGAGACGTGACCCATCCAGCGCAGCTGGATCTTCAGCAGCGTGGACTCGATGCTGTCGACCTCTGCCATCTCGAGTACCTCAACGTTAGGGGGAGGCGGCGGCCCCAGTCCGGGCACAGGGAGAGCAGCGGCGGCCCCGGCCCCGGTCCGGGCGAAGGGTAGACGGCGGCGGCCCCGATACGGGCAGGAGCAAGGGGGAGGCGGCGGCCCCAGTCCGGGCACAGGGAGAGCAGCGGCGGCCCCGGCCCCGGTCCGGGCGAAGGGTAGACGGCGGCGGCCCCGATACGGGCAGGAGCAAGGGGGAGGCGGCGGCCCCAGTCCGGGCACAGGGAGAGCAGCGGCGGCCCCGGCCCCGGTCCGGGCGAAGGGTAGACGGCGGCGGCCCCGATACGGGCAGGAGCAAGGGGGAGGCGGCGGCCCCAGTCCGGGCACAGGGAGAGCAGCGGCGGCCCCGGCCCCGGTCCGGGCGAAGGGTAGACGGCGGCGGCCCCGATACGGGCAGGAGCAAGGGGGAGGCGGCGGCCCCAGTCCGGGCACAGGGAGAGCAGCGGCGGCCCCGGCCCCGGTCCGGGCGAAGGGTAGACGGCGGCGGCCCCGATACGGGCAGGAGCAAGGGGGAGACGGCGGCCCCGGCCTCGGTCGAGTGAGGCAGACGGAGGCCCCGGTCCGGGCAGTATGGACCGACCTAGGAGGGGAGGCAGGCCCCTCCAGCCCGGGTAAGAAACCTGCATAGGAGAAGGCCACTCCGATATAAAACCTACGACCCAAGGACCTCGCTGCCACGTCCCAGCTTGCTTGAGGCATTAACTACATATCAAGAATATATACTCCGTTCTGTAAAGAATATTGTCACCTGTCAGCAGAGCATATTATTGCTTATATTTTGGCCATTACCGACCACAACCTCCGCGGAAGAGTCTATGGATGCCCCTCTGGCCTCAGTAGCCACCTCAGAACCCCCAGCTGGAGTGGAAACCAGCCCTTCTAGAGGAAGGGCAGAGGAGGAGGGAGGGGAGAGGAGCAGGGAGGGCTGGGAGGAGGAGAAAGGAGAAGGAAAGGAGGAAGCCCGTGCCCAGGTTGCTCTATGAGGTTCACAATGTGACTGCTGGCCATAATGTACATTAATGACTTTGATTCTGGAGTTTACAGTGTTGGTAAGGATAGGCACAGGCGCTGTTCAGTAAATGCACCAGGCCAAATAAATGGCAAATGATGTTCAGTACAGAATACAATGAGGAGGTCTCTCTTTAGCTGGAGGCTGTAAGAAGGGTGGGGCCGTGGATAAAGGCAATTGTGACTCACTATGGGCTCGGACTAAAAATATGCCAATGACGAAATTATTTTTCCCAAGTCTATCAACAAATTCAAATCAAGAACTAGAGACTAGTTCTAGAAGAATAAAATTGAAACGTAAGACATTTATTCTATGTCCATATTGAAAAGGCTGGTGAAAAACACAAAATATTGCACCTAGTTCTGGATGCCAAAGATACAGGGAGAATTTACCAGAATTGAAGCAGTGAAAGGATGAGAAAAATAAGGTGAGTCCGTAGGACATCGGGGCGGAAATAGGCTAGTCAGCCCATCGAGTCTGCCCTGCCATTTAATAATGAGCGGTGATCTAAAAGAGAGCATCTAGGCAATAGGAGCAGGAGCCAGCCATTCACTGTGATCATGGCTGGTCATCCACAATCAGTAACCCCGTTCCTGCCTTCTCCCCCATCGCTATCTAACTCTTTCTTGAAAGCATCCAGAGAATTGGCCTCCACTACCTTCTGAGGCACAGCGTTCCACAGATCCACAACTCTCTGTGCATAAAAGTTCTTCCTCAACTCTGTTCTAAATGGCCTACCCCTTATTCTCAAACTGTGGCCTCTGGTTCTGGACTCCCCCAACATTGGGGACATGTTTCTTGCCTCTAGCGTGTCCAATCCCTTAATAATCTTCCATCAGATCCCCTCTCGTCTTTCTAAATTCCAGTGTATACAAGCCCAGTCACTCCAACCTTTCAATATGTGACTGTCCTGCCATCCTGGCTTTCCCTTCTCCCCCCATAGTACGCTGCCCAGTACAGGCGCCGTCCTACTGGGGACAGACCACCGAGGATGCAGGATGTTTTTTTAAAAAACGCCATTGGTCCCTCTAACAAGCATTTAAAGTCATATGAAGCTGTTGGTATTAGGTCCGAGAGGTAGAAGCCTGTGGAGCAGCACTATGTCTCTGCTCCCTGCATTCCCGGGTCCACACCAGCGGCAATGCAGCCATAACAGCAGAATTGACAGCCCCACCATTTTGCCAGCAGGAATTTAGAAAAGTCAATATCCGCAGAGCATTGAGAGCATGGACGAGTGGATTGCCAGACTTGGGCTAAACACAAGCAAGAAGAACCCCACATCTTATTCCTCCGGAACAGCATGAATACTTTCCAATTTTAGGTAACCTCCACCTCCAGCTGGTTCCACTCCTCTCATCTCTAACTTACTTTTCCCCTCCCAGGGGACTGGGCTCTCCCTCCACTTGGCTCCCCAATCAACAGCCTACTGCCTCTTAGCTCTTCCCCTCTCTCTTTTCTCTTTCCCCATGAAAAACTCAGTATCACCCCTCCCTACTCTCAAGAAAGGGTCCCAAAACACAACCTTGCCTGACTCTTTCTACCCATGGCCCGCTGGCTTCCTCGGGCAGCTCGTTGTTTGCCAAGATTCCAGCGTCTGCAGTTTTTTGTGTTTTTCTTTAGTTGTTCCAGCTTCTGCTCTGTGATCCTATGTAAGAGCCATTTAGATTTGGCATCAATGAAGTTATCTCGAGTGATATAACTTACCTCACATAAACAGCAAGCTGTTTTTTTGGTTTGGAAGACCAATCAAAATTAATCAATTTTAGTAAAAACTATTTGGACTTTCTATGACCTTTTATTCCTTTTCTGATTTTCTCAAAACCTCTCATAATTTCTTAGCTCATGTTTAGTAATCTGTGAATTAATGAATGAAAGTCAGGATTTGTATCTCAAGTTTGGGTCTCTTATGTCACACTTTGAACTACTGATGACTCTCCATCTGTGAGCTGTGTTGAAATACAATCACCAAAAGTAAATTTGTTTTTTTTTTGGCATCCAGCATGATAAAAGGCCATTTCGCCTCAACGGTCCTTGCTGCCCTCCCCCCCCCCCCCCCCATTACACACAATTAACCTACAACCTCCAGTACATTTTTGAAGGGTGGGAGGAAACCGGAGCACCTAGGGGAAATCCCCGTAGACATGGGGAAAACGTACAAACTCCTTATAGACAGCGTGGGATTCCAATTCTGATCACTGGCAAGGTGGTCCAACTGTACAGGTCGCAAAGACTACACATCTATTCCACACAATCTAATGGAAATGGAACATTATGATCACCCCTGGGTTCCGATGAAAGATTAGTTTAGTCCAATGGTTTTCAAACTGCCCCCCGCTGAACCCACATCCCACTTTAAGTAATCCCTATGGCATCAGTGCTCTGTGATTAGTAAGGAATTGCTTAAGGTGGGAGGTGAGTGGGAAGGGAAGGTTGAGAATCACTGCTCTAGACCTGATTGCCACTGAAATATTTTGCCTGAGAAAAATTGTCATTGGTCCATTTCCTTTGGAGTTCTGAAACCATGCACATAACGAGTCAATGAGGTACAATTAAAACAGTGGATTTCAAACTTTTTCTTCCCACTCACCTCCCACTTTAAACAATCCCTTACTAATCACAGAGCACCGATGGCATAGGGATTGCTTAAAGTGGAATGTGAGTTTATGGGGGGCAATTTGAAAACCACTGGTTAAATCTCTTGATACAGATGCTGCCTGATCTACTGATTATCTCCAGCATTTTCTATTTTTATCTCAAAGTTCAGAGTTCAAACTTTAGATTTATTGTCAGAATACATACATGACATCCTGCGGGCCAGCCAGAATTTCTAATTACCAGTAACTGTAAATTGTACTCGAGAAGAACGAAGTGTAAACAAGATGACTATGCAAATGCAGAAAAAATTAATATTCAGTAATAACTAATGAGCAAAGTAAAAGTCCTTAAATGAGTCCTTGAATGAAACTGTTGTTTAGGAGTCTGATGACTGAGGGGTAGTAATTATTCCTGAACTTGGAGGTACAGGTCCTGTGGAAGCTATAACTCTTTCCTGAAGGCAGCAGTGAGAACAGCGTGGCCTGGGTGGCATGGATCTTTGATGATTGCTGCTGCTCTCCAACAGTTCCATGTAGATGTTCTTGATGGTGGGAGAGCTTTGCCTGTGATGTACTGGGCTTTATAGAGTCTCCACTCAGAGGTATTGGTGCCCCCATACCAGGCCACAATGTAGCTGGTCAACACTCTTTCTGCTACACATCTGTAGAGGTTTGCCAAGGTTTCAGGTGATATAACAAAACTCCGCAAACTGCTGAGGAAGTAGAGGCATTGACGTGCTTTCTTCATGATGGCATTAGTAGATGGGTCCAGGAAAGGTCCTCCAAGATAGCGACCCCTGGGAAGTTAAATTTGCTCACCCTCCCAATGATCACTGGATTGTACATTGCTGGTTTTCATTTCCTGAAGTCTACAATCAGCTCCTTGGTCATGATGATGTTGACTGAGAGGTTGTTGTCCGTACACCATTCAGCCAAGCTTTCCATCTCCCACTCAACACTCCTTTTTATTCAGCCTACCATGGCAGGATTATTACCGAATTTCTATTATGGTGGTGCTGTTGAACCGAGCCACACGGTCAGAGGTGTAATGTGAGTAGAGCAGCGACTAAGTGCACAGCCCTGGCGTTGATGGAGGTTGTGGAGGAGATGTTCTTGCCCATCTACACTGACTGGGCTCTGGAGGTGAGGAAATCCACCAAATTGCACAGTGAGGTGTTGAGGCCCAGGTCTTGGAGTTTGCTGATTAGTTTTGAGGGGATGATGGTGTTAAATGCAGAACTGTGGTCGATAAAGAGCATCTACGTAAAAAGCTTACCTTCTCACATAACAATGTTTACTTCCTTCCATGAAAGGCTGATAGAGATGAATCGTAGAAATGCATTTAATAACACCCCAGATAAGTAAATAAGGGGAAAGAAATAAAAGGATTCAGTTGACATTTTTGATGAAAAGTGGTTAATGGAGATTCATGTGGGATATTGGAGAAGGCTTATTTGGATCAAATTTTGTTTTTGAGTATTTAATTTAAGAATTTTAAAACCACATCCAAGTATCATATTTAATAAAGCTACAAGAGAAAAAAATACAAATATATATAACCCCCCCATCCCTCCCTCCCTCCTCCCCCCACCCACCCATCCTCCCACACAAAATATATCAAAGAAAGAAAAAAAGAAAGAATTGGGAGAATGTCAGAAAGAAATACAAGTCTCAATAATGGAACTGAGGGTTACCAACAGGATGGGCTTTCAGAGAGTACTTCAAATTTTCAAATCAATGTATTGTAAGTATGGGTTCCATATTTTCTAAAAAAATTGATACTTATTACGTAAATTATGTTATTTTCTGAAGTGGAATACAAGTACGCAATTCAGCTTGCCATCTTTCCATCCCTAAATCTGTATCTGATTTCCAAGTCATGGCTATGTACTTCCTAGAAACAGCTAAAGCCAGTTGTAAAAATTCAATTTGATACATGATTACCATTAATTTAGGTCTAACCACTTTAATATTACCCAACAAAAATAACATCTGGTCCTGTGGGAGTTTAACTTCTAATATTTTCTCAAAAGAATTTCCTACTTCTAACCAAAAAGGTTTCACCCTTGGACACTTCCAAGTAGAATGCAAAAACAAACCGACTTCCTGACCATATCTAAAACATAAATCTGATCATATTGGATTCAATTTGTTTAATTATTTGAGGAGTTAAGTATAACTGATGCAAAAAATTATATTGAACCAATTTTTTAGGATTTAGAGTTGAATGGGGATTAGGAAAATAGAAGACTGTTTACAGCTGGTAAATTTATTACTTTTCAACCAATGAAGGAAACATTTAATGTCCCAAATAATACTTTTTTCTGTTATTATCAGGTTAAGGCTTTCTTAGTGGATAAGTTAGGTCCTAATTTGATATTACCTAGACAGAATGAATTAGAATTATTGATATGTAAGGGCAGTTTGAATAAGTTCATTTCGGAGTACAGTTACTTCAAACAGAAGCACTTAAGTTAGGAATTCTTAAATCAAGATTAAGATGAGAGGTTGATTTAAATAGATGAATAGATGAAAATGATTGGATGCAATTATGTAAGGAAAATATGATGAAAATGATTAATGTTGGGTTTAGATTGCTTTGAAATCTTTGATATAATCTATGTAAGATGTACTTTCTATCAGCCCAGGTGGCCAATCTGTAAGTGACAAGTAGTTGGGAGGAAAGACAAACTATAACTTCATCAATATTTGCAATTGCACACTTTATGAGGCAGGTTCGAAACACTGCATTTGACATGTACACAAAACTTGACTGTAACTGAGAATTCCAGACGTAGGCTGCAGGATTTATACAGGGCGCCACATTCTGATTCTCTCTATCTGAAAGGAATGTTAACAACACTTTCTAATCCATAAGCAAACATTGAGGCACAGTATTGCCTACATCTAAAACTCTTTTGCTGATCCAATTTTTCTCTGATAGCTGGAGCTCTGATTAGGACAAGGTTGGTTTGAGGTGGAAGACCCCTCTGCCTGAGGAAGTGAACTCAAGTGAACTGTGTTTACCCAAGAGGTAAACAGGAAAATCTGCAAATGCTGGGGTCGAGTGCAAATCGCCAAAGCGCTGGAGAAACACAGCTGGTCATGCAACTTCCATTGGAAGTGAAAGGCAGCCAATGTTTCAGGCCTGAGCCATTCGCCAGGAATGTTGAAAAACAAGTAGATGCCTGAATCCCAAAGGTTATCCAGGGCTCAGTGCAGTCAAAATCTTTTGGTGCGGAAACTACTGATTCACCTTGTTCGTTTTTATGTTCATCCACGCTAATCTCAGTTGTCTCCATTAGGCCCCTATCGTTCTTGGCTCTTCCAGAGAAGTAGCTGTACAAACAAGTAAATTGTATCTCCCTCCACCACCACTGCCCGGGAACGTAAAGGGGCTTCACAAGGTATCAAACACAGAACCACATAAAACACCACAAAAGGACCGTGCACTATTGCAGTCTTTTTTTTCTGCATTAGGGTTAACTGTGAATATTTATGATCTATTTTTTTTGTATTTAGTTTCTTTTTAATTCAAGGGCAGTGCAGTTAGTGTAGCGATAGGCGCAATGCCTTTACACCACTAATGATCATGTCCTGGGTTCGAATCCCACACTGTCTATAAAGAGTTTGTACGTTCTCCCTGCGTCTGTGTGCGGTTTTCCCTGGGGGCTCCGGTTTCCTCCCACCGTTTGAAACGTACCAGGGGTTGTAGGTTAATGGGGTGTAATTGGGCAGCACCGGCTTGAGGGCTGAAAGAGCCTGTTACCGTGCTGCGCAACTAAAAAAAATTAAATTTATGTATTGTAGCTGTTCTTTATATTTTTTTAAACAAAATATCCGTTCAGCTGCAACAAGTAAGACTTTTGATGCGGAGATTCAGTGGCCAATGTACATGACAATAAAATCGTTATCCTTAATCACGCCTCCTCTGTCAGCCTGCTCTCTGCCACACTGAGTCTCCCTCACTTCATTCTCAGTCTTTTAGCCAGTCTGCTGGGCATCCCCTACAATTTCCAGTTAGACAATGAAAATCCAGACAAAGGAAAACACTGGGCCAGGGAAGGGCAAATTAAAATTGAGCTAACAAAGCATGGACTGAGTTCAATTCCCAGTTCCCTGGGGCACTTGCCTGCTCGAGATGCATCTACCTCCATGCAGCCACCTCAACTGTCGAAGAGCAGGAACTTATCATTGATGGAGCTGGAGCGCGAAATCCAACGTGGTTTTCCCATCACTGAGGAAGAAATTCAAAGGCTAGGTCAAGGTTGTCCGTTGTGAAGCAGGAGGAGTGATCCTGCCTCCCTGCCCCATTCTCCTGCACCCACACTCCTTCCCTCCGAGTCTAAGCCTTTGTCCTGTTGCTTAAATGTAGTTTAAATGGTTGAAGAACAACTGGGAGTCATTCAATCGATCTAACATCCTATCCCTTCCCTCCTTTTGTTTGTTATAGACAGGAAGTAGAACGATGCCCTTTAATTGAGGTTCAGCAGATAAAATGGACAAAAGACTCTCACAGTTAACACCCTAAACATTTCCTGCATTAAAATATTCCTTTCCATGACTCTGTTTAAATAAAAATCTCTTTTAAAATACTTCAAAATACTCCCTCCAGCTCAGAAACAAGTCAACGATTATCATGGTGAATTTAATTGTACTGAATTTTTCTGAATTCCAGAAAGGTAATACATTCGGACACAATTTAAATGATACAACTGTGGTCCTAACGTTTCTATAACACAAAGTTCCGGATAAGGGCCACACTGAACAACAAGATTCATCAAAGGTGCTTTTTCTCAGTCCTCTTCATTAACGCATGTGAAGCGTTGAGGATCCGTGAACTGTGAATGGTTTATGTAGCCAAGGCTCAGATGACGGTCAAACGTTGGTTCTGCCAAGTGGTGGGGGGGGGGCACTCTTGACCTTTAGCCAGCAGGGGACATTTGACGGGTTGATACTTGATAAGGGAGTAATGTACTGTCAGCGATAAAGGGCTATTTGAAGAGTTAAACCTGCCTGGTGGAAGTGAAAGATCCCATAACACTACCAGGGCTAACATTTGGGCCTGAGCCCATTGTCATGTGCAAAAACCAGTCAGGTGCCTAAATAAAAGGGTGGGGGGGGGAGAAGATGCAGGGGGAGGAGCACAGGCCAACACCCAAGAGGCCATGGGGGGGAGGGAAATAGGTGGACAGGAGAGAAAAGCTGAGAATTGATGGGGAGGGCAGTAGCTCTGAGGATGAACAGCCGGAGGAAAGGAGATTGAGGGATGGGGGGAGGAGGGGAGCGGGAGAAAAGGAATCTATCAATAGGGAATGAGACAGGGGCTGGGAACCAGAGACGATGATGTTAATGCACTCAGTCCGGAGAGTGTCCAGACGGAATATAGGCTGTTGTCCCTCCAATTTGTGGGTTGGCTTGGTAGGGCAGACATGGCAGCATGGGAATGGAGTGAAGAATTGAAGTGGGCGGCCACTGGATGATCTGCGCTATTAGTGGACAGTGCAAAGGCACTCCACGAAACGATCTCCCAGTCTGCGTCCGGTCTCTCCGATGTAGAGGAGGCCACAACGGGAGCGCAAGATGCAATAGATGACCCGTGCAGATTCACGAGCGAATTGTAGCTTCACTGGGAAAGACTATTCGGGGCTCTGAATGGTGGTGAGGGAGGAGGTGTGGGCACATTTGTACCATTTTCTGCAGTCACAGGCACAGATACAAGGGGGCGATGGGTAAGAAGGGATGAGTGGATGAGAGAGCCACGGATGGGGCAGTCCCTGCAGAAGGAGGGAAGGTGTGTGTAGTGGTGGGACAATGCCGTAGGTGGCAGAACTTGCTGAAGTTGATATGTTGGATGCGGTTGCTGGCAGGGTGATCTGTGAGAACAAGGGGAACCCTGTCCCTGTTGTGTCTCAGGGTGGAGGGGGGGCCCAGGGTGGACGTGCAGGAAATGGAGGATATATGGGTGAGGAGTGAGTTGATGGTAGTGGAGGGGAAGCCACATTTTCTGAAGGAGGAGGACATCTCAGATGATCCATCAGTTTGTGACGGAGAGCGAGGAATTGCGAGGAAGTAACATGATCCTTACAGGGGAGTAGTCGAGGTAACTGTGGGAGTTGGTGATTTTTTCTGTCAAGGGTTTTGTCTCTTGAGATGGAGACAGAGAGATCGAGGAAGGGGACAATGCTGTCAGAGATAGACCCTAGTGAACTTTGAGGCCGGGGTTGAAGTTGGCATAAAATTGGATGAAGTTGACGAGTTGACCGTAGGTTCAGGCGACAGCACCAATGTAATGGATGCTATAGCAGAGGAAGAGTTGAGGGACCTTGCCTGTGTAGGCTTATAGCCCAGAGTGCTCCACATGGCCAATAAAAAGGCAGGCATAGCTGGGCTTAGAGAAGGTGGAGTAAGTCAAAGAAGAAGTTATTGAGGTTGAGGACAAGTTCTGCCACTCGGAGGAGGGTGGAGGTGGAGGGGAGACTGGTTAGGACTGTTGTTAAGGAAGAAATGAAGGGCCTTGAGGCCTTTGGGATAGGGGTGGATGTGAATAGAGATGGGGTGTCTGCATTAACTCTAATAGGTTATCTGATGACACTTCCAGTGATGTTTGTCACTTGGAAGGTGCTTGTTTTGTTTTTTGGTTTATAACACGGACAAAATTATATGACTATGATGTATATTTCATGGTGTTCTGGTGATGAAAATGGTTATTCGGATATGGTGGCTAGTGTGTATTTGGGGGATGGTTTGGAAGTTCTCCTCATCTTTGAATGTGGCCATGGAGTCTTTTATTGAGAAAGCTCAGTTTAGTTGCATCTAAAATACAGCATCTTGTTATGAACTAACTGATTCTTGTTCGTACTAACAAAGGAACAGCAATGGAAGACTCACCAGACAGTGGGAAATTCAAAATAATACTTTTCATTAAACCATTAATAACATAACATTTCTTATTGATCTCGAAACCTAACTCTAAATTTAACTCCACTATGCACAAATGTAAATGTGTGTGTGTGTTTTAAAGCCCAAACTGAGGATCGAGTGATGAAAACAGAGTTTGAATTTGATGTATGATTCTGTGTTATGGGGAGGTGGTCGGAATCACTGCTTCTCATGGTTTTGTTGCCACATGTTTATGTTGGAATTTGGTTTTAGTGGTAGCTCTGTGTGTGTTTTATGTTTGTAATGTAGTTTGAATAAAGTTTTTTTTTTAAAAGAACTACAAACAATTTCAGTTTAAACTTGAGTCTGAAAAGTCAGTTTTAAAGTCCAGTATTGTTGAATTTGAAGGTCTTTAAACATTGTAGTTCAGAAGTAATTGTGAAGCAAATGTGAAGAACTCCAATGAGTTCTTTAAATTGTGGCTTAAAAACAATAGGCTTTGGTGAGGTCAACAAAGGTGATGTGGAATCCTTTGTTTTGTTCTCTGCACTTTTCTTGGAGCTGTCTGAGGGCAAAGACCATGTCAGTAGTTCCTCTGTTTGCGCGAAAGCCACACTGTGATTCTGGGAGGACATTTTCAGCGACACTAGGTATTAGTCTATTAAGGAGAATCCTAGTGAAGATTTTGCCTGCAATGGAGAGCAGCGTGATTCCCCTGTAGTTTGAGCAGTCTGATTTCTCACCTTTGTTTTTGTACAGGGTGATGATGACGGCATCACGAAGGTCCTGAGGCAGCTTTCCTTGGTCCCAGCAGAGCATGAAAAACTCATGCAGTTTGGTATGCAGAGCTTTGCCGCCAGCCTTCCAGACCTCTGGGGGGATTCCATCCATACCTGCTGCTTTGCCACTTTTCAGTTCAATTGCCTTATATGTCTCTTCCTGGGTAAGGACCTCATCCAGCTCTATACTCAAGGGTTGTTGAAGGAGCTGGAGCAGGGCGGATTCTTGGACTGAACAGTTGGCACTGAAAAGAGATTGGAAGTGTTCTGACCATCGATTGAGGATGGAGATCTTGTCGCTGAGGAGGATTTTACCATCTGAGCTGCGCAGAAGGCTTTGGACTTGGGGTGAGGGGCCGTTCACAGGGGTCATAAAAACCCCTGAAGTCTCCAGTGTCGGCACTAAGCTGGGTTCGTTTGGCGAGGCTAGTCCACCACTCATTTTGGATATCCCAGAGTTTGTGCTGAAGAATGGCTGCATGCAAGACGGAAGGCTTGTTTTTTCTCTGGCCAGGAAGGCTTTGCAAGATGAGCCTGGTGGGCAGATTGCTTCTTTGCCAGCAGCTCCTGGATTTCCTGGTTGTTTTCGTCAAACCAGTCCTTGTTTTTCCTGGAAGAGAAGCCCAGTACCTCTTCAGTGGATTGCAGTATGGCCATTTTCAGCTGATCCCAGAGGGTTTCAGGAGACGTGTCCGTGAGGCAGTTTGCATCCTCGAGCCTTGCTTGGAGGTTTGCCTGGAAGTTTCCTCTCACTACGTCTGACTGCAAGTTTCCAACATTAAACCTCTTTCTGGGGGCACCACTGTTCTTGAACTTTGGCTTGAAGTGAAGGTTGAGCTTGCAGCAAACAAGCCGGTGGTCAGTGTGGCATTCCGCGCTGGGCATGACCCTGGTGTGGAGCACATCTCGTTTGTCTCTTCCTCGCACCAGAACGTAGTCCAGGAGGTGCCAGTGTTTGGATCGGGGATGCAGCCAGGTAGCCTTCAGGCTGTCTCTCTGCTGGAAAAGGGTGTTAGTAATGACAAGCCGCTGTTCTGCGCAGAGTTCCAACAGGAGGTGCCCGTTGTCATTGCATTTGCCGACACCATGCTAGCCAAGGATTTCTGGCCAGGTTTCTGAGTCTTTGCCGACGCGACCGTTGAAGTCGCCAAGGATGACAACCTTGTCGCCTGTAGGGGTGCGTTGGATGAGGTTGCGCAAATCAATGTAGAACTTGTCCTTTTCTGCTGGTTCCGCCTGAAGGGAGGTTTTTGAATTTGGAGGCAATGGAGTTCTTGACCATGAAGCCAACACCAGATAGGCATCGTTCAGCCTGAGGCTCACCAAATCCTTTAACACCGTGAGCAGGAAAGGGCTTTGACAAATATTAGAGTGCCTCGGATGCCCCCCAAGTTCCTCAACAAGGTTATCAAACTGCACGAAAGCCAACAAGGTTGGGTCAAATACAGCAATGAGCTCTCCGAACCCTTCTCCATTGACAACGGCGTGAAGCAAGGCTGCGACCTCGCACCAACCCTCTTTACTATTTTCTTCAGCATGATGCTGAAACAAGCCATGAAAGACCTCAACAATGAAGACGCTGTTTACATCCGGTACCGCACAGATGGCAGTCTCTCAATCTGAGACACCTGCAAGCTCACACCAAGACACGAGCAACTTGTCCGTGAACTACTCTTTGCAGACGATGCTGCTTTAGTTGCCCATTCAGAGCCAGCTCTCCAGCGCATTATGTCCTGTTTTGTGGGAACTGCCAAAATGTTTGGCCTGGAAGTCAGCCTGAAGAAAACTGAGGTCCTCCATCAGCCACCTCCCTACCATGACTATCAGCCCCCCCACATCTCCATCGGGCACACAGAACTCAAAACGGTCAACCATTTTACCTACCTCGGTTGCACCATTTCATCTGATGCAAGGATCGACAAAGAGATAGACAACAGACTCGCCAAGGCAAATAGCGCCTTTGGAAGACTACACAAAAGAGTTTGGAAAAACAACCACCTGAAGAAACACACAAAGATCAGCGTATACAAAGCCGTTGTCATACCCACGCTCCTGTTCGGCTCCGAATCATGGGTCCTCTACCGGCATCACCTACGGCTCCTAGAACACTTCCACCAGTGCTGTATCCGCTCCATCCTCAGCATTCATTGGAATGACTTCATCACCAACATCGAAGTACTCGAGCTGGCATAGTCCGCAAGCATCAAATCCATGCTGCTGAAGACCCAACTGCATTGGGTGGGTCACATCTCAAGAATGGAGGACCATCGCCTTCCCAAGATCGTGATATATGGTGAGCTCTCCACTGGCCACCGAGACAGAGGTGCACCAAAGAAGAGGTACAAGGACTGCTTAAAGAAATCTCTTGGTGTCTGCCACATTGACCACCGCCAGTGGGATGATATCACCTCCAACCGTGCATCTTGGCGCCTCATAGTTCGGCGGGCAGCAACCTCCTTTGAAGAAGACTGCAGAGCCCATCTCACTGACAAAAGACAAAGGAGGAAAAACCCAAGACCCAACCCCAGCCAACCAATTTTCCCTTGCAACTGCTGCAACCATGCCTGCCTGTCCTGCATCGGACTTGTCAGTCACCAATGAGCCTGCAGCAGACGTGGACATACCCCTCCATAAATCTTCATCCGTGAAGCCAAGCCAAAGAAGAAGAAAAGCAATAGTGAAATGTTTGTTCTTAGATTTTTCCAAATTCTCAAATCTTGTTGAGCTATTTTCCAGGAAGAGATTTCTTCTTTATCTCTCACACTATCAGGTCCAGTTTCTTGGAAACCATGTGACCTTTATAACTCTGGCTTGCAGAAGACACGACGCCAAAAGATTACCTCAATTCTGAATGTATTGTGTGAGTATGTGTAACCCTATTCCAAACCTACTACATTACCCAGGACATATTTATATGAAATATAGCTTAACATTAACCTAAATATTAATATTAATGCAGATGTATTACAATCTCTAATAATCTCTAATATGACAGAAATGATTATCCGCTTAGAACATCCACGACACCTCCTCATTAGTCAGGAAGGCACATCAGGGCCTGCACTCCTTCGGAGGATGAGGAGGGCAAGACCATGGACATTCAACTTGACAACTTTCTACAGGAGTATAATCGAGAGTGACCTGTCTGACTGTATCGTTGTGTGGAATGGTAGCTGCAAAGCAACAAATAGACAAGGGTCGTTCAAATGGCTGAAAAGATTAGTGGAGTCTCCCCTTCCTCCATCGATGACATTCACTGGGAGCGCTGTTTAAAGACGGCTCAAGGGATTATCAAGAACCCCTACCATCCATCACATAGGAGTTTTGACCCACTTTCATCAGGAAGGAGGTCCAGGAGTATCAAAATCAGGACAGCCAGGCTGGGAAATAGCTTCTTCCCACAGGCAATGAGATTGATGAACAGGACCTTGGATTTCTTTTAATAAGTAAATTAATCCAAAAGGTTTATATATTTTTATTTTATATTGTGTGCTGTTTATTTATTGTGTGTGTGTGTGTGTGTGTGTGTGTGTGTGTGTGTGTGTGTGTGTGTGTGTGTGTGTGTGTGTGTGTGTGTGGGGGGGGGGGGGTTTGTGTGTGTCTGTATGTCTGGGTATATTTGTGTGTATGTCTATATGTCTGTGGATTTGTGGTGTGTGTGTGTGTGTGTGTGTGTTTCTGTCTGTATGTATGTGTTTGTGTGTGTATGTGTGTGTGTGTGTGTGTGTGTGTGTGTGTGTGTGTGGTCTGTCTGTGTGTCTGTGTGGGTTTGTGTGTGTCTGTATGTCTGGGTGTATTTGTGTGTATGTCTATTTGTCTGTGGATTTGTGGTGTGTGTGTGTGTGTGTGTGTGTATGTGGGGTTTGTGTGTGTCTGTATGTCTGGGTATATTTGTGTGCATGTCTATATAACATAACAATTACAGCACGGAAACAGGCCATTAGGCCCTTCTAGTCCGCATGTATGTGTTTGTGTGTGTATGTGTGTGTGTGTGTGTGTGTGTGTGTGTGGGTGTGTGGGTTTGTGTGTGTCTGTATGTCTGGGTGTATTTGTGTGTATGTCTATTTGTCTGTGGATTTGTGGTGTGTGTGTGTGTGTGTGTGTGTGTGTGTGTGTGTGTGTGTGTGTGGGTTTGTGTGTGTCTGTATGTCTGGGTGTATTTGTGTGTATGTCTATTTGTCTGTGGATTTGCGGTGTGTGTGTGTGTGTGTGTGTGTGTGTGTGTGTGTGTGTGTGGTTTTGTGTGTGTCTGTATGTCTGGGTGTATTTGTGTGTATGTCTATTTGTCTGTGGATTTGTGGTGTGTGTGTGTGTGGGGGGGGGTTTGTGTGTGTCTGTATGTCTGGGTATATTTGTGTGTATGTCTATATGTCTGTGGATTTGTGGTGTGTGTGTGTGTGTGTGTGTGTGTGTGTGTGTATCTGTCTGTATGTATGTGTTTGTGTGTGTATGTGTGTGTGTGTGTGTGTGTGTGTGGGTTTGTGTGTGTCTGTATGTCTGGGTGTATTTGTGTGTATGTCTATTTGTCTGTGGATTTGTGGTGTGTGTGTGTGTGTGTGTGTGTGTGTGTGTGTGTGTGTGTGTGGGTTTGTGTGTGTCTGTATGTCTGGGTGTATTTGTGTGTATGTCTATTTGTCTGTGGATTTGTGGTGTGTGTGTGTGTGGGGGGGGGTTTGTGTGTGTCTGTATGTCTGGGTATATTTATGTGTATGTCTATATGTCTGTGGATTTGTGGTGTGTGTGTGTGTGTGTATCTGTCTGTATGTATGTGTTTGTGTGTGTATGTGTGTGTGTGTGTGTGTGTGGGTTTGTGTGTGTCTGTATGTCTGGGTGTATTTGTGTGTATGTCTATTTGTCTGTGGATTTGTGGTGTGTGTGTGTGTGTGTGTGTGTGGGTTTGTGTGTGTCTGTATGTCTGGGTGTATTTGTGTGTATGTCTATTTGTCTGTGGATTTGTGGTGTGTGTGTGTGTGTGTGTGTGTGTGTGTGTGTGTGTGTGTGCATGTGCACATGCATCCTGGTCTGGAGAAACGTTTTTTCATCTGGCTGTTTACGTTCATGAACTTGGCATGGAATATATTTGGACCCATGACTGTCTCTCTCAGAAATCAGAATCCTACCAGAGACCTGAATAACCATTTTTGTCTCTGCCACACTAAAGCACAATTTCAGACAATTTTCTGTGAATTATTTTGTGTGTTGAGCTTTGAGTCATTTTAAAGCCATGTGAGCCAATGTTCCAGCAAATTTTTTTTTATTATAATTTTTTATTTTTCACACCATAAATCACATTAACCATGATACACACTTTTTCCTTTTCACACATATACAGTGCCATTTTCTCCCCCCCCCCCTCCCTCCTCCCATCCCACCCTCTCTACCTCCCCCCTTCGTCCATTTAAGGTATACAATCTAGGATACATTAAACCAGTCTGACAATGTTGTCATTCAATAAAAATACACCAGAAATTCTACTGAGTCCATTCTTTTCTATTCCTTTTCCTTCCGTTAACTTAGGTAATGATTGTCCCCGGTAGGTTTTCGCTATTGTATTTAATGTAAGGCTCCCATATTTGTTCGAATATTTCAATATTATTTCTTAAACTATATGTTATTTTTTCTAATGGAATACATTTATTCATTTCTATATACCATTGTTGTATTTTCAAATTATCTTCCAATTTCCAGGTTGACATAATACATATTTTTGCTACGGCTAGAGCTATCTTAACAAATCTTTTTTGTGCATCCTCCAAATCAATTCCAAATTCTTTATTTTTTATGTTACTTAGGAGGAAGATCTCTGGATTCTTTGGTATATTGTTTTCTGTTATTTTATTTAATATCTGATTTAGATCTTCCCAAAATTTTTCTACTCTCTCACATGTCCAGATTGCATGAATTGTTGTTCCCATTTCTTTTTTACATCGAAAACATCTATCAGATACTGTTGGGTCCCATTTATTTAACTTTTGAGGTGTAATGTATAGCCTGTGTATCCAGTTATATTGTATCATACGTAACCTCGTATTTATTGTATTTCTCATCGTTCCAGAGCATAACTTCTCCCATGTTTCCTTTTTTATCTTTATATTTAAATCTTGTTCCCATTTTTGTTTAGTTTTACCATTTGTTTCCTCATCCTCCTTTTCTTGCAGTTTAATATACATATTTGTTATAAATCTTTTGATTAACATTCTATCTGTAATCACATATTCAAGGTTTCTTGCCTCTGGCAAACTCAAACTGCTTCCTAATTTATCCTTCAAGTAGGATCTCAATTGGTAATATGCCAGCGCTGTATCTCCAGTTATATTGTACTTATCTTTCATTTGTTCAAAGGATAAGAATCTATTTCCTGAAAAACAATTTTCTATTCTTTTAATCCCTTTTTTTTCCTATTCTCTAAAGGAAAGGTTATCTATTGTAAAAGGGAGTAACTTGTTTTGCCTCAATATTAGTTTTGGTAATTGATAATTTGTTTTATTTCTTTCTACATGAATCTTCTTCCAAATATTGAGGAGATGATGTAATACTGGAGAACTTCTATGTTGTACCAATTTTTCATCCCATTTATATAATATGTGTTCAGGTATCTTTTCCCCTATTTTATCTAATTCTAATCTCGTCCAATCTGGCTTTTCCCTTGTTTGATAAAAATCTGATAGGTATCTTAATTGTGCGGCTCTATAATAATTTTTAAAGTTTGGCAGTTGTAAGCCTCCTTGTTTCTACCATTCTGTTAATTTATCTAGTGCTATCCTCGGTTTCCCCCCTCTCCATAAAAATTTCCTTATTATTTTCTTTAACTCCTTGAAGAATTTCTCTGTCAGTTGTATTGGCAATGCCTGAAATAAGTATAATATCCTTGGAAAAATGTTCATTTTAATACAGTTTATCCTTCCTATTAGTGTTAGTGGTAAATCTTTCCAATGCTCTAAATCGTCCTGTAATTTTTTCATTAGTGGATAATAATTGAGTTTATATAGTTGGCCGAGATTTTTGTTTATTTGTACACCTAGGTATCTTATTGCTTGCATTTGCCATCTAAATGGTGATTCCTTCTTAAATTTTGAGAAATCCGCATTATTCATAGGCATTGCTTCACTTTTATTTACGTTTATCTTGTAACCCGACACTTCTCCATATTCCTTCAATTTCTTATATAATTCTTTTATTGATAGTTCTGGTTCTGTTAAGTACACTATAACATCATCCGCAAATAAACTGATTTTATATTCCTCGTCTTTTATTTTTATTCCTTTTATATTATTATCTGTTCTTATCAATTCTGCTAGTGGTTCTATAGCTAGTGCAAACAATAAAGGTGATAGTGGGCATCCCTATCATGTTGACCTGCTTAAGTTAAATTGTTCTGATACATGTCCATTTACTGTCACTTTCGCTAATGGTCCCTTATATAATGCTTTAATCCAATTAATATACTTCTCCGGTAAACTGAATTTTTGCAATACTTTGAACAAATAATTCCATTCTACTCTGTCAAAAGCCTTCTCTGCGTCTAAAGCAACTGCTACTGTTGGTGCTTTATTCCCTTCTACTGCATGAATTAAGTTAATAAATTTACAAATATTGTCTGTTGTGCATCTTTTTTTGATAAATCCAGTTTGATCTAGATTTACCATTTTCGGTACATACTCTGCTAATCTGTTTGCTAATAGTTTAGCTATTATCTTATAATCTGTGTTAAGTAAAGATATTGGTCTATATGACGCTGGTGTGAGTGGATCTTTCCCTTGCTTTAGTATTACTGTAATTATTGCTGTTTTACATGAATCTGGTAAGCTTTGTGTTTTATCAATTTGGTTGATTACTTCCAGGAGGGGCGGAATTAATAAGTCTTTAAATGTTTTATAGAATTCTATTGGGAATCCATCCTCTCCTGGTGTCTTATTATTTGGTAATTTTTTTATTATCTCTTGTATTTCTACTATTCCAAATGGCTCTGTTAATTTATTTTGTTCCTCTATTTGTAGTTTTGGTAGTTCAATTTTAGTTAGAAATTCATCTATTTTCCCTTCTTTCCCTTCGTTTTCAGTTCGGTATAATTGTTCATAGAATTCTCTAAAGTTTTCATTAATTTCTTTTGGATTATATGTAATTTGTTTGTCTTTTTTCCTTGATGCCAATACCATTTTCTTAGTTTGTTCTGTCTTAAGCTGCCATGCTAGGATTTTGTGCGTTTTTTCACCTAGTTCATAATATTTCTGTTTTGTCTTCATTATATTTTTCTCCACCTTATATGTTTGTAGTGTTTCATATTTTATTTTTTTATCTGCCAATTCTCTTCTTTTAGTAATATCTTCCTTCATTACTAATTCTTTTTCTATATTTACTATTTCCCTTTCCAACTGCTCTGTTTCCTGATTATAGTCCTTCTTCATCTTGGTTACATAACTTATTATTTGCCCTCTAATGAATGCTTTCATTGCATCCCATAGTATAAACTTATCTTCCACTGATTCCGTATTTATTTCAAAATACATTTTAATTTGTTTTTCAATAAATTCTCTAAAATCCTGCCTTTTAAGTAACATGGGGTTTAATCTCCATCTATACATCTATACATCTATACATTCTTGGAGGGATGTCCTCTAACTTTACTGTCAATATTAAGGGTCAATATTCTAGCTTTATATTCTGTTTTTTTTTTACTCTATTTTGCATACGAGCTGATAACAAAAATAGGTCTATTCTTGAGTATGTTTTATGTCTAGCCTTTGGGTGTTGTTTCCTCCATATATCCAAAAGTTGCATTTCTTCCATCGATTTAATTATAAATTTGGTTACTTTGTTCTTTCTGTTAATTTTTTTCCCAGTTTTGTCCATATTTGAATCCAAATTCAGGTTGAAATCCCCTCCTATTAATATGCTCCCTTGCGTATCTGCTATCTTCAAAAAGATATCTTGCATAAATTTTTGATCTTCTTCGTTAGGTGAATATACATTGAGTAGATTCCAAAACTCCGAATATATCTGACATTTTATCATTACATATCTCCCTGCTGGGAGATAAAATAATTCTATTTTAAACGGTACATTTTTACTAATTAATATAGCTACTCCTCTTGCTTTTGAATTATATGATGCTGCTGTTACGCGTCCTACCCAATCTCTCTTTAATTTCTTATGCTCCAATTCAGTTAAATGTGTTTCTTGCACAAATGCTATATCAATTTTTTCATTTTTCAGTAAATTTAACATTTTCTTCCTATTAATTTGGTTATGTATTCCATTAATATTTAAAGTCATATAGTTCAACGTAGCCATTTTATACTTTGTTTATCTTCCCTTTCCGTTTCTCCATCATTACCTTTCCTTCTTATCCATTTCTGTTTTCTTGTTTTGAATCCTTTATAAGACAACATTCCTAAAACATCAAACATTTTCCTTATTCTCCTATTTAAAACTTCTTTAGCCCCAATCCCCCCTTCCCCTCCTGAGTTGTCTTTTATCCCTTGTCGGACAATCACATCTCCCTTCTCCATTTGGATTTGCGAATTCACTCGCAAGCGTCAGCTGATTTTGCAGTGACCGTAACACCCCCCCACCCAGCCCCCCCAGAAAAGATTTCACTTTTCATATGTGACAAAGGTCACTCTTTTAATTCCCTCCTTATTCCCTCTATTCATTTTCCTTCCCTTATTAATTAGGGAACCCTAACCCTATCTAATTAGGGAACCCTAACCCTAACCCTATCTATATTTTCCTCTAAATACGGATACATTCATGTATGCACATTATACATATACACACATATACATCTTTACCCACATACATATAAATCGTGGTCATTTTTACTCTTATTACATGTCTTCATCTCTCTGTTTGTTTTGTAGTTGTTCTGCAAATTTCCTTGCTTCCTCTGGATCCGAGAATAGTTTTTTTTCCATAAGATCGTTTTCAATGTTTTGAACTCCTTCCTCCTCTTCAGGAGTTCAAAACTTATGTCTTTTTAGTTTGCAGTCTTTTGTACTCTCGTTACACATCTTCATCTCTCAGTCTATTTTGTAATTGTTCTGCAAATTTTCGTGCTTCCTCTGGATCCAAGAATAGTCTGTTTTGTTGTCCTGGAATAAATATTTTCAATACCGCTGGATGCTTTAGTATAAATTTATACACTTTCTTCCATAAAATCGCCTTTGCTGTATTGAACTCTTTTCTCTACTTCAGGAGTTCAAAACTTATATCTGGATAAATGAAGATTTTTTGCCCTTTGTACTCCAGTGGCTTATTGTCCTCTCTTACTTTTTCCATTGTTTTCTCCAGTACCTTTTCTCTTGTAGTATATCTTAGGAATTTTACTAAAACAGATCTTGGCTTTTGTTGTGATTGTGGTTTAAAGGCCAATGCTCTATGTGCCCTTTCTATTTCCATTTCTTGCTGTAGTTCTGGACATCCTAGGATCCTAGGGATCCAATCTTTTATAAACTCTCTCATATTCTTGCCTTCTTCATCTTCCTTAAGGCCCACTATCTTTATGTTATTTCTTCTGTTATAATTTTATCTATTTTCTGAGCTAACAGTTCTTGTGTCTCTAACTTTTTTATTAGATTCCTCTAATTTCTTTTTTAAATCCTCTACCTCCATTTCTACTGCTGCTTCTCGTTCTTGCACCTTGTCCATTCTTTTTCCCATTTCTCATAAGGTCATATCTATTTTATTCATTTTCTCTTCTGTGTTGTTTATTCTTCTTCTTAAATCATTAAATTCTTGCGCTTGCCATTCTTTAAATGACTCCATGTATTCTTTAATAAGAGAAAGTATATCCTTTATCTTGCCTTTCCCTTCTTCTTCTATTTCACTGTACTCTTCCTCTTCCTCTTCTTCTTCCTCTGGGTTGGCCATCTGTTGTTTCTTTGTTGCCCTTTTCTTCTCTTCTTTCTTGTTTTCGTTGTCTTCTATGTTCTCCTCTTGCTGCAGGTGTTCTGCAGCTGTCGTTGCCGGCTGTGGAGATCGACTCCCCAGCTGGTCACCCCTCCCGTCGGTGTGTTTTTTTTCATGCGCGGTTGCGCACTTTTACTCGGCTCAGCGAGCCATTTTTGTAGTCCATATTCTACCGACCTGAGGGAGCGGGTTTCTCTCTCCACCACAGGCCTCTTCGAACAGGTAAGGCCTTTTCCTTCATCTTCCGTTGTCTTCTCTTCCTCTCTTCTTACCGTTGGTTTCGACTTTTCTTTTTTCGTCGCCATCTTCTTTCCACCTTTATATTCACTTTACTTTGATTTTTATTTTTGTGCCTTTGTGCTTTCCTTTATTTTTTTCAACTTTTCTGGAGAGGGCTGGAGTTCACCATCCGGCCACTACTCCATCATGTGACTCCCCCCCCCAATGTTCCAGCAAGTGACGTGAAATTGCCTTATGCTCTTCTCTCTGGAGCTGTCTGACAGAAACCAGCTGTGAGATGGAACATCCTTACTTTGCAACGATGAAAGAGCAAGAGGAAACCTTTGAATTCCTCGAGTCTGCACCACCAGTCAGTTGACCACAGATGAATCAGTCTGTGCTCGTGGAGAGAGAGCGAGAGAGACAAAGAACATACAGGTCCAAACTTCAGGACACTGAGGATTGTTCTGATGAAGGATCGTTAAGTTCAAATGTTGACTCAATTTCTCTCTCTACAGATGCTATATCACTTGTTGGGATATGTGGCATTTTACGGAATGTTTAACATCAAGTTGAACAGGTTAAGACTTTATTCCCTAGAGCATAGAAGAATGAGGGGAGATTTGACATTTAAAGTTATGAAGGGGACAGACAGAGTAAATGTAGGGAGGCTTTTTTCCACTGAGGGTGGGTGAGATACAAACTAGAGGATGTGAGTTAAGGGTGAAAGGGGTGTGATAGTACAGATCTATCACCAATGTACATAGTGTATATAGTTACTGTATCTAAACTGCGCTTACAGCGATTGGCTGAGAGCTAAGCCACACCTATTGTCTGGGCCTTAAAGGGTTGTGTCCCTAGCCAGGTCGGATCATTCCGGACTGGTCGGCCACCTGTGAAGAGCTCCTGTCTTTTGCTAATAAAAGCCTTGGTTTGGATCAACAAGTCTTTGATTATTTCAATGAGCTCTACAATTTTATTAGAAAAAGAATTTTTTTTAAAATGGGATGGAGCGTCTGACTCGGCCAGAAAAACTTGACATCGACCCACAGTCAGCTACAGCCTTCAAAGCCTTTAGCTTCTGGCTGCTGAACTTTGAAAACTTCCTGAGATTTATTGAGGTGGAGGAGGATAACCAGCGTCTAACAGCATTGCTCTCTATGGTGTCCTTGAGAGTCTACGAGAACTTCCAGGATGAGACCACTTACACCGCAGCCAAAAAGATACTGAAAGAACTGTATAATCAACCGATGAACAGAGTTCATGCCCGGCTCGTGCTTGCGTCGAGGAAGCAACAACCCGGCGAGTCCAGCAGGGCATATTTACAAGTAGTCAAGGCGTTGGGCAAGGACTGTAACTGTGTGGACAAAACTGCTGCCGAGATCACAAACGATCTCGTCCGGGATGCCTATGTGGCCGGGCTCCGATCGAACGAAGTGAGGCTGTGCTTACTTGAGCAAGGGGTAGAAAAACTAGAGGACATGGCCCGGATTGCAATCACAATGGAGGATGCAGCCTTAAAGTCCACCGAGCTCTCTAGGGACTGGACCCCTTGTTCTGATGTGAGTAGAGTGCCCTTCTACCCTACCACCCCCCGAGATACTGACGGCCTGTCGGCTGCTGTTACCCTGCCCCGTGCGAACCCAAAATGTTATTTCCGCGGGAGGGACAAGCACAGCAGGTCCCAGTGCCCAGCAAGAAAAGCCAGGTGCCAGAAGTGCCTTAAAAAGGGCCACTTTGCTGCAGTCTGTAGGTCTAAAATGGCCGCCGGCAAACACAGTGCCTCGTGTGAAGCCCAACTGCCACTATCCCATTCAAACTCTTCTTCCCCAGAGCTCTCGTCCAATGAGAGTGAGGGCTCCCCTGCACGGCAACGCCTGACGTCACGGAGACGCCGAACCCGGAAGGGGCAGCCCACCCTCGCAACCATGGTGTTGGCCTGCCTCTCGCCCCCGTGCGGAACACTCGACCCGGCCTCGGTCCTGACTGTGGCAAGCGCTGCTGCTGCCGCCGCCACAGCCACCCCCGCGGCCAACCAGGTACTCACCCAAGCATTCATTGCCGACGACCGCCGGGGCCCGACCGCCGCGACCGACGACTTACCCACCGCCAACCGCGAGCAACTACAAACCCCACTACTTACCTTTCATCCGCCGACGCAGCCACAACAGCACTTCCGGGAGTTCCTCCAACCTGCTCCTCCAGCGTTGACTACGTCATCCCGTTGCGTGACGTCATCCCGTTGCGTGTCGTCATCACGCAAAACTCCCTTGTCAACTGCTTCAATAACACTAAACCAGCAATGCTCTTATCCCCTCACCAGAGCAATGGAACTGATTAAAGTGCATGGACACTACACCAATTGCTTATTTGACTCTGGGTCAACTGACAGCTTTATCCAGCCAGATCTGGCCCTCCGTTGGGGACTTGACATTATCCCCACTACCCAGAGGATCTCATTAGCGACGAGGTCGCACTCGACCGAGATAAAGGGGTATTGCATCACCATGCTGGAAGTACAGGGCGTAACGGTCACCCACTTCAAATTATTCGTCCTTCCCCAATTGTGCGCCCCAGTGTTGCTGGGATTAGACTTTCAGTGTCAGTTCCGAACGGTGTTCCTACACTTTGGGGGACCCCACGCCCCCCTCTCGGTCTGCCATCGCCCCACCCCCGAAGCACCCGAGCAACCCGCCCCCGTGCCCCGGGGCCAATCCTGCGGCCTTTCCACACTCCGGATTGCCCTGCCAGCACTCTTTGCAAACCTCACCCCTGGCTGGAAGCCTGCGGCCACCAAAAGTCAGCAATATAGTTACGAAAACAGGCAAATCATTAGGAGTGAGGTGCGTAGATTGCTGAATGAGGGCATCATCGAACCCAGTTCAAGCCCCTGGAGAGCCCAAGTGGTGGTTGTCAAGAACGGGGAAAAATTACGAATGGTGGTCGACTATAGCCAGACCATTAACCGCTTCACGCTCCTGGATGCGTACCCCCTGCCACGCATCACAGATGTGGTGAACCAGATCGCCCAATACCGCATATTCTCCACCATTGACCTACGTTCGGCCTACCACCAGCTCCCGATCTGCTGCGAGGACCAACCATTCACAGCCTTTGAAGCGAATGGGCGGCTAAATCAATTTCTCAGGGTACCATTTGGGGTCACGAATGGTGTCGTGGTCTTCCAGCGGGAAATGGACCGGATGGTGGACCAGAACGGGCTAACCGCTACCTTCCCGTATCTGGACAATATTACCATCTGCGGCCACGACATGCAGGACCAAGATGCCAACCTAGACAAATTTCTTCAAACTGCCCGTCGGCTGAACCTGACTTACAATTTGGACAAGTGTGTCTTCCGGACCACACGACTCACTATTCTAGGTTGCGTGGTGGAGAATGGGATAGTCATGCCAGATCCTGACTGCATGCGTCCCCTAATGGACACCCCGCCCCATACCCAGAAAGCACTCAAACGCTGCCTGGGCCTTTTCTCGTATTACGCCCAATGGGTTCCACACTACGCTGACAAGGCGCGTCCTCTTATCAAGACCACCTCCTTTCCCCTCTCGACTGAAGCCAGAGCGGCTTTCGATTGAATCAAATCCGACATCGCCGCTGCGATGCTGCACGCGATCAATGAGTCTGTCCCGTTTCAAGTCGAGAACGATGCATCCGACTTCGCCCTGGCAGCCACCTTGAACCAGGCCGGTCGGCCTGTAGCCTTATTCTCCAGAACCCTCCAGGGTCCAGAGAGTAGACACTCCTCGATTGAGAAGGAGGCCCAGGCCATAGTTGAAGCGGTGCGTCATTGGAGACATTACCTCACTGGGAGGCGCTTTACACTGTTGACTGATCAACGCGCGGTCTCCTTCATGTTCAGCAACACCCAGCGTGGTAAGATAAAAATGACAAAATTGCCAGATGGAGAATCAAACTCTCCACCTTTAACTATAACATCCTGTACCGGCCTGGTAAGCTCAAACACCCGCCTGACGCGCTCTCCAGGGGGACGTGCACCAGCATACAAATGGACAGACTACAGAAACTCCATGAGGCGCTCTGTCATCCAGGGGTCACTAGTTTGCCCACTTTGTGAAGGCGCGCAACCTACTCTATACAGTCGAGGAGATCCGCTCCATTACCTGAGCATGTTCGGTGTGCGCTGAATGCAAGCCCCATTTCTTCCGTCCGAATAACTCCCACGTTATCAAGGCCACCCGCCCCTTCGAGCATCTTAGCGTAGACTTTAAGGGGCTCCTACTGTCGACCAACCATAATACCTACATCCTTACAGCCATCGACGAGTACTCCCGCTTCCCATTCGCTGTGCCCTGCCCAGACACCACTGCCACCTCAGTGATACAGGCCCTTCACAGTATTTTCGCCATCTTCGGGTACCCCAATTCCATCCACTGTGATAGGGGGCCCTCATTCATGAGCGCAGAGCTGCAACAGTACCTTCTGGAGTGTGGTATCGCTTCAAGCAGGACCACGAGCTATAACCCACACGTTAACGGCCAGGTCGAGAGGGAGAATGCCACCATATGGAGAGCAGTTACACTGGCTCTCCGGTCTAAAGGTCTCCCCACCTCTCACTGGCAGGAGGTTCTCACTAGTGCCTTTCACTCCATCCGCTCCCTCCTATGTACTGCAACAAATGCCACCCCCCACGAAACGCTGTTCCTTTTCCCGAGGAAATCCAAATCAGGAACCACTGTACCGGAATAGCTCACTGTCCCTGGCCCCGTCCTTTTGCGACTCCACGTCCAGCACTCAAAGAACGACCCCTTGGTCGACCGAGTGACTCTACTCCACGCGAACCCATATTACGCCTACTTTGAGTTCCCAGACGGGCGGGAGGACACTGTTTCGGTGCGGGACCTAGTTCAGGACGCGGTAGACCCAGCAAACCCCCCAACCCAACCTTCCCCAACTCTTTATTCCCCAGGCCCCATGCCGCAACAGAAGAACCAACAGCACCCCAACGACCCGGGCCACCCTGCCGACAACACGACTGGGGAATTGAGCGACGGAGCAGTCGCACCCAACGAGCCTGCTGGCAACACCACTCCAGCGACCCCAATCACGGCACCACGATGGTTACGCCGGATGGTCAGACCCCCTAACCGCTACAGTCCTTGACCTACCCTTTCCTTTCATTCCCTCCCTCGTTTTTATTTTTTTTTCCAGGGTCAGTTCTCCAAGAAGGGGTGAATGTGATACTACAGATCTATCACCAATGTACATAGTGTATATAGTTACTGTATCTAGACTGTGCTTACAGCGATTGGCTGAGAGCTAAGCCACACCTATTGTCTGGGCCTTAAAGGGTTGTGTCCCTAGCCAGGTCGGATCATTCCGGACTGGTCGGCCACATGTGAAGAGCTCCTGTCTTTTGCTAATAAAAGCCTTGGTTTGGATCAACAAGTCTTTGATTCTTTCAACGAGCTCTACAAGGGGAAAGGTTTAGGGGGAACTTCTTCACACAGAGAGTGGTGGGAGTGTGGAACGAGCTGCCAGCTGAAGTGGTGAATGCGGGCTCGATTTTAACATTTAAGAAGAATTTGGATAGGTGGCCTATTCTATGGTTCTAATTTCATTTGTTATCCGATTAAATTTCAATTTTTATACTTTAGACATGAAGCACAGTAACAGTTCATATCGGCCCTCAAGCCCATGCCATCCCATAACACTCCATTAACCTACACCCGAGAACGTTTTGAATGGTGGAAGGAAACCGGAGCCCCCAGGTAAAACCTACGCAGACATGGGGAGATCGTACATACTCCCTCCAGAGAGCGCGGGATTCAAACCCCAGTCCCAATCGCTGGCGCTGTCACTGGTTGGTGCTAACCACTATGCCAACCGTGCCATCCCAGTATAACCCGACGAAACAATGTTTTCTGGTCCACAGTACAGAACAGTGCAAACACATGTACACATATAGATAAACGATACTATAGAAACATAGAAACATAGAAGATAGGAGCAGGAGTAGGTCATTCGACCCTTCGAGCCTGCTCCACCATTCAACGAGATCATGGCTGATCTTAAAGTTCAGTACCCCGTCCCCGCCTTCTCTCCGTAACCTTTAATACCCTTATACTGAAGAAATATATCTAATTCCCTCTTAAATATATTTAATGAACCTGCCTCTACTGCCCTCTGTGGCAATGAATTCCACAGATTCACCACCCTCTGGGTAAATAAATTCCTCCTCATCTCGGTCCTAAATGGTTTGCCTATTATCCTCAAACCATGGCCCCGGGTTCTGGATTTTCCCATCATTGGAAACATCCCATCTGCATCCATTCTGTCCAGTCCTGCCAGAATTTTATATGTCTCTATGAGATCCCCTCTCAATCTTCTAAACTCCAGCGAGTACAATCCCAATTTGCGCAATCTTTCCTCATAAGTCATTCCTGCCATTCCAGGTATCATCCTGGTGAATCGCCTCTGCACTCCCTCCATTGCAAGAACATCCTTCCTTAGATAAGGTGACCAAAACTGCACACAATACTCCAGGTGGGGTCTCACCAAGGCCCGTACAGCTGCAGAAAGGTATCCTTGTTCCTATACTCAAACCCTCTTGATATGAAGGCCAACATACCATTTGCCTTTTTAACCGCCTGCTGTACCTGCATGCTCGCCTTCTTACACAGTGCATTCTGTATGTACATATATTAAAATAAATATTATTAATAAATATTGTAATATTTGGTTATGAATTTGTCCAGAAGAGGATATAGTACTGTTATGTGGTGTCCTATGTCACTTCAGCCAGTGGGCAAGGAGCTGGTCGCTGAATCATGGATGCACAATGGACATTATCAGCTGACAGAGAAATGCAGGGAAAAGTTTAAAACCACAACATGTGGCACTTTTAAATCTCACAAAGCCTTTGACTCCATCATCGAGAACAACTGTGCAATATCCTTCTCAAATTTTGCTTCCCCCACAAATGAGATCCTATCTTAGGCCTTATGACATGACAGTGTGCAGGACGTGGTCTTAAATATCAGGCACACAACAGACCCAGAGTCGGTGCTTTAATTCCGCACACCACTGCCCACCATCATGTCTGTCCACGGCCTTATGATCTGCCAAGTTGAGGCCTTCTGTAGACTGGAGAAAGAATGATTTATTTTCCACCTTGGCGGTCCCGAGTCAGACGGAATCAATGTCAACCTCCAAACTCCATGAACTTCCTCCCCCTATCTCCCCCTTCCTCCGGCTTCCCACCCCTTCACTTCCTTCTCCTATCACGAAGCTACTTCTCTCCATTACTTCCCAGCTTCTCTCTCTCTTCCACCCTCCCTCCTGTATCCATCTAACCCACTTAATGTCTGTCGCTCCCCCCTCATCCAACCACCTTTGTATTGAGGACTGACGCCTGATAACATTCCTGATGAACAGCTCAGGCCCAAAAAGTCGACTTCCCATGTCCTGCTGAGTTGCTCCAGTACATTTGTGTTCTGCAATGTTGGGGCAGCCAAGGACGATGCTTTTCCCAGACTCAAGCTATGCGATATCTCACCTCCCCTAAGTTTCCCACTGGAGCGAAGCTAATCTACAGGACAAAGACAAAACATTTTATCCCACATTGTGGCCACTCAAGTAGAAGGTCATTCCAACTCCTCAAAATGGAAATGGGAAGCTTGGCATCCAACGTACATCAGCCACTCTCCAACTTGGGCCACAATTTCAGTATTTTCCTCTTAGCTCCTTCACCTGACATTTTGAATGAAAAGAAATGCTTCACACAATATTGTGCTGTTTTAACTTTACAGATTTATGGTCATCATTCCATGAAGGCCAGGCAGTTTCTCTCCCCTACACCCCACCCCCCCAACTCTAACCGTACCTTGCTCAAATGTGCATTCCTGGGGAAGTCTTTAAATCCATTTTTATTTGTATTCCAGTTTTTCCATTTGTTGATAGCTCTGATAATGAGGCATTTCTTAAACTCCTGCTTCAAGAAATGTATTCAGGATTGTTTCAGTTCATCTACCGCAGTGGTTCTCAACCTTTTTCTTCCCACTCACCTCCCACTTTAAATAATCCCTATGGTGCTATTGGTGCTCTATGATTAGTAAGGAATTGCTCAAGGTGGGAGGTGGGTGGGAAGGGAAGGTTGAGAATCACTGCTCTAGACCCAATTGTTACTGAAATATTTTGCTTGAGAAAAATTGTCATTGGCCCATTTCCTCTGGAGTTCTGAAACCGTGCACATAATGAGTCAATTAGGTACAATTAAAACACTGGTTTTCAAACTTTGTCTTTCCAAAAAAATTAGCTGTACAGCACGATAAAAGACCCTTCCAGCCCATCAGCCCAGGCCACCTCTATCATTGCTGAAAGCTCACAAAGGCCCAGAGTTGATGGCAGAAGGGGTTCACAGCCTCTCAAACAAACTACCCTGTCAAACAAATCTGTGTCCCACATTGGCCTAATCCCTGAACCCCTCCTGGAAATAACCCTTAATCCTACCTAAGCCTAAACCAAATTTTTTTCCGAGAGTTTTTCACGAATTAATCTGGAGCTCCTTGTAAACCTTGTTCCAACCAGAAAATGGAATGGGGTGGCAGCTTTGTTGTTCACCATCAATACTATAGAAGCTTTACTCCATTTATTTCTCAAATGAAATAGAGTCACTGTGAAAAAAACTGACAGGATGGCAGAGTTAGCACAATGCTGTTACAAGAGCCAGCAGCCTGGGTTTGCATCTGACGCTGTCTGTAAGGGGTTTGCATGTTCTCTCTGTGTCTGCGTGGGTTTCCTCTGGGTGCTTCAGTTTCTTCCCTCCCTTCAAAATGTGGGGGGGGGGGTGGGGGGGTGGTTGTACGTTAGGTGATATGTTTGGACAGCATGTGATGTCATGTCACGTGGGCCAGAAAGGCCTGTTGCCCTGCTGGATGTCTAAATTGCATTAATTGGGGTTTGCACAGGCACCAGAAGGACTGGAGCTCCACCTAGTGTCCCACAAGTAACCACAAGCTTACTGATGACTAGATCAGGACACAGGTAGGAATGAGAACCAAGTATTTGGGTTGGGAAAGACAGCAATTAACCCTTTGCATATAGCCTAAAGGCAATTTTCTTACTTCTGCCTTGCATTCAGCATTGGGTTGCAGGAAGTCAATTGTGCATGGATGAGGTTGATGAAAATCATACCGGGGTACTTTCAGACTCCAGGTTACCCGGCCTTGGGCCTGAATGCATTCAGCCCACATGACCAGGCCTGTGCACGGCCATCTCAGGCATTCCAAGTCAGCGGTGCTCATTGGTGTGCAGCACTGGCCAGTGCAAGCAGACTGAGCTCTCAGACTGCAGACCCCAAGAAGTGTTTGCTCACCCAGCCACGGGCGGACTGTGCCCAAGTAGCTGATTTGTGGGGGGCAGCTTAAAGGTCTCAGGGTCAACTGAGGGGAGTTCTCTGATCAGAGGCAGAGGGAGTTGTGATTCTTTCTCCCAATGTGAAGGAATAGCCTGGGGTCACTGTCCAATGAGAATGATTTGGAGAAAATACAGTTTTGATAATAACAAGGACCCAATTAATATTCTTGGGATAGAGACCAAAAGGATTAGTATACCTCCGATCAATTTTCTCCTGTCTTCGTCATATCCAATTAACTGTAAGGGGTTTGCATGTTCTCTCTGTGTCTGCATGGGTTTCCTCTGGGTGCTTCAGTTTCTTCCTTCCCTTCAAAATGTGGTGGGGGGGGTGGGGGTGGTTGTACATTAGTTGATATGTTTGGGACAGCATGGGATGTCATGTCATGTGGGCCAGAAAGGCCTGTTGCCCTGCTGAATGTCTAAATTACATTAATTGGGGTTTGCACAGGCATCAGAAGGACTGGAGCTCCACCTGGTGTCCCACAAGTAACCACAAGCTTACTGATGACTAGATCAGGACACAGGTCGGATTGGGATCCCAGGCCGCTGGCTCTGTAACAGCATTGTGCTAACTCTGCCATCCTGTCTGTTTTTTTCACAGGGACTCTATTTCATTTGAGAAATTTCATCTGTTGGTCTGGACTCCACTCCTCCAATTCTTCCCTTGTCACCAGCATTTTCTTGTTGGCTGCTTGCCTGCTGTTTGCTCATACCTTGAGGAAGGTCTCAGGCCCAAAGTGTCAGTACCTCCTATGGATGCTGTGAGACCTGCTGAGTTCCTCCAGTATTTTGGTGTTGACACTTATCCAGGACACCTGCAGACTAGTGTTTGGTGATGCGTGTGGTGCGCTGTTAGACAGAATCAGACACACACAAGATAAAGACTGAACAACAGGCTTTAATCCACAAAAACCTCCACAGAGCCAGGCTGGCTGTGGCTACAGCGACTCAGTGTGAGGCCTCGGGAGGCCGGCACAGGCTTATATCCCGGAGGGTGATTGACACCCGATCGGGTGGGGCTTGATCCATTCAGGCCGACTGGTTGGCAGCCGGCCAGGGGTGTGGTCCTGTCCCCTTACACTCCTGCAGGTACAGAGGTTGCCCCCTGCAGTAGGCTGGTGGTGTATGTGGCAAATTGGACTCATAAAAAGGAAAAGAATCTTGGCACACTTGAAAAAAATGAAAGGCGGACACAGTTTTCCTACAGGGAACGCACCTTACAAAAATAGAACATAACAAATTAAAAAGGGACAAGTCATTTTACTCAACTCCAAAACAAGGTGGGGGGTGGCAATTTTAATTAACAAGAATGTACTGGAGTAGGTTGAGGACACATTCATTGATTCAGCCAGAAGATTTGTAATGGCACATTGTCAGATTATACGCAGAATCCTGGACACTTTAGAATATTTATCCTCTGAATTTTGATGATGAATCCTTCATCAAATATAGTCTTCTTAAAAATAGTGGAAGAAAGACAAAATGTATTGGTTGGGGGAAATTTTTAATTTTGCTTGGACCCCATCCTTGATAAACCAGCAAAGACATTGACAAAAGCAAAAACTGCAAAACTTACTTTATCTTTTATGAAGGATTTAAATCTGATAGATGTATGGAGACAGTCACACGCCAGGGGGAGAGATTATTCATTCTACTCAACGTTTCATGACTTTTATATACAAGAATTTATCTTTCTTTTAAAATTAACGGTACTTTCAAACAATATTATACTAAAGTGTATAAATCAGAATTGCTAGTGGACTCTAGTGAGATAGATGAATTTCTCTCAGTGATTGACTTGCCAAAATTGGAAAATAAGGTCAGATGAAAATGGATGCCCCCTTTACTAGAGAAGAGATTGAAGAAGCTTTGAATACATTACAGGTGAATAAATCACTGGGGGAAGATGGTTTCCGCCCAAGTTTTACAGAAAATTTAAAATTCTTTTGATGCCTCTTATTACGGACATGGTGGGGCCAGACAGCAGAGACTCAGACTCTCCTGGAATCCTTCTGAACAGCTATTATGACGGTGCTACTGAAAAAGAACAGAGATCCGTTAAAACCCTCCTCATATTGGTCTGTTTCTTTATTGAATGCTGATTACATGATTCTGGCTAAAGCGCTAGCTAATAGACTAGGGCAATATTTACCTAAATTGATAAATCCAGATCAGGTAGGCTTCGTTAAAAGACACTGCAAATAATTTGAGACTATTCAGTATAATTCATCTGGACTTGAGTATAACCTGTATCATTGGAAACAGGAAAAGCATTGGATCAGTTAGAATAGCCATTTCTATTTAAAGTATTAGAAAAGTTTTGAAAGGGCTAAATATTTATTGCCTGAATAAAAGCCCTTTATCATGTCACAGCCCAAAATTATAACTAATGGTCAGATGTCGTTAATGTATCTTTTAAGTAGATCCAGCAAGAAGGGGTCCCCATTGTCTCCAGACCTCTTTGATTTGGCGATTGAGGCACTAGCAGAGGCTATAAGGAGGGATCCGGACATAAAGGGATTCAGAGTTGACCAGGAAGAGCATAAAATTAAGCTGTTTGCAGACGATGTGCTGTTGAATTTATCAGACCGTGATGAGTCTTTGGCCAAACTCCAGGCCACACTGGAGAAATATGAAAGAGTTTCTAGTTACAAAATTAATTTGGAAAAAAGCAAAATTATGCCATTAACAAATTTTGATTATGAAAGATGTCAAAAAGGAAGTCAGTTTAAATGGAAATTGGAAAGAATTAAATATGTTAGACACAAAATTTGTAGACTTAACTATCTCTCTATGCTTAAAGATAGAAAACGATCTACAAAGATGGAAGAATTTACCTATTACTTTAGTTGGGAGAGTTAACTTGAGATAATGTATCTGAGACCATTATAAATCCTGAGAATATTAGAACCGAAACAAACTTTTTAATGTCTATGTTCATTGTCTAAGAAGAGGTGAAAGGTTAGAAACAGCTTGGTGTTTTGGAGCCTCTCACTGACTGGTACCTTGTGGTGTCTAATGAGGGAGTCAAAGCTGAAAGTGCAGGAATGCGTGGAGAGATATGGGAAGATAAAGGGTCCTGATGTTCTCTCTGAGTCTGAACACTTTGTTCTAAACAGCATCGTTTCTCAACCTTGATGAATAATCTATGAGGCCACAAGTGGGGAGGGGAGAAGAGGGGAAAGGGGAAGAGAGTTGCTGCTTGTCCTACATGCAATGATCACGTGATTTTGTGACTAATGTAACCTTTTTCAAACTTGCTTGTTTGATCCATCCCTTTGTTGAGCTGAGACCCTACGAGACTGTTTCAAATGTGACAGCAGTAGAGGGCTCTTCCAGGTAGCTACCTAATAAGGAGTTAACACATAGATTTCTGTGAGCCTTGTGTGTTTGCATCGAGAGCAATGAAAACCTGAACCAGATTTGGTGAACCAGCCAGGAGCCCAATTGAGAAGTGCTCACCGGGCGGTGTAAGTGACCAACTGAGCTGGCACCCATACAGAATGGGCCCACGGGACATTTTCCCAGTTCTCCTCTTTAAAGTGTCAGCCCAGCTGATCCCCTCCTCCAATGGTATGACTCTGATGAGCTCCAGACAAACCAAGAGCATCACATCCTGAGCACGCAGAAGGTAGGGCTTGAGGATTCGCCCAGAGGAGGTCAGCTCTTGGATTCACTGATGGAAAACAAGGTAGGTCTTGAGGATTGACCCAGTGGAAAATAAGGGCTTGAGGGGGGTATAGAAGTGGTGCCAACATAATGTGTTGTCCTAGTTCTGACGCCCTGCCTTAGACTGGTTTTCAAGGTGGGCCCCGCGCAAATGTAAAGACCATGAAGTGGGCACAAAGGACAACATGGGACGTGTGTGATAAATCGGGAGTAAACACTCCTTTGGGGAAGTTGTGTAATAAAAATCCAATGGAAGAATGGCTGTTTCGAAAATTGTCCACCGCCTTAAATAAAAAATGAGGAAACAAGGGATGGCCTCTGGGAGGAACCTGGGACCAAGCTCAGTGTAAAAGAGTGGAAGATGCCATATGGAATTGAGATGGAGGAGATAAGTGGAAACTACTAACAATGGCTTGTCAAACTGAAGCCGAGGAAATAAATCAGAGGTCTAGATAGACGAATTGGGTGCGTAATGCAAGTTGGAGGGATAACCGTAAGTGATGGAAGGGAGGCAGCAAACCTTGGGAAGTACTGGCATGTCAATGTGAGGAGCATGTTAGGGAAAAGGCTGGAAAGCAAAGGAAGGGTACAGGTAAGGAAAAACAAAATGATATATCAGATAAAGGACCCATCCTGTCCACATCTGGCTTACAAGATCTGTTCCAAGATGACCCAGTTCAGGAGGAGGATGACTGGCCATGCCCTCTATTTATCCCCCTCTTCCACAACCACAAGGAAGTCAACCCATAGGGCACCCCCTCCCCACCGTCGGAAGTGGAGGTAACCCCGTCGTCTCCTCCCCCTTCAATGTCTGCTCCCCTTTTAATCCTGTCCATGCCTGCTCCAACTCAATATACGAATCTGATTGCCGCCCAGACCAGGAGTCAGACTCTTGCCCGGTTAATGGCCCCCTGTCCCTCCCACGCGCACTAAGAAACGTCTACAGATGCCACAATCAGCAATAAATGTGGTCAGGAAAGGGGATGGATCTGTGGTAGGCCTGGGGAGGGGGGGGGAGATTAATGTGGATGACCTTTTCAAGCTCAAGAGACCAGTAGCAAGAGCCTTAATAACTCGGATTATCCTCAACCCTCATGGAACCGCTGGTTCCCCGACCCTCCAACCCCCGGAAACCCCATGAGATGTGTATGATCATGAAGCAAGTCCCTAATCGAAAGACAAAACCAGATGAATTTGCAGAATATATAATGAGTACCATTCAGATGCATCAGGCCACTGGCAAAGATCAGTTCAGCATCTGCTGTATGCCTCTGACTAAGGATGAAGTGGACTGAGGCCCTGGGAGGTCACCAGAAATGGGAAGATTTTGAAAACACAGTTTGGCAAGAGCCAGGCCAGAGGAGAGGGAATTGTTTTGCACTGGCCCATTGATGCTAGCAGCCCTGGGAATGGCTTTGCACTGGCCCATTGATACTAGCAGCCCTGGGAATGGTTTTGCACTGGCCCATTGATACTAGAAGCCCTGGGAAAGGCTTTGCACTGGCCCATTGATACTAGCAGCCCTGGGAATGGCTTTGCATCAGCCCATTGATACTAGAAGCCCTGGGAATAGCTTTGCACCGTCACAATGATATGACCAAGTTTTTAGGATGTTGCCCAAATGAAAAGGAGGAAGGTCCTGAGTATTGGGATCACTTTTGCTCAATTTACTCGACCTATGAAGGGGACGCCACATAGAATGCGAAAAGCCAATCTCCCCAGTTTAACACAGTGCTCTTAGGGTTCTATCCCCATCAATGGCCACTGCTATGTGCACTAATAATATGGATTGGTCAGATAACTAATCCCGGGACATAGATGCATAGGGCAGAGATGTACCATTGGAATCAGCAGCAGTGTGGTGCAAAGCCTCACCACAGAAAAACCAAAACAGTGCAGTGCTCGACACCACACAGGGTCCCACTTTCTCAGACTCCAGCAAACTTCCCTCAGATCCTAGCAAATTCAGGAAATGTATGGCCACAACCTACAAATCCAACTTCTGTCCTAGGACCCCCAGCCCTTTCTTACCACCCATCAGTAAACTATTCCTGAGCAAAAAGATGGGAAGGACCCTCCAGCATGCATGGGAATGGATGTTTCCATTACGGAGCTCTAGACCATTGGAAAAGAGACTGCCCTTTCTTGTCACCAGGGAGTCCCCTCAAGGCGCTCCCCCCCCCCACTCCAGACTCTCATCTCCCCGAGAATTTTGCAGAGGTTATATGTGGTGCATTCAATAACCACAAGCAGACTCAAACTGATTGATTAAAGGCTTTAATATCCAGAAACATCCAGCACATCTCTACATACTGCTGGCTCGGATCCACGGCTGGTGTGGAGGGAGGAGACTAGGGCTATTGCCTTTATTGGGAATCTTATGAGGAGGAGTTACAGGGTCGGAGGCAGGCCAACCTGTACAGTCAAGTGAGGTCACACCTGCACTACTGTGTTCCACCTCACTCTTTTGCCAAATGACTATTCCCTGACTCCTGCGATGAAACAGTTTTAGACTTAAAAGTTCAGGGAGTACAGATTCCTTTTATGATAGATATTGGGGCTATGTCTTTAGATGATACCAATATAATCCAACATAACTTTCCCCTTTCAGACGAGGGCATTTATTTAAGTAAATTAAGTGCGCAGTCTTCACAATATCCCTTGACTGAACCCTTGATGGTCATATTTGAAAATCAAAAAGCAATGGCCCCATTTACTCAAACTGTATAACTAGGAGTCAACCTGGCAGGAAGGGATCTGCTGTGTTCCCTCAGGCTGTCTATTACCTGCAGAGATCAAGGAATATCGGTAGGGCCTCCTACACCCTTTTGAAATTTTAATGCTGTACCGGTACCACAGAGGTCGGCAATAGTTAGACCCAAAGGAATTGATGCCTATTCCCTTTGATCTATCCATTCCACCCCAAGATCCCATGTAACCCCAGCCTATGATCCAAAAGGAAATACGGAAGCTTTGGAAAAACACTTTGACCTCATCTGGGAAAGGTAGCCTGAATAGACCACGGGAGAACCAAGGATGGCTCTCCTTGTTAATGGACAATAATCAGGTTTGATTTCAACCCATGTGAACATGACCGTAAATCCAGGTCACTCCAGGTGGATCCCAAACTCAAAATTTTTAAGGAAGGAACCATTACCTTGTTTTCAGAATTCACCCTAGTAAGTGGACTTGTGACACACCACCAACCTCACCAGGACTCAGCTGAAGGTGCAGCCCCTGGGTTGTGGCCAGCGTCCAGTGCAGAGGTAGCATTGTGCCTGGCGCTCAGGCAGCCCCCTGCCTTCAGATGCACAGCATCCCCTCAGAAAGGAAACAATACCACGTATAAAGAACATGAATGAGAGTCAGGGAGATTTGGAACCTTACAGATCCTTTTGCAACACTCCCATTATGGCAGTACCTAAACTGGGAAGAAAGGTTCAGGGCCTATAGCTTATAAATGACATAGTTGAACCCCTCTGCCCAGTAGTGTCCAATCCCAGGTCTTTTCTATTATCGATTTGCAACATGCATTTTCCCTGTCCCTCTCACAGAGGAGTCAAAATACCTCTTCATGTTCACTTTCCAGGGGCAGCTATCCACAGGGATTTATCCACTCCCCTACCCTCTTCTCTCAAATGCTCCACAACCAGCTGCAAGAATTAGCCCTCCCAGGACAGTCTACCATAATTCAGTACATGGATGACCTGTTATTAGCAAGACAATGTAGGGATCCCTTACTAAATGCCCTTCATGTCTAGGGATATGTAGTGCCCATTCACAAGGCAAAGAGAGGACAGGCTCAATTCAAGCGTTTAGGGGTCGTACTGAGCGCTATTGACAGGTGACTTATATAGGACAGAACTCGCCCAGTTTAGATAAGGTGATCCCAACACACCTAAGCAAATCTATGCTTTCGTAGATTTAATCAACTTTTGCCGACAATGGATTCCCAATGTTGTCCTTCATACCAAACACCAGCACAGCAAGGTCCCACAGCCTTTCAAGCCAACGGAATGAAGGCTTGACCAGATTCACGTGGACATAGTGTTGAGCCCTTACCAGTCTCACAGGCTTTCCGCTACCTGTTCATGGTGGTCGACCGTTTCACCTAGTAGCCAGAAGCAATCCCCCTGGCCTACGCCAAAGCACTCATCTCATCCTGGGTAGCAAGGTTCGAACTACCACGCCACATAACCTCTGACAGAGGAGCACAATTCACCTCCAGCCTGTGGACCGATGATGCCAACTACTGGGGTGTTCAACTGCACCACCCGCAGTCCAATGGGATGGTGGAGCGCTTCCACGGGCACCACAAGGCTTCACTTAGGACCAGACTCAAGGGCCCCAACTGGGTGGACAATCTGCTGTGAGCAATGCTGGGCATTCATACAGCACCAAAAGAAGACCTCCACACATCCTCCACCAAGTTTGTCTACGGAGCTCCACTCATGGTCCCTGGGGATTTCGTTCCACCGGCCAGAGGTCAACAGGAGGATACAACCACCTTCCTGGACAGGCTATGTGTAAAGATTGGTAACTTTGCTCCGATCCCACCCTCCAAACACAGGCAAGACCACAAACACAGTGAGTACGTGTTCGTGTGCAGAGGGCCACACCGTCCACCGCTACAGAAGCCCTACGAAGGCCTCTTCCAAGTCATGCGGAACAACAGGGCCACCTTTGAATTGAACATCAGTGGCAAACTAGAGGTTTCCACTGCAGACAGGCTCAAGCCGACACACATGGACCCATCAAAACCCGTGAAGATGCCAGCACCTCGACGCAGAGGCAGACCACCAAAGGCGTTGGGGACTGCATCCACAGACACTAGGAACTGCAGCAACATTTCTGGGTCATGTGGCGGCCCGCCACCGTGGAGAACAGGCCAGCACAACATGTGGTAATAAACAGCAGCATAACTCACTAACGCAACTCTCAGCATCATGAACCAGCGCGGTTGGAAGCAGTACAAGACCAGTAGCCCTAAAATAGGGCCTGGCCAAGCTGCCCAGCTAACAGAGTCACACCAGGCTGGGGAAGAAGGGGATTCGTATGCAAGAATGTTCCCGTGGATGGGAATCCCACTTATGTTATTCACACGGGTGATGCCAGCCAACCAAACTGTGGGAACTCCAACTGTATAAAAAGAGCCTTTCCAGCCTCAATAAAGGCAGAGAAACTCCTAGGGCTACAACTCAAATTATTACATACAGATTTGTACAATATCATTTTTTGTATCAATTATATTTAATTCCTCAAAAATTAAAAAGATTTAATATCTTCAGGATTATGTCTTAGATGTGATAAAGAGATAGGTTCTTTTTGTCATTTGACCTGGCCATGTATTAAGGTTCAGCCATTTGGGATATCAATTAAAGTATTTTTGGAGAAAATATTAAGGTTAAATTTCCATTGGATTCAATGTTAATTTTGATGGGAAACATATCGATGAAAATGAAGGTTTACAATGTATCAAATTGAATTTTATGATCATCTTCAGGTGTTTGAAGGAAATGTGTAGTCATGATTCGGAGATGGGGGATGGATTTGGGGATGCAGAGCTGGGATCTCGAAATGAGATCTTGTATTCCTCTGGAAAAATAACATGGTTTACATGATAAATATCACTGATTTGGAAAATATGGAGCCCATATTTACAAGAAGTTGGTTGGAAAACTGAAGCTCTCAATAGCTCGACCTGGTGGAGATTCACGGTTTCATGGCAGTTGGTTCGGATTTATATTTCTATTTGATAACCTCCTTTTCATCTTTTTTCTTTTAGGTTGACTTGGGAGGGAGGGGGTGCTGAGAAGAGAGGGGGTGTTGGGGAGGGAGGGGTGATGGGGAGGGAGAGGATGGGTAGGGAGGGGTGATAGGGAGGGAGGGTTGGTGGGTAGGCAGGGGTGATGGGAGGAAGGGGTGATGAGGAAGGGAAGGGTTGGTGGGTAGGGAGGGGTGATGGGGAGGGAGGGGTTATGGGTAGGGAGGGTGTGGAGGGGAGGGATGGGTTGGAGAGGAGAAAGGGGTGATGGGGAGGGAGGGGTTGGTGGGGAGAGAGGGGTAATGGTTGGGAGGGAGGGATTGGTAGAGAGGAAGGGGTGCTGAGTAGGGAGGGGTGATGGGGAAGGGAAGGGTTGGTGGGTAGGGAGGGGTGATGGGGAGGGAGGGGTTGGTGGGGAGGGAGGTTTAATGGTTGGGAGGGAGGGAAGGGTGATGAGGAAGAGATGGCTTATGGGGAGGAAGGGTTGGTGGGGAGGGAGGAAGGGGGTAATGGGGAGGGATGAGTTGGGGAGGAGGGAGAGGTGGTGGGGAGGGAGGGGTGATGGGGAGGGAGGGTTGGTGGTTAGGCAGGGTGATGGGAGGGAGGGGTGGAGGGTGGGGTTGGTGGGGAGGGTGGGGTGATGTTGGGGAGGGAGTAGGTGGTGGGGTGGAAGGGGTGCTGGATCGGGAGGTTATTGGGGAGGGAGGGGTGATGGAGAGGGATGGGTTTGTGAGGAGGGGGTGAAGGTGGGGAGGGAAGGGTGCTGCGTCAGGAGGGATTGGCGGGGAGGGAGGGTGTAGATGGGAGAGAGGGGTTGTGGGGAGGGAGGGGTGGTGGGGAGGGAGGGGTGCTTGGTAGGGTGGGATGATGGGGAGGAAAGTGTTGTTGAGGACGGAGGAGATGATGGGGAGGGATGCATTGTTGATGAGGGAGGGGGTACTGGGGAAGGAGGGGGATTGGTGGGGAGGGAGGAGATGATGGGGAGGGAGGTGGTGCTGTGAGGGGGAGTGGTTGGTTGGGAGGGAGGGAGGGGGTGATGGGGAGGGAGGGGGAGATGGGGTGTAGGATTGGTGGAGAGGGAGGGATTAGTGGGTTGGAAGGGATAATGGGGAGGTAGGGGTTGATGGGGAGGGAGGGTTTGGTGGGGAGGTGTCCTGCCAATAGTCCACGGACCAATCTTTTGACTTCAGGGCCAGGAGAACTGCTTCCAGATCACTCTGTTCTCACGTTCCACCTGCCCATTGCCCCATAGGTTGTAACTAGTCATGAAACTAGTTGCGATGCCCCTCACTGTCAGGTACTGGTGCAGCTCCTCTCTCATGAAGCTGGACCCCCAGTCACTGTGGATGAACGTGGGGTAGCCGAACAGAGTGAAGATCTGTGTCAGATGAAGATGGCTGTGGAGGTGTCTGGGCAAGGGATGGCAAATGGAAAATGGGAGTACTCGTCTATCTCTGCAAGAAAGTAGACGTTCCAGTTCATGGAAGGCAGGGGGACCTTGAAGTCAATACTGAGGCATTCGAAGGGCTGGGTGGCCTTTACAAATGGACCTGGGGTGGGCAGAAGATGTGAGGTTTGCATTCCGTGGAGACCTGGCATGCCTCAGTCATGGTCTAGACTTCCACAGGGAGAATTGTGAGAATTATCCAAAGTGATGATTCAGCAAAATGTAATAATCGTTGTTAACAATGGCTGTACAGGGACAAGACATGAAAGGTTGGTGGGAGGGTTGTGGGGTGGGGGGTGTCTGCTAGAATAAAAAGGAAGGACAGAGATTGCAGGCAAGGTCAACTTGATTGTAGTGATATGATTGTATGTGCTGGCTGCCCCTCCCTCCGGTGTCCTTCTACCTTGGCTCCTCCCTTAGTCCTGCCCATGTGACCCCAGGCCATAAAGGTCTAGTCCCCTCTCCTTCCCATTCATTCCTCGCCTTGGATCTGGACCAGCATTCTCTCGTACAATAAAGCCTATTGTTCCCCTCAGTTTTTGTCCGAGTCCTTATTGGGGTTACTGAGAGCACCCAACAATTTATTGTACTAGATTTTGGAGGCCTCCAGTAATGGAGAAATTGCTGTGCCCAGAATGGCTAGAAGTTGACCCCCAAGTCCCAGGTGCTTCGGTGCTCTTCGAGCAGTGGATGAACTGCTTCAATAACTTGAACAATAACTTCGACGCTGCAGCTGAGGAGGTCGACTCCAATAAGAAGAAGTTAAAAATCCTCAGGCACGAGTCAGCGAGAGGGCCTTCCTGACCATCCAAGGCAGTGTGACCTACAATGAGCCAATGGCTGAGCTACGGGCACGGTACAAGACTAAAGTGAACGTGGTATACTCCCGTTACTTGCTGGCATCCAGAAAACAACAGCCTGGTGAGTCCACTGAAGAGTTTGTCCGGTCCCTGGTCAGACTAGGAAAAGACTGGGGGAAACCCTGACCCAGTGCATGGAAGAACTGATTTGAGATGCCTACGTGTCTGGTCTGAGGTCGGATTATATTCGGCAACGACTCCTCAAGGAGGACTCGCTCCCATTCAAAAGCCTATCAACTCAATCAGAACCTTAGACTCGGCCCAGCGTCATGCGGTGTCGATTGGAGGCAGAAGAGGGCCATCTCCGTATGTTCCACTACAAGGGCCTTCGGCATGGGAATCTACAATGGACGCTACCGACCCAACTACGACTGCAATCATGCCATCGGCATCATCGAGATGCAACTTCTGTGGGCAGTAAAGCATTTACAACGCCTCTGCCCCGTGAGGGGGGGCTATGTGTTCAGTTTACAGGAAAAGGGGCCATTACCAGAAAGTCTGCAGGTCCCAACCACAGCCCAGGAGCAGTGCAGCGTGCATTTCCGAGGAGCTTCTGGCGCTGACCGCGTGCACGATAAGGAGAGTGCCATCTTGTCAGCCATAGCTCCCAACCTCAGCACCTCAGCCTACCGCCATGATGACGTCACTTCTGACCGCCTCAACTCCATTTCCACCGCCTTCTTCATCAAACACTGTGTGGTCAACATGGAGGTCACCATCTTGGGAAGGCCTCCCTACCAATGACGACGATGAAGGGATGCCTATCCTGGCATCAGTCATCCTGAATCAAGCCAGTCCTCACCCGATCTCGAACTCCATGATGTGAATCAAGTTGAATGGGCATAAAACAAAGTCTTTTCGATAACAGTAGCATGGAAAGCTTCATGCACCCCAACATGGTCCAGAGACTCTCCCTACCAGTCTGACCCATTACCGAGATGGTTTCAATGGCTGAAGTGGACCAACAGACCAGTATCCAGGGAGTATTGTGTAGTGTCGCTTACGGTAGTGGGGGGGTGGAATGTTATAACGATTTTGTATTGTTAATTATGCCTCGTCTCAGCGTGCCAATTCTCCTGGGCATTGACCTTCAGAGTCAGTTCAGGAGCGTGACGATGGCGTTCAGGGGCCTCCAACCACCGCTGATCATCCACATTCACCAGTCTCCAGCACCATGTTGTGGTCCCAGCACGCAGCCACCAGCACCGTCCTGCAAACTCAGTACCCAGTCTCCGGCACCGTACTGGAACCTCACCATACTACATGTGCTCCCCCATCACTGTTCCTCAACCTCACCCCGGATGGTAAACCAACCGCCACCAAGAGTAGGCGCTATAGCTCGGAGGTCATGCAGTTCATCCGGGCTGAGGTTCAACGACTCCTGGCGGAGGGGATCATTGCCCCTAGCACCAGTTCCTGGACGGCACAGGTCCTCGTAGTCAGAGGTGCGGGCAAGCCATGGATGGTAAATGATTATAGTCAGACCATCAACTGTTTCACCCAGTTGGATGCATACCCACTTCTCCGTATATCCGACTTGGTCAATAAGGTCGCTAAGTACAGAATTTTTTCGACTGTTGACCTCAAGTCGGCCTACCATCAACTCCCGCTCCATCCAGCCGATCAAGTATATACAGGCTTTGAGGCAAACAAGAAGTTCTTTCATTTCCTGCGGGTGCCTCTCGGGGTTATTAACAGTGCTTCTACCTTTCAGAGAGTGATGGACCGGATGGTGGAGGAACACGGGCTGACAGCGACGTTCCCCTACTTTGACAATGTCACCATCTGTGGCCATGACCAGCAGGACCATGACCCGAATCTCGCAAAGTTCTTGCCTCCAGCCAAGTCCCTCAGCTTGATGTACAACAAAATCCAATATGTGTTCAACATGGAGCGCCTGGCCATTCTTGGATACGTCGTGGACATGGTGTAATTGCCCCCAACCCAGACTGCATGCAACCCCTCATGGAGTTCCCTGTCCCAAACTCCCTGAAGGCGCTTAAGAGGTGCCTGGGGCTGTTTTCATATTATGCTCAATGGGTGCCCAGCTACGCTGATAAGGCCCACCCACTAATTCGTACGACTACCTTCCCATTATCGGCAAAGGCCCAGGCTGCTTTTGACCAAATTAGAGGACACATCGCAAAGGCCACGATGCATACCGTGGTTGAATCTATCCCCTTTCAGATGGAGAGCAATGCCTCCGATGTCGCACTGGCCGCCACGTTAAACCAGGCAGGCAGGCAGGTAGCATTTTTTCTCGCATCCTGCACAGTTCCAAACTCTGGCACTCCTCCGTCAGGAAGGAGGCTCAAGCAATCGTTGAGGCGGTGTGCCACTGGCGACACTACCTTCCTATGCTTTCCAGTATTTTTAATAGATCATTGTCAGACGCTCTCAGCAGCCCCAATAATGACTCGAACAAAGAGTAAGGGGAACAATAGGCTTTATTGTACTAGAGACTGCTGGCACGTGTCCAAGACTAGGAATGAGCAGGAGGATTGGGGACTCGACTTTTATGGCCCGGGGTCACATGGGTAGGACTAAGGGAGGAGCCAAGGTAGAAGGACACCCGGAAGGAGGGCCAACCAGCACATACAATCATATCACTACATTCACCCCTTTTAAAAAAAATGGAACCCACCGAACACAATTAACACCCGGGGGTGACACCACAACCATAGTAACAGCAACAATATAGTAACACAACAGCAGCAGGACAAAACCCAGCAAACCAAGGGTGGGAAAAGCAGACACACCCCCCACCATCAGCTAGAGCAGGGGTGGCCAAACCACGAGCCACATGCGGCTCTTCCCCTTTAATATTCGACTCGCTGCTGGTCTCCCACCCCCCGACTCGCGCTGACGGTCTCCCCATCCCACCTCGCCCGGCCTGCTCAAGCTGCCAGTCTCCTCCCCCACTTCACCCGGCCGACTCGCGCTGCTGGTCTCCCCCCACTCCCTCGCCTGCCCGATTCACGTCTTTAATAGCCTGATATTTGTAGCATTGTATTTTAATCATAGAAAGATTTGATTATAATAAGACTAATTTTGTCAGGTGGAATCTGATTAAATTATCTCTCCATTTTTTGGTTTTCCTTTTTTTTAATGTTTGTGTCTTTGTGATAACTGAAACTAATACAAATTAACAGTTTAAACACTGCAGGCATGAATAAATATGATTGCATTTAACATCCATTTCTGAACATTGATATAGTGTTTTTGTTACAAAATGTGGATGTAACAATGAAAACGTCTGTGGGAATTTTGTTCTTCTGCAACTCTCAAGCATCTGAGCTTTATCATTTGTGGCTCTTACATTAAGCAATTTTGGCCACCCTTGAGCTTGAAGTTAAGCCGCTCAGGCGGCCTCCTCTGTCTGCCGGACCGCCATAGGGCAGGCGTGTCCGTACGGTGCTCCTCTGGGGAGGGGATCGACAGGGGAGCATCTACTGCAGGGACTGTCTGAAAAGGGATGTCAGCGGTGGAATCCTGGACTGCTGGGGGGTCCTCTGCTGTTGCATGGGGGATAGATGCCTGGATGTCTGGCTGCAAGGCAGGCAGCTCAGGCTCCAGGGTCATGCTCTGATGCTGCACGATTGGGTCCGCGGTGTAGTCAGTAGTCGGCAAGGCGGTCTCAGGGTCTCCAGCCCTTGCCAGGTCTCATTTTGGCACAGTGTCCTCATGGTCATCTGGGTATCTCACAAAGGGGTATTGAAGGTTTGCATGTATGAGGTGCACCGCTTCAACCAGTGGGTCCATCTAATGGCCCCTGATGTGCTTCCGAAGCAGAACCGGCCCTGGGGTGGGCAGCCAGGGAGGGATGGAGGAACCATTCGCCGATCTCCTAGGAAAAGCAAAGAGGCGTTCATGCGGGGTGGTGTCAGTAGCGGTGCATAGTAAAGTCCGGATGGCTTGGAGGGATTTGGGCAAGACGTCCTGCCAGCGGGATACTGGCAAATTTTTAGATCTGAGGGGCAGGGGCATTGCCTTATAGACGGTACCATTCTCCCTTTCTACCTGGCAATTACTTCTTGGGTTATAGCTGGTGGTCCTGCTGGTGGCTATGTCTCTGGCCAAAAAGTGCTGTCACAACTCCTCACTCATGAACGAGGTCCCCTGGTCACTATGAATGTAGTTGGGGTACCTGAACAGAGTGAAGATACTGCTCAGGGCTTTGATGACTATAGTTGAGGTCATATCTGGGCAGGGAGTTCAAAAGGGGAACCTGGAGAAATTGTCCGCCACCGTCAGGAAGTAGGCATTCCTATTTGTGGTCGGGAGGGGGCCCTTGAAATCGATGCTGAGTCGTTTGAAAGGGCGGACGACCTTGATGAGGTGTGCCTTTTCTGGCCAGTAGAACTGAGGCTTACACTTGGTGCAGATTTGGCAGCGTCTGGTCGTAGACCGGACATCCTCTATGGACTACGGGGGGGTTTAGCGTTTTGACGAAATGATACAACCTTGTGAATCCGGGATGACATAGGTGGTCATGGAGGATCTGGAGATGGTCAAGATGTGCACTGGTACACGTCCCTCGGGATACGGCATTCTGGGGGTCATTGAACTTACCCGGCTGGTACAAGATGTCATAGTTGTAGGTGGACAATTCTATCCTCCACCTCAGAATCTTGTCATTCTTGATTTTACCCCATTGTTTGGCACTGAACATGAAGGCCACTGCCCTCTGGTCAGTTAACAGGGTAAATCTTTTATTGGCCAGGTAGTGTTGCCAGGGACACCGCCTCAACGATCGCTTGAGCCTCCTTCTCGATGGAAGAGTGCCGGAGTTCAGGACTGTGCAGGGTGGGAGAAAAAATGCTACCAGCCTGCCTGCCTGGTTTAACGTGGAGGCATCGCTCTCCACCTGAAAGGGGATAGATTCATCCATGGTATGCATCGTGGCCTTAGCGATGTGTCCTCTAATTTGGTCAAAAGCAGCCTGGACCTCCGCCGATAATGGGAAGGTGGTCATATGAATTAGTGGGTGGACCTTATCGGCATAGCTGGGCACCCATTGAGCATAATATGTAAACAGCCCCAGGCACCTCTTAAGCACCTTCAGGGAGTTTGGGACAGGGAACTCCATGAGGGGTCACATGAGGTCTGGGTTGGGGGCAATGACACCATGTGCCATGATGCATCCAAGAAGGGCCAGGTGCTCCATGTTGAACATGCATCTGTCCTTGTTGTACATCAAGTTGAGGGACTTGGCCGGATGCAAGAACTTTGCGAGATTCGCGTCGTGGTCCTGCTGGTCATGGCCACAGATGGTAACATTGTCAAGGAAGGGGAACGTCACCATCAGCCCGTGTTCCTTCACCATCCGATCCATCACTCTCTGAAAGGTAATAACACCATTAGTAACCTTGAGAGGCACCCACAGGAAGTGAAAGAGCTTCCCGTCCGCCTCAAAGCCTGTATATATTCAATTGGCTGGACGGAGGAAGAGTTGATGGTAGGCCGTCTTGAGGTCAACAGTCAAAATAATTCTGTACTTAGCGACCTTATACACCAAGTCTGCTATACGGGGAAGAGGGTACATATCCAAATGGATAAAACATTTGATGGTCTGACTATAATCAATTACCATCCAGGGCTTGCCTGCACTTCTGACCACAAGGATCTGCGCCCTCCAGGAAATGGTGCTGGGGCTATGATCCCCTCTGCCAGGAGTCATTGAACCTCAGCCCGGATAAACTGCATGTCCTCCGAGCTATAGCGCCTACTCTTGGTGGCGATTGGCTTAAAATCTGTGGTGAGGTTGGCGAACTGTGATGGGGGTGGTGCACCCATAGCATGGTGAGGTTACAGTATGGTGCTGGAGACTGGGTACTGAGTCTGCAGGATGGTGCCGGTGGCTCCATGCTCAGACCACAAGGCGGTGCCGGGGACTTGTGGCTGTGGATGGTCAGCAGTGGTTGGGGGCCCCTGAACGCCACCATCATGTGCCTGAACTGACTCTGAAAGTCGAGGCCCAGGAGGATCAGCGCACTGAGGCGATGCAAAATTAACAATACAAAATCGTTATAACACTCCCCCCCCCCCAACCGTAAGCGATGCTGCACAATACCCCCGGATACTGGTCTGTTGGTCCCTTGCAGCCATTGAAATCATCCCAGTCATGGGTCAGACAGGTAGGGAAAGTCTTTGGACCATGTCAGGGTGCACAAAGCTTTCCGTGCTGCCGCTATCAAAAAGACAGTTCGTTTTATGCCCATTCACCTTGATCCACATCATGGAGTTCGAGATCAGGTGAGGACTGGCTTGATTCAGGGTGACTGATGCAGGATAGGCATCCCTTCATCATCGTCGGCAGGGAGGCCTTCCCAAGATGGCGACCTCCATGTTGACCATGCAATGTTCGATGAAGAAGAAGGCGGATATGGAGTCATGGCGGTCAGTAGTGATGTTATCGTTGCGGTAGGCCAAAGTTCTGAGTTGAGAGCGATGGCCAACACGATGACACCCCTTAGTGCGCACGTGGTCAATGCCGGAATATCCTTAGGAATGCATGACATGCAGCTCCCGGACTGTGGTTGGGACCTGCAGACTTTCTGGTAATGGCCTCTTTTCCTGCAGACTAAACACATAGCCCCATCCCCATTGTGGGGCAGAGGCGTCGCAAATGCTTGGACTGCCCACAGAAGTTGCATCTCGACGATGCCGATAGTGTGATTGCAGCTGTAGTCAGGACGGTAGCACCCAATGCAGAGTTCCAGGCCAAAGGCCCTTGTGATGGAACAAACGGAGGTGGCTCGTTTCTGCCCACGATCGACACCGCATGGCGCTGGGCCAAGTCTAAGTTTCTGATTGAGTTGATAGCCTTTTGAGTGGAAGCAGACCTTCCTCAAGGAGTCATTCCCAGATATAATCCGACCTCAGACCAGACAGACAGGCATCTCAAATCAGTTCTTCCACGCACTGGGTCAGGGATATAGTGGCCATGGGTTTCTCCAGTCTTTTCCTAGTCTGACCAGGGACCGGACAAACTCTTCAGTGGACTCACCAGGCTGTTATTTTCTGGATGCCAGCGGGTAACAGGAGTATACCATGTTCACTTTAGACTTGTACAGCGCCCGTAGCTCAGCCATCACCTCGTTGTAGGTCGCTTTCCCTTGGATGGTCGGGAAGGCGCTCTGGCCAACTCGTGCCTGAGGATTTTTAACGTCTTGTTGGAGTCAACCTCCTCAGCAGCAGCGTCAAGGAAGTTATTGAAGCAGTTCATCTACTGCTCGAAGAGCACCGAAGCATCTGGGACTTGGGGGTCAACTTCTAGCCATTCTGGGTGCAGCAATTTCTCCATTACTGGAGACCTCCAAAATCTAGTACAATAAATTGTTGGGCACTCTCAGTGGCCCCAATAATGACTCTGACAAAGACTGAGGGGAACGATAGGCTTTATTGTACGAGAGACTGCTGGCCTGGGTCCAAGGCTAGGAATGAGCAGGAAGGAGAAGAGACGAACTTTATGGCCCGAGGTCACATGGGCAGGACTAAGGGAGGAGCCGAGGTAGAAGGACGCTCAGAGGGAGGGGCACCAGCATATACAATCATATCACTACAATCAAGTTGACCTTGCCTGCAATCTGTTGCAGGAACTGTCCTTCCTTTTTATTCCAGCAGAGACCCCCTCGCCCCCCCCCCCCCACCCTCCCACCAACCTTTCTTCTCTCACATCTTGTCTCTGGACAGCCATTGTTAATACTGATTATTCCATTTTGCTGAAACATCACTTTGGATAATTCTCACAATTCCCCCTGTGGAAGTCTGGACCATGACTGAGGCATGCCAGGTCTCCATGGAATGCAAGCCTTGCTTCTTCTGCCCACCCCAGGCCCATGTTGTGAAGGCCACCCGACCCTTTGAACACCTCAGTATTGACTTCAAGTGCCCCCTGCCATCCATAAACTGCAACATCTACTTCGTCACAGAGACAGACGAGAACTTCCGTTTTCCCTTTGCCATACCGTGCCCAGACACCTCCACAGCCACCTTCTTCTGAGACAGATCTTCACTCTGTTCGCCTACCCCGCCTTCATCCACAGTGACCAGGGATCCAGCTTCATGATGGGGAACTGCGCCAGTACCTGACAGTGAGGGACATCGCAACTCGTCGCACGACTAGTTACAACCAGAGGGGCTATGGCCAGGTGGAACGTGAGAACAGAGTGATCTGGAAGGCAGTTCTCCCGGCCCTTGTCAAAAGACTGGTCTGTGGACTACTGGCAAGACACCCTCCCCGACACCACCAACCCCTCCCTCCCCATCACCCTTCCCACCACATCACCCCTCCCTCCCCACCAACCGTTCCCTCCACAGCACCCCTCCCTCCCCATCACCTCCTCCCTCCCAACCAATCACCATCACCCCCTCCATCCTCACCAACTCCTCCCTCACCATCTCCCCCTCCCTCCCCACAAACCCCTCCCTCCCTATCACCTCCTCCCTCCCTAACACCCCCTCCCTCCTCTCCCTCCCCACCAACCCCTCCCTCCCATCAACCCTTCCCTCCCCATCACCCCCTCCCTCACCATTACCGCTCCCTCCTAACCAACCCCTTTCTCACCATTTCCCCTCCCTCCCCATCACTCCCTTCCTCCCAACCAACCACTCCCTCCCCATCACCCCCTCTTTCCCCAACAACCTCTCCCACCCCATCACTCCTCCCTACCCATCACCCTCTCCCTCCCCATCACCCCTCCCTCCCCAACAACCCCTCCCTACCCAGCATCCCCTCCCTCCCAAGTTGACCTAATAGAAAAAAGAGGAAAAGGAGCTTTACAAAGAGAAATATAAATTCGAACCAACCTCCGAAAAACCGCGAATCTCCACCAGGATGAGCTATTGAGAGCTTCAGTTTTCCAACTAACCTGTTCCATATTTTCCAAATCAGTGATATTTATCATGTAAACCATGTTATTTTTCCAGAGGAATACAAGATCTCATTTCGAGATCCCAGCTCTGCATCCCCAAATCCATCCCCCATCTCCGAATCATGGCTTCACATTTCCTTCAAACACCTGAAGATGATCATAAAATTCAATTTGATACATTGTAAACCTTCATTTTCATTGATATATTTCCCATCAAAATTAACATTGGATCCAATGGAAATTTAATCTTAATATTTTCTCCAAAAATACTTTAATTTATATCCCAATGGCTGAACTTTAAGACACAGCCAAGTCAAATAACAAAAAGAACCTATCTCTTTATCACACCTAAAACATAATTCTGAAGATATTAAATCTTTTTAATTTTTGAGGCATTAAATAGAGTTGATGCAAAAAATGATATTGTACAAATCCGTATGTAACATTAATAATTTGAGTTGTAGCCCTGGGAGTTTAAGCTCTGCCTTTATTGAAGCTAGAAAGGCTAATTTTATACAGCTGAATTTCCCATCGTTTGGTTGATTGGCTGACATCAGCTGCGTGAATAACATAAGCGGGATTCCCGCCCGCGGGAACATTCTTGCATACGACTCCCCTTTTTCCCCAGCCTGGTGTTGCTCTGTTAGTTGGGTAGCCTGGCCAGGCCCCATTTTAGGGCTGCTGGTTTTGTACTGCCCCAGCTTCCAACCTGGTTCGCATAGCTGGGTGTCGCGTAAGTTATACCGCTGTTTATTACCGCGCATTGTGCTAGCCTGATCTCCGCGGTGGCGGGCCGCCACATGACCCCCCCCCCCAGAAATGTTGGTACAGTTCCTAGTGTCCATGGATGCAGTCCCCAATGCATTTGGTGGTCTGCCTCTGCGTTGAGGTGCTGCCGTCTCCACGGGTTGTGTCGGATTCGTGGCTTGATCCTGCCTGTGGTGGAAACCTCTGGTTTGCAACCGATGTCTAATTTGAAAGTGGCTCTGTTGTTCCGGATGACTTGGAAGGGGCCTTTGTAGGGCTTCTGTAGTGGATGGTGTGGCCCTCTGCGCACGAACACGTATTCACAGTCTTTGCAGACTTTGGAGATGTTGACCTTGGCTTGCCTGTGTCTGGAGGGTGGGATCAGAGCCAGGTTACCGACCTGTACACACAGCCTGTCCAGGAAGGTGGTTGTATCCTCCTGTTGAACTCTGGATGGTGGGACGAAATCCCCTGGGACCATGAGTGGAGCTTCGTAGACGAGCTCAATGGAGGATGTGCAGAGGTCTTCTTTTGGTGCTGTATGAATGCCCAGCAGTGCCCACAGCAGTTCGTCCACTCAGTTGGGGCCTTTGAGTCTGGTCCTAAGGGCGGCCTTGAGGTGCCTGTGGAAGCGCTCCACCATCCCGTTGGACTGCGGGTGGTATGTTGTCATGTGGTGTAGCTGAATGTCCCACTTGTTGGCATCATTGGTCCAAAGGCTGGGGGTGAATTGTGCTCCTCTGTCAGAGGTTATGTGGCATGGTAGTTTGAACCTTGATACCCAGGACGAGAGGAGTGCCTTGGCATAGGACCTGGTGGATGTGTCAGCCATGCGGATTGCTTCTGGCCACCGGGTGAAATGGTCAACCACCATTAACAGGTAGTGGAAAGCCTGTGAGACTGGTAAGGACCCCACTATGTCCACATGAATATGGTCAAGCCTGTGTTCCGTTGCCTGGAAAGGCTGCGGGGGACCTTGGTGTGTTGCTGTACCTTGTTTGTTTGGGACTGCATGCACATCTTGGTCCACCCACTGACTTGTTTCCACAATTCATGCCACACGGACTTGCTGGCCACTAGCCAGACCGTAGTCCTGATTGATGGGTGTGCCAGCCCGTGGATGGAGTCAAAAACTCGTCGCATCCATGCCTTTGGGACAATGGGTCAAACCTGTCCAGTGGCCATGTCACACAGGAGGCCAATGTTACCTGTATCTTCTGGGATTTCCTGAAGCTGCACCCCCATGATGGTGCTCCTGTACTGAGGGATCTCATCGTCCTGCTGCTGTGCCTCCACCAGTGTCACGAACTCCAGTCCATTAACCAGACAGTAGATGCTCTGACTTGACACGACTTCCATGACCATGTTGTCTTTTCCTGAGATGTGTCTCACATCAATGGTGTACTCCAAGACATAAGACAAGTGTCTCCGCCAGGGGACCAACCATAGATCAAAGATCTTAGCCAGGGTGAATGTCGGTGGCTTGTGGTCCGTGAAAGTCCTTCCCTCAAGGAAGTACCGGAAGTGACAGGTGGCTAAGTACAGCGCCTGTAGCTCTCTGTCAAAATCCCGAGCGCCACAGATGCTTGCTGAAGAAATCTAGCGGATGCCAACTTCCTTCTATCTGCTGCTCCAGGACTCCACCAATCGCTGTTCCTGAGGCATTAACCATGAGGGCTGTGGGTGCGTTTAGCATGGGTGGACTGGAGTGCAGTTTCCATGAATACTAGTGCAGAGTTGTCCCTGGTCAAGAGTGGACGTATCACTCGAGCAGCTGCAGGGATGAACCTGTGAGAAATGTTGACCATCCCCACAAACTCATGTAGTCCTATGGTCGTACTGGGCCTTGGGAATTTGCAGATGGCCTCCACCTTCCTGGGTAGTGGTGTGGTCTTTGGTAATCCTGTGACCCAGGAAGTCAATCGTGCTCTGTCCAAACCGGCATTTGGTCAGGTTGATAGTAAGGCCTAACTCACGTAGGTGATTGTAGAGTCTACTATGAAGAAACACACACACTCTGCCTTTATTGAGGCTGGAAAGGCTCCTTTTATACAGTTGGAGTTCCCACCGTTTGGTTGATTGGCTGACATCGGCCGCGTTAATAACATAAACGGGTTTCCCGCTTGGGGAACATTCTTGCATACGAATCCCCTTCTTCCCCAGCCTGGTGTTGCTCTGTTAGCTGGGCAGCCTGGCCAGGCCCTATTTTAGGGCTACTGGTCTTATACTGCCCCAGCTTCCAACCGCGCTGGTTCATGATGCTGAGGGTTGCGTTAGTGAGTTCTGCCGCTGTTTATTACTGCATGTTGTGCCGGCCTGATCTCCGCAGGTGAAGATATTATCTTTACATAACATTTTCCAATCACTTTGATCTATTTTTCTGCCTAAAACATTTTCCTATTTTCATCTTGATTTATGCAATTGTGTGGGAGAGTCTGTGAGTGCATTAGTGAGTGGATGTCCATGTGTTGGTGCACGAGTTCATGAGGATGTAGGCGTATGTGTGTGTGTGTGTGTGTGTGTGTGTGTGTGTGTGTGTGTGTGTGTGTGTGTGTGTGTGTGCGCATGTGTACTTGTGTGCGTTTGTCCATGTGTGCATGTGTGCGCGTGTGTGTGCATGTATGTGTGTGTGTATCTGTTCATTTGTATGTGCACATGAATGTGTGCACACATGCACTCGTGCATGTGTGTATAAGCCTGTTTGCCTATGTGCAAGTGTGTGCATGATAGGGTGAGTGTGTGTGCATGTATGCATGTGTACATCTGTGTGATTGTGTGCGTACGTATTTGTGCATTCACATTTGTGTGTGTGATGGAGAGGCAGCATCCAACACCAGATGGCACTGCTGCGCTCCTGTTCGGTGGACACACTGCATGCCAATCAAGGTCAAAGACTCACCCCAAGTCATCAAGGTGACCCTTGCGATTGGCCCACTTAAATCACCAGGAGCTTCAGTCTAGGCAGCCCGACCAGACTCAGCCCTGACCTTCACCCAAATGGCCCACCTAAATCACCAGGAGCTGCAGTCCAGCCAGCCCGGCCAGACTCAGCCCTAACCTTCACCCAATTGGCCCAGGTGAATCCTCTCGGCTAACCCCTGCTGAGCCCCTGCACTTGGCTTCGAGCCATTGGCCACAGCAGCCAATGGGGCCCAGCCTGCCCCGAGTGATTGGCCCTCCCAGCACTGCCCCCAGAATTATAAAGGACCATGTGCCCCTTTGGTCTGCCTCTTTCAACTCCTCGTGGCTCGTAAGTAGCACCTTCCACACTGGGATGGGGTGAGTCTTGAGGTCAGGTAGCAAGAGCTGTGTCCATACCAATCAAGGGGTGGGGACTCATAGTATCACCTTGATCCTGACTGTTGAATGTGCACGTTCATGTAATTTCCACCAGTCTCTGTCTCTTTCTCCCTTGTTATTGGAAGTGTATATTTACCCCCTGCGTACTGTATTTGTTGAGGTTTGCCTAATATATCGACCCTGTTGTCCCATTTCCATCCCCGAAATTAACGTTTGCTTTGTTCCTCTGCTTTGGTCTGGTTCTTAACCTGTGGGACCCAATGAACTTGACAACAATGGAGGAGGGGAAGCAAAGTATTTTATTAAATGGAGTCAAATCACTAGAAAAAAAAAGACAGATACATCCTATCAGAACGTGGCAAGAAATTAATGTATGTTTAGGGAAAAAAGGTAGAGATATCAATAAAAGCATCAGTGTGTCAAAATGTGTTATTGCCTAAGAACAGAGGCAATAGAATATTAAATTTGGGTTATGACAGAGGTATAAGATATTTTGAAGATCGCTACACGGAAGAAATGCTTATTTCCTTCAAACAATTAAACACAAATACGGAGAGGACAGTTGGACCTTCTTCTGTTTTCTCCTGCTTAGATCGTTCTTAAGAGAAAGATGGGGACCAACGTTGATCCCACCTAAAATTAGTGGAATGGAACAAAGAGTCTGGATGGGGAATACACCCAAATTTATCAATGAAATGAACGATGCTCTCCAGAGAGAAAATTCAAAACCAGGATAGCAGAGGTCAGGAGAAAGATGGGAGTTGGACTTGGATGTGATGATTTCAGAAAGAAGCTGGTCAGATTGGTGTAAGGACAGCACGACATTAATTAGAAATGCAGGATATGGACTGGTTCAGTCTAATATTTTACATCAATTCTATCTTACCCCTGAGAAATGACCTAAATATCAGAAATATGTTTCAGATGTGAGAATGAGATTTTATAGCATCAAATATAATATGGGGAAAAGGATTTATATAAATTGAAACAAAGGTGGAAAGAAGATTTAAATATACAGATTCAAGAAGAAATAGACTCAAGATTGTGCACGATCTCAAGATTAAATATCAAATGTCAAGATCGAAGCAGATACAAAACTGAAAATGGATAAATGTCAAACAAACTTTCTGAGTCGAGCCATAGCAGCAATGAAGAAAGGTGCAGCAATAACATGGAGAGCAGAGAGTTTTGTAATGAGGGATGGGACATTGAAATGCAAAACGATGTCACGTTAGAAACAAAATTACTTCTAGTTGAAGGAATCAGATCGGGAACGGTACATGGATATGGCGAATAAAAGTCCATCCACATCCTCCACATCACCCACTCCTCTTAGTTCATGGTTAATAATTATTAGCTAGAAAATCAAATAACTCTGGGAATAATAGCAACTGTATAGATTTAGGTGGGTTTCTCTTTCTTTTCTTTGGGGAGGAGGAGGGAGGTGGTGGGAAAAAATACATCGAAGGTTTAGGATCATTTTGCATTCTGTTGTTATAAGATATTCTCTTTATTGAGTTAATGCTTGTATTGATGTAAATGATAAACAAAAAAAGATGTGGGACTGAGACAGGAACTTTTTGATGAGCCACGTGGTCGTGTGTTAAGGTGAAGCCATTTTGGCAAGATATCACCAAAAAATTAACCAGGATAACAGGAGTGGCTTTCAAGGGTGGCCCAGAGTGCTATCTACTAGGTAATGTTATGGAAGTCAGCAACAAATTGAACAAATATCAAATCTCATTGATTAAAATAGCACCGGCTGGAGCAAAAAAAAGTGGCATGATCACTTGGACGGTGGTCAAGGAAGCCCTGCGTGCCCCATAGCTGCCCAGGGACGGGGATGTATGCCTAGACAGCATCGTCCTGGGCTGGATGATGGCGTGGTGTGGTGGATGCTCCTGCAGGTGTCAGGTCCCTGGTGGAGATGGTGTCCTCCCTACCACTGCCAGACCTAAAGTAAGTGTAGTTAAGGTTTGCATGAAGGAGGAAAACCTGCTCCACCAGGGCTTTGGCCTTGTGTGTTCGTACATGCTGGGAGTGACATTCCAGTCGCCGACCTCCTGGGGAGCGAGAATAGGCATTTGTGAAGGGTCTCATTGGTAGCCGTGCAGTGACCGAATGGCACAGAGCGCCTCGGGCAGGGTGTCCTGCCAGAACTCAATGGCCCATCCTTTTCACCTGAGATCCAGGAGGACTGCCTTCCAGACCATCGCATTCTCATGTTACACTTGCCCGTTGCCTCTCGGGTTGTAGCTTGTCATGCGACTGGTCGCAATGCTCCTTGCCGTCAGGTACTGGCGCAGCTCGTCACTCATGAAACTAACCCCTGGTCACGGTGGATGAAGGTGAGGTAACCAAACATGGTGAAAATCTGCCCCAAGGCCCTGATGACAGTGGCTGTGGAGGTGTCCGGAGAAGGGATGGCAAAAGGGACTACCGTGAGGAAGTAGACATTTTGTTTTGTGGAAGGCAGGGGCCCTTTGAAGTCCATGCCGAGATGCTCGAAGGGCCGAGTGGTCTTTAAAACATGGGCCTGTGGTGCATGGAAGAAATGGGATTTACACTCCGCACAGGCCCAGCAGGTCTCAGTCATGTTCCTGATGTCCCTGATGGTGTACGGCAAGTTCCGGGACTTAATGAAGTGGTGCAACCTGATGACACCCGATGGGAGAGGGACTCATGCAATGTCTGCAGCCTGTCGTCGTGCATAGAAGCTCAGGTGCAAGAGAGGGCATTGGGAGAGTCGTTAAACTTCCCAGGGTGGTACTGGATGTTGTAGCTGTAGGTTGCCAGCTCGACTCTCCAGTGTCGTTCTTGATCTTGCTCTTGTGGATAGTGTTCGCAGCGATTATGCCAACCTGCATGGGGCTCGCATTTTCTCAATGCCATGGCCCGCTGGTCCATGAGAAGGGTGAATCTCCTGCCGGCCAGGTAGTGGTGCCAGTGGCGGAACGCTTCCACAATTGCCTGGGCCTACCTGGGTTAAAGACGAATTCCGTTACTTGGGTCTGCCTTTAATTCGAATTTGTATTTAAGTCAGAACAGGTGCATACGGTCCTTATTTAACATCAGTTAGTCAAATGTTTATCTTACTCTATAGTATATATTGTGGCGACTCACCTAAGCGTGCACCAAATCAGCTCCAAAAGTCGTGAGTGTGACACACAGATGTCAGCCGTCTGGAGGATGCTAACGTTAGGGAAAACAATAGTCTGGAAGATGATGTCACTTCTGCCCCATTGTGCGTGAGGTTTCCGGGAGTGGGGTTTAAAAAGGAGGCGTGTGAGAATTCATAAAGCTTTTCCAACTGGACATCATTCGAGTAAGACTTCTTCTTTCTCTCATTGTGACCCAGTGCAACTACATTGGTGGCCAAGACACTCTCCCTGGGTGATGCCAAACTGCCCGCCCCACATCTGGACCCTGTGACATGTTCAGAGAGTGTATTCGCAAGGGGTCTGGTGGAATTTCCAGATGTCATAAAGTCACAGTTCTCCACAGCAACACCCAAGCACGGCGTAGCACATCGCATCCCCACAAAGGGACCTGCTCTCCACAGTGTTTCATTTTGGATGCTTTTTTGTTATTAAATCAAGCTAATGAAAATATTTTAGTTGGGGAAGATTTTAACTGTGTCTTGGATCCTTTGTTGTACAGATCCCCAAAAGTATAAAGAAATCAAAGATGGCGATACAAATTGGGGCCTTGATTTGGTGGATATTTGGAGAAGGGCTAATCCTAAAAAGAAGGATTTTTCTTTTCACTCGTCTCGACATGATTCATTTTCTAGAATAGATTTTTTTTTAGTATCAGCACTCATTTACAAGGAACGGTATTACAGGCAGAATATAAAAGCAGGGTTATATCGGATCCTTCTTTATTATTTTTTTCTTGCGTAAGTTCAGAAGTGGTACGTTCATCTTATCGATAGAAATTTAACACAATGTTGTTGAAAAAAAACAGAGTTTGTTACCTTTGTTAAAGAACAAATTATTTTGTTCTTGACTGAGAATGCTAATTCAGTAGAAAGTCATTTTGTGTTATGGGATGCATTAAAAGCTTACTTAAGAAGACAGATTATTAGTTACACCACTAAAGTTAAGAAGCAGTATATGGCAGAAAGTTTAGAATTAGAAAAGCAAATTGATGAATTGGAGAAGGAATTTCAGAAGGAAGTGACAGAAGATTTTAAAAAAGTGGCTTTGACTAAATTGAAATTGCATTATAATACATTGCAGACATCAATTTGAATGTTTAATTAATCGATTTAAGCAGCATTAATATGAGCTGGATGAGAGGGCACATAAGGTACTTGCATGGCAATTAAAGAAGGAACAGGTTTCATGGATTATTAATGCTGTAAAAAAGAATTCAACAGTTACCTATAAACCTCAGGAAATTAATGACCAGTTTTATTCATTTTATAAAACATTATATACTTCTGAGAGGAAACAGGACAGTGGTTCTATTGATTCTTATTTATCTAAGTTAGAGATCCGTTGAAAGTGTCTTCGTATAGACCTATTTCTTTCTTGAATGTTGATTATAAAATTATAGCAAAAGTGTTAGTAAATAGACTTACTAAGTATTTACCTAAATTGATACATGTTGATCAAACAGGTTTTATTAAAAATAGAAATGTTTCAGATAATATTCTTCGATTGATTAGTTTGGTCAATGCATATCGACAACAGCCCAACTATCCGATGGTGGTTGTGCTTGACGAAGAAAATGGGATTTTTTTATTTAAAGTATTTGAGAAGTTTAAATTTGGCCCTTTTTTATTGGTTGGGTTAAAGATTTATATACGAACCCAAGTACTAGGGTGGTGACAAATGGTCAAGTTTCATCATTGTTTAAATTGACGTGTTCAACTCGACAAGGTTGTCCATTGTCACCAGCTGTTTGCATTGGCTGTTGAACCATTAGCTCAAACAATAAGGCAAAATGAACAGATATGACGATGAGAGTTATGGATGAAAGTATAAGATTTATTTATTTGCAGATGGTGTTTTGATATATTTAATAAACCCAGAACAATCATTGCCACATTTGTGGGAATGTTTATTACAATATGGAACATTATCTATAAAGTTAACTGGGACAAGAGTGAAATTTTGCCAGTCAGAGAAGGAGATTATTCAGAGTATAAAAATATTATAAAACTGAAATGGTTTGATAAAATTAAATATTTAGGAATAATTGTAAATACTGAGTATCAATCTTTATATGTTAAATTATGTTCCTTTATTAAAAAAGATTAAAGCAGACTTAATTAAGTGGAAATATCTTCCATTAACTTTAATTGGTCAAGTTAACTGTATTAAGATGAATATTTTTCCTCGTATTCAATATTTATTTCAATCAATACTGTATTCTCTTTTAAAGAGTTTCTTTCAGGATTTAAATAAAGTTATGAGAGAATTTTTATGGAAAGGTAAACTTCCATGGGTAGCATTATATAAACTTACTTGGAAGTATGCATTAAGTGGGATTCAATTACCTCATTTTAAAAATTATTATGAAGCAGCCCAGTTGAAATTTATTACTAGACTGATAGCTTTGGACCATCCCCCGAGTTGGGCTAAAGTTGAGATGGCTTGTATTTCTGAAGTCGAGGTGTATCAATTTATATTTTGATGGAATGTAAATTTGTTGAGAGAATAAAATATGCCAATATTAAAACATCTATTAAAACTATGGATTTTAAAAAAAATTTAGGATCAAAAGGTAAATTGTCAATTTTAATAATTCCATTATATAATAATCAGCTTATTTCTTTTTCAATGTTTAATAGTCATTTAAAGAGTTGGGATTCTAAGGGTATACAGATGTTACAGGATTGTTTTGTAGAAGGACAATTTCTTTCTTTTAATCAATTGAAATAGCATTTTGATATTGCTGAAAATTCTTTATTTGTTTATTATCAACTTTGAGCTTTGGTGAAAAATATGTATGGTAGAAAGATGACTTTACCTGTATTGACAGAATTCAAGTCTTTGATTTCTTCTATACCAAAAAGGGGTTATATTTCTGTTATGTACCAAATATTACAAGACAATATGGATAAGCAGAATGGGAGAAGTTTAAACTTAAATGGCAAAATGATTTAGCTTTTGTTTTTCTTGAAGATTATTGGGCACATACGTGTCATGATAGTGTTACTAAATTGACGAATGTGCGGGATGGAATGGTTAATTATAACTTTCTACATCAGTTGTATTTAACCCCAGAGAAATTGAAAAAATATGGTTTTAGTCATTCGGACTCTTGTTTTAGATGTGGTACATGTACTGGAACTTTTTTATATGCTGTTTGGCCTTGTGTGCATGTACAACCATTCTGGGATGAAGTTAAGTTAATCTTGGAATAATTATATAATTTTAAGTTACCATTAGATCCATCTATTTTTTTAATGGGTTACATGATTCCTTTAAAGGGATTAGGGTTGGATAAATTTCAAATTGCATTTATATATTTAGCATTGTCTGTAGCTCGAAAATGTGTAGCAAGTACATGGAAAGATAATATAGTGATTAATATAATGCAATGGCATAATGAATTGAAAGCTTGTATTGTTATGGAAAAATTACAAATTATCTGGATGACAATTATTCTTTTTTTGTTAAAAAGTGGTTACCATATTTGGAATATATGCATTTAGATACATTTTGATTTATTATATACTTTTAGTTTCTGTTTATATATTTTTAGTTCTCCTTATGAGGTGGGAGGGGGGGTGAGGATTTGATTTAATTTTCTTTTGCTTTTTTTTCTTATTATTTTTTTAAAATATATATTCATATAAAATTCTCTTTAAGGAATGTATTCTGTGTTACTATTAATGATTCTTTAAATAAATAAATTTTAATTAAAAAAAAATAGACCTTGTCTGCGGGCACCACCAAATCCCGGTATATCTGAATGATATGCCCAAGACGGTCCTGATTTTGCTGTTCGGACTCTTTAAGTTTCTCAGAATGCTTTTCGGTGTGAAAAATGCAGCATGGACATTCCAATGATTGATGGATGTAGTGGAGCAGGTCATGATGTTCTTCTTCATCTACTTGGAAGCCACTTTCATCAGGAACACCAAAAACACCTCCGTCTGCTATTCTGCTGCCTGCCCTATTATGGGGTCACAATAAACCCCGCCAAGTGTCAGTTCAGGTTGTCTTCGATTGACTTCTTAGGCCACCACATCAATCAGCACAGCGCTGTTCCATTACCTGCAGAAGCCATCCGCCAGTTTGCCAGGCCTGACTTGGCTAAGGGTCTACAAACGTTTGAGGGGATGGTGAACTTTTACCACCGTTCTTTGCCAGCGGCAGCCTGCATCACGCCACCTCTGTTTGGTCTCATGGCCAGGAAGACTAAAGAAATCACGTGGATGCAGGAAACCACGGTGGCTTTTGAGAAAGCCAAAGACACTCCGGTGAATGCCACTCCTGTGGACGTAGCCACAGCCCTCACGGTGGACACCTCTGAATCAGCAGTGGGTGTTATGACAGCAATCATGACCACAAGGCAACTAGCAATGCCTTACCATTTGATTATACTTGGCTGCAACCAGGGGTTGACACAGAGCAGGAGACACTCAATATGCAGAGCTGTAATGGAGACTTGCAGCCTCATGGCCAGCCTCGTGGTGCTGTTCCTAACAACTTTAAAGAATCTTTTCCTTCATCCATGTGTTGTCTTACGAAGCTGAGGGCAGCATCCTGGGACAGTTCATCGGTGGCCAATGGAATCCTCTGGAATTCTTCAGCAGGCATCCACAGCCCCCGGAGTTCAAATACAGCACCTTCAACAGGGAGCTGCTAGCCTTGGTATCTGGCTGTCTGGCATTTTCAGTATGTCCTTGAAGGAAGAGAATTCAATCCCTCATTGTCCACAAGCCCCTAACCTTCGCCTTTACCAAAGTTCGGACATGTGGTTGGCCCACCAACAGCTCTACCTTTCTTGGAGTTTTCCACCTTGATAAAGCACATCTCTAGTAAGAGCATTGTCTTAGTACAGATGGTGAACACCCTATCTACAGGGGTAGATTACATAGTGCTGGCTGCGGTTCAGCATCAGGATAATGTGATTCCGGCGTACAGCAGTGCAGTCTTGTGGCATTGCTTGGAGGACTTCACCATTGGACCCGGGGGACCAACATTCCTTTGTGATGTATCTACAGGCCCATCATCCCAATCGTTTGGAGGCACCACATTTTTTACACTCCACTTGGTTTAGCCCACCCCCTCCATCCAGGCTACCATTCACCTATAGCTGATTGGTTCATGTGGCATTGCCTCCGCAGGCACAATGGGCACTGGGCCAGAACTTGCATGGTCTGCCAAACCACCAAGGTGCAGTAACATGTGAAGGCCCCACTCCAGCTCTCTCAGGATACACAGCAAAGATTCAAGCATGTGCACATGGACATTATGGGCCCCCTGCCAATGTCAAGAGGAGTGAGGTAACTGCTACTCCGAATACCCAAATTGGTCAATAAGGTCGCAGAGTATTTTCAATCATTGACCTCGTTGGCTTACCATCAACTTCCCTTCCGTCCGAACAATCGAATATACATGTGATTCGAGGCTGATGGCAAACTATTCCACTTCCTGTGGGTGCCTTTCGGTGTGACTAATGGTGTCTCTGCTTTTCAGAGAGTGTTCCAATGGCTGGAGGAATTCAGTCTTACCATCAACCCTAGCAAATGTCAATTTGCCAAGTCTACCATTGCCAACAGTGTCTTTCCCTTGTCCAGCAAGGGGGACACAGTCTGTGCTTTTCCAACACCTACCACAGTTCAGGGCCTGCAGAAATTCTTGGGCAGGAGAAACTTCCATCATCAGTTGATGCTTTAGCCAATGCAGCAATGCTCACCCATCCTAACCCCAACACTTAGCACTGAGGCCTCGAGTATGGCCGTGGGTGTGGTTCTTGAGCCGACATCTATGGCCATCGGAGATGAAATATTGTGCATTTGATCAGGAACTGTTGGCATTGTATCTAGCCACACAGCACTTCCGATTTGTTTTGGAGGGTCAGCATTTCACTCTGTTTATAGACCACAAGCCACTCCTTTTTGCCTTCTGCAAAATAACGGATCCATGGTTGGCAAAACAGCAGTGTCACTTACCATACATTTCAGAATTTACGATGGACGTATGCCATATTTCTGGTAAAGACAAGCTCGTCACAGATATGCTGTCCAGACTGACTATATATCATATTCAGGTTGCATTGATATTCCTGAATTAGCCATGGACCCCGATGTTCAGGCATACAGTACGACCATTACTAACCTGGACATTCAGCAGATGGCACCACAACTGGGCAGCCAACCCTACTTTGTGACATGTCTTTGGGCTACCCTAGACTAGTGATTCTGGCATTTTGAAGGAGATGCCTTTTTGACCAGATACACAGCTTGTCTCATCCCTCCATCAGAAAATCTGTCAAGCTCATGTTAAATAAATATGTATGGCATGGACTGAAAAAAACGTGTCGCACAATAGGTCTGCACATGTACCTTCTGCCAGACTGCCAAAATTCAGCGGCACAGTAAGGCAACTCTTCAGCCTTTCCTGGCAATACGCAGGCAGTTGGAACACATGCATGTGAATCTGGTTGGAGCCTTGCCAGTATCTCAAAACATCAGATACATTCTAACAGTTGTAGAACATTTCACGCGCTGGCCAGCGGCCGTCCCATTGCCATCCAGTGACACTGAGACAGGTGCCAGAGCATTCATTGTCAATTAGATTACTAGATTTGGTTTCCTGATGCACATAACTTCAGACTGTGGAGCACAATTCACCACTGCATTATGGACTGCTTTGTGCGCTTTTGTGGCACACACCTGCACCACACCACAGTGTACCACCACAGTCCAACGGCCTTGTGGAACATTTCCACTGGCAACTCGAGTCTGCACTTAAGGCTCGACTCACCAGTCCCATTGGGGTCAATGAGTTGCCATGGGTTCTATTGGGAGTGCATTGTCTGCATTGTCCACAGAAATGATTTATGCTAAGATCTTTACGGTTCCAGAGAACATTCATTTCGCAACCAACTCTGACCTGGACGTCCTTCAGTAGCTTCGATGTGGTATTGCAATCAGCAAACCTGTTCCTACCAACAGGCATGGAACCCCTAAACAGCATGTGCCACCACCTCTCCTGGATGCTGACCTGTGCACAGACAGGTCCCAGGAACACCATTACAACGACTGTATGAGGGCCCTTTCCATGTGGTTAAGGAGGACAGGGGATATTCGCAGCTGTTTAGTGTGGACAGACTGAAGCCTGCCCATATGGATCCTGCTTCATCCATTCAGTGCCCCCAGCCCAGACAGTGAGGGTGTCCACCTAGATATTTTAGTACCTGCAGCAGGTATTTTAGTTTCTGGCAATGGTTTGGGAAGGGGGGGGGGGGTGATTTTGAAGGAAATAGATTGCAGGAGTCATGTAGGTCACAAACAAAGACAAACACTTCACAAAATAACTCTCATTTAAAATGCAAGAGCTTTGCTGAGAGTGAGTCATGGAGGCGCTGAGAGCCTTTGCAAAGACAAAACAAGAGGACTGCTTTGCTAAAGAATTTCAAAAGTAGGTGTAAATAGGATTATTGTTTTTAAAGCTAAACAGATGAATGGACTCAGATGTTTGGGTCCTAAGAAGGTCATGTGGTTTTGCAAGCAGAGAGGAGAGACCAAACAGGCTTTTTCCTAAAAGAAAGAGAGAGAGAGAGAGAGAGAGATGGCAAGCTGGCTTCTTGTTGAAACCCCATTTTGAAGACAGGTTGTGAGTTCTCAGTTCAGCCTGTTGAAAAACCTTGTTGTCCATACAAGAGGAAATGGCTGGCTGGAAATGGTGTTTCACCTGAAATAAGGGAAACAAAGGGATCTCTGTGGTGACCTGCAGAGAGGTTATCATTTGGAAAACCCTGATGGAGCAAGTTTCTTTGGCAAGACACCGAAGTGGCTGATCAGAGAGAATCAGTTTGTGTGTGTCCAATGAGCAAGAAATCCCTCTCTGAAACCAACAGGAGCCTTCCTGAGGGGTTACCTTTAAGCACCAGAGCTTGGTGAAAAGGTTATAAATTTATGTTAAAATATGTTAACATAGTTATCCCGGGGCAGCAAAGCAAACTTTTCTCAGATCCGGAAAAAGCACAAAAATTTGCAGAACACCTACAAAACAGACAGAAAGATGAAAAGATGTAACAAGAACAAAAATGATAACAAACTATATATAAAGAAGAAGAATAAAGTATAAGTAAGAACTAAGAAGGGAAAGAAAGGGAAGAAAGGAAGTAAGGAGGGAATTAAGAGAGTGACCTTTGTTATATATGAAGATTAAAATCTTTTCTGGGGGGCTGGGTGGGGAAGAATAACAGTCACTGCAAAATCAGTTGGCGCTTGCGAGCGGGTTTGCAAATCCAAATGGAGAGGGGAGATGTGGTTGCCCGATGAGGGACAAAGGGCAACTCAGAGAGGGGAGGGACTATTGGGGTTAAAGGAATTTTAGATATGGAAATAGTGGAAATATTTTATGTTTTAGAAATGTTGTCTTACAATGTGTTCAAAAAAAGAAAACAGAAATGGATAAGAAGGGAAGGTGGTGATGAGGAAAGGAAAGATAAACAAAGTATGAAATGGCCATGTTGAACTATATGACTTTAAATATTAATGGAATACATAACCAAATCAAAAGGAAGAAACTGTTAAATTCACTGAAGAAAGAAAAAATTGATATAGCGTTCATGCAAGAAACACATCTAACTGAAGTGGAACACAAGAAATTAAAGAGAGATTGGATAGGACATGTAACAGCAGCATTATATAATTCAAAAGCCAGAGGAGTAGCTATATTAACCAATAAAAATGTACCAATCAAAATAGAAGAGGAAATAATAGATCCAGCAGGGAGGTATGTAATGATAAAATGTCAGATATATTCAGAATTTTGGAATTTACTCAATGTAAATGCACCTAATGAAGAAAATCAAACATTTATGCAAGATATCTTTTTGAAGATCGCAGATACGCAAGGGAATATACTAATAGGAGGGGATTTTAACCTTAATTTGGACTCAAACATGGATAAAACTGGAAAAAAGACTAACAGAAAGAACAAAGTAACCAAATTTATAATTAAATCGATGCAGGAAATGCAACTTTTGGATATATGGAGGAAACAATATATTTGTATTACTGTCATGTAATACAAAGTGTCATATCATACAAAATTGCTTTTTACCTACTGTACGGCAGACAGATTTGCCATTGGCAGAAATTGCCTGAGACACCTCTTGCAGTCAGAGAAAGAGAAGCAAAAGAGGGACGTGTTACCCCTACCCCCACCACCTGGGCTGAGTCGCTGAAGATCTGTGGATTCTCTTTCAATGCTCACAGACCAATCCAAGCCATTGGCAATGTGAGCTCCAGTTTTAACTGACGCAATTAGCAACCTTTTATTACTCACTCATATCCCAATTCAGATACCTGACACTCTTTTAGCCAGTTTCAAAATATTCTCTAGCAATCCAGAGCTTGGTGTGAGTTCCTTGACTCTGTTCTCTACAAGCCCACAGCCTGCGTGGGTTTCTTTCCTCAAATCACCAACAGCCTATCATCTGTGTGGGTCCTTCAGCTGCAGAACCCATCACTGGTGTGCTTCCATGGTCACCGTCCCATGGATTGAATCCTCTGCTTCTCAGATGTTGGTGGGGTGTGGTCTTCCTGTTTTCTGGTGCCTGGAGCTAGTCCTCCGCTTTCTCAGAGTTCGCAGTGGTGAGGAATTCTAACAGACCTAAATAAAAATTTTACAACTTAGAGGAGAATCTCGCATGTCAAGAGGGATGGAAAAGCCATTATAACAAATTTATGCCTAATATTTGAATATTCAGTTGCCAAATTTGCAAAAGCATAGAGTATATATTTCTCAAGCTATATGTAATTTTTTCCAAAGGAATACAACTTTGAATTTTTGCATGTCATCTTGGCAAACCTAAAAATATATCTGATTTCCAAGTAAGTGCAATACATTTCCTCATCACCGCTCATACTAACAAATTCCAATTGATATATTAATGGTTTTAATTTGGGCCTTGTTCCTTCAATATTTCCTAATAAAAATAAGGTCAGAGTTTGTGGAAAAACAACCTTGTAACTTGTTCCAAACATTTGTAATTCTACCCAAAAAGATCTTGCATTAGGACAAAGCTAAGCTGAATGCAAGAAAGTTCCTACATCTTCACCACACCTAAATTAGTCTGATCATTCTGATTTTATTCTATTTAATTTCTCTGGTGTAAGAAGTAACTGTCGAAGAAAAACTAGTTAGTTGTGAATTCCCTATCAATTCCCTACTCACTGCTGCATGTACAGTGTGGAAATCTGGTCGATAGTTCCAGACTGCTGTGTTGAAGTGAATTAATACAACTCCCCTGGATCATGTGTTCTCTATAGCCAAATCAGCTTCCTGTTGACCTTTTCAAATCCAACTGCCTGAGTCACCTGACTCCAGATGCAGCTTTCAGATAAAATTCTTGCTGACATCTGCTACATAACTGATGTAAAAAGATTATACTGAACTAATTTATATCTTACTTTGAGATCCTTACATGGATCAGCCAATATTGGCCAATCAATTACAATATTCAGATCTATTTCCCACCTTTGTCTAGACATGAACTCCTCATTTAAAAGTTCTTACTTGTAATAAAGAAAACATCATAAAAGTAAACTTTTTAACAATTCCTCTTTCGAAGGAGTTCTATTTCAGTACAACATGGTTGGTCCTAATTTATCCTTCAAATATGCTCTTAACATAACATAACATAACATAACAATTACAGCACGGAAACAGGCCTTTAGGCCCTTCTAGTCCGCACCGAACCAAACACCCCTTTCTAGTCCCACCTCCCTGCACAATGCCCATAACCCTCCATCTTCTTATCATCCATATACCTGTCCAACCTTTTCTTAAATAATACAATTGACTCCGCCGCCACTATTTCTCCCGGAAGATCATTCCACACGGCTACCACTCTCTGAGTAAAGAAGTTCCCCCTCATGTTACCTCTAAACCTCTGCCCCTTAATTCTTAACTCATGTCCTCTTGTTTTAATCTTTCCTCCTCTTAAAGGAAATAGTCTATCCACATCCACTCTGTCTATCCCTTTCATAATCTTAAATACTTCTATCAAATCCCCTCTCAACCTTCTATGCTCCAAAGAATAAAGACCTAATCTGTCCAATCTCTCCCTATACTCTAGATGCTTAAACCCAGGTAACATTCTGGTAAACCTTCTCTGCACTCTCTCCACTCTGTTTATATCCTTCCTATAATTAGGCGACCAGAACTGCACACAGAACTCCAAATTAGGCCGCACCAACGTCTTATACAATCTCAACATCACCTCCCAACTCTTAGTTGGAAATAACAAAAAATGTTGTTATGAGTGATATGATATTTATTTCTCAATTGCTCAAATGACATTAATTGACCCCTTTCATAACAATCTTCAACATTTATAATGCCCTTGCAAAACCAGCTACCCAGAAATTGATGATCATTTCACAAAGATACGAGGATTTTGAATCAAAGCCATTCTGGGTGATGTACATCCTCTTACACCAATTTCATCATATATTTTATTCCATAGATTAATCAGACATTTCAACAATGGTGTATCTTTATCATCAACCATTAATTTCGATTCCCACTTATATATAAATTCTTCTACTTTTCTCTCTCCTATTTTATTTGATTCTATTTTAACTCATGGCAATTTTTCCCTTTCAAAAAAAGAAGCAAGAAATTTCTTTTGAGCAGCTGGATACTAATTTTTAAAATGAGGAAGCTGTAGTCCTGTCAATGTAGAATTTGCATTGATATGTAGCTGTCATTAGCTATCTTATTGAATTGGCTAAAATGGCATAACATGAGAGCAAACATCCCGGAGTGTGGGTCACTTGTAACATGGGATTCAATAGGAAATGGGTTCACATGACTTAAAATCATGATGCAGACTGTTTTCTAAGAATGGACTACAAGAGGAAGGTTGTCCAGGTCTCCAGCAGGATATAGATAACAAGATATAGGAGCAGAAGTAGGCCCATCAAATCTGTTCCACCATTCTTCCACTCAGTCCCACTCCCCAGCTTTCTCCCCATAACCCTTGATTCCTTGACTAATCAAATACCTGTCAATCTCTGCCTTAAATACACCCAATGACCTCAGTTCCACAGATTCATGACCCACTGACAAAAGAATATTTTCCACATCTGTTTTAAATTGACACCCTTTTATCCTGAAATTATGCTCTCTTGTCCTAGAATCCCCTGCCATGGGAAACATCTTTGCCATATGTCCTCTTACGTCCATTATTTCTTCAGAAAACCTCTGATAGCTTTAGCATGGACCAGAGCTGAGCCAGGACAGCAGGGTTTGAAGGGAGAGAGTGGGCAGGGTTTGTTCTGGATGAACAATCTCACCAAATTTATTTTACAAAGACCATAAATCTTCCTGATACATCTTTACATTTAACTTTCAGGTTGCTATCTTTTGTTAACTTGGAGGCCTTTAATGGGGCAACTGGGTGGAATCTTTGCTTTAACCATGCAGTTGGCTTGCAATTTTCCAGCTTTAGGATGTGTTGCAGTCGTTTGCAAGTTTAGAAAGTGGGATTATGATGTGAAACTTCAATTCACAGCGTAATTTTTGTTTTTGAAAATGCAAATGTGAAAATTTTAACTTTGGTCTCATTGGTTTCCTTCAGTTAACAGAGGAGGGAGGAGTCATGTGATGGAGTAGTGGCCGGACGGTGAACTCCAGCCCTCTCCAGAAAAGTCGGGAAAAACAAGGAAAAACACAAAGGCACAGAAATAAAAGTTAAAGAAAAGTGAGTATAAAGGTGGAAAGAAGATGGCGACAAAAAAAGAAAAATCAAAATCAACGGTAAGAAGAGAGGAAGAGAAGACAACGGAGGAAGAAGGAGAAGGCCTTACCTGTCCGAAGAGGCCCATTGTGGAGAGAGAAGCCCGCTTCCTCAGGTCGGTAGAAATAGGACTACAAAAATGGCTCGCTGAGCCGAGTAAAAGTGCGCAACCGCGCATGAAAAAAAACACACCGACGTGAGGGGGGACCAGCTGGGGAGTCGATCTCCACAGCCGGCAATGACAGCTGCAGAACACCTGCAGCAAGAAGAGACCACAGAAGACAATGGAAACAAGAAAGAAGAGAAGAAAAGGGCAACAAAGAAACAACAGATGGCCAACCTAGAGGAAGAAGAAGAGGAAGAGTACAGTGAAATAGAAGAAGAAGGGAAAGGCAAGATAAAGGATATACTTTCTCTTGTTAGAGGATACATGGAGTCATTTAAAGAATGGCAAACACAGGAATTTAATGATTTAAGAAGAAGAATAAACAACACAGAAGAGAAAATGAATAAAATAGATATGACCTTAACAGAAATGGGAAAGAAAATGGACAAGATGGAAGAGCGGGCAGTAGCAGCAGAAATGGAGGTAGAAGACTTAAAAAAGAAATTGGAGGAATCTAATACAAAAGCGATAGAGACACAAGAACTACTAGCTCAAAAAATAGATATAATGGAAAATTATAACAGAAGAAATAACATAAAGATAGTGGGCCTTAAGGAAGATGAAGAAGGCAAGAATATGAGGGAGTTTATAAAAGATTGGATCCCTAAGACCCTAGGATGTCCAGAACTACAGCAAGAAATGGAAATAGAAAGGGCACATAGAGCATTGGCCTCTAAACCACAACCACAACAAAAACCAAGATCTATTTTAGTAAAATTCCTAAGATATACTACAAGAGAAAAGATACTGGAGAAGACAATGGAAAAAGTAAGAGAGGGCAGCAAAACACTGGAGTATAAAGGGCAAAAAATCTTCATTTATCCAGATATAAGTTTTGAACTCCTAAAGAAGAGAAAAGAGTTCAATACAGCAAAGGCGATTTTATGGAAGAAAGGGTATAAATTTATACTAAAGCATCCAGCGGTATTGAAAATATTTATTCCAGGACAACAAAACAGACTATTCTCGGATCCAGAAGAAGCACGAAAATTTGCAGAACAATTACAAAAATAAACTGAGGGATGAAGATGGGTAATGAGAGTAAAAATGATCACGATTGATATGTGTGTGGGTAAAGAGGTATAAGAGTGAATAGATACAATGTGCATACGTGAATGTATCTGTACTTAGAGGAAAATATAGATAGTATAGACAAGAATTAATAAGGGAAGGTAATGGAATAGAGGGAATAAGGAGGAATTAAAAGAGTGACCTTTGTTACATATGAAAAGCGAAATCTTTTCTGGGGGGGACTGGGTGGGGGTGAATAGCGGTCACTGCAAAATCAGTTGACGCTTGCGAGTGAATTCGCAAACTCAAATGGAGAGGGGAGATGTGGTTGTCCGACAAGGGATAAAGGACAACTCAGGAGGGGAAGGGGAGATTGGGGATAAAGAAGATATAAATAGGAGAATAAGGAAAATGTTTGATGTTGTAGGAATGTTGTCTTATAAAGAGTTGAAAATAAGAAAACAGAAATGGAAAAGGAGGAAAGGTAATGATGGAAAAACGGAAAGAGAAGATAAACAAAGTATAAAATGGCTACGCTGAACTATATGACTTTAAATATTAATGGAATACATAACCAAATTAAAAGGAAGAAACTACTAAATTTACTGAAAAAGGAAAAAATTGATATAGCATTTATCCAAGAAATACACTTAACTGAATTGGAGCACAAGAAATTAAAGAGAGATTGGGTAGGACATGTAACAGCAGCATCGTATAACTCAAAAGCAAGAGGAGTGGCTATATTAATTAGTAAAAATGTGCCATTTAAAATAGAAGAGGAAATAATAGATCCAGCAGGGAGATATGTTATGATAAAATGTCAGATATATTCGGAGTTTTGGAATCTACTTAATGTATATTCACCTAACGAAGAAGATCAAAAGTTTATGCAAGATATCTTTTTGAAGGTAGCTAATACGCAAGGGAACATACTAATAGGAGGGGATTTCAACCTGAATTTGGATTCAAATGTGGATAAAACGGGGAAAAAAATTAACAGAAAGAACAAAGTAACCAAATTTATAATTAAATCAATGCAAGAAATGAAACTTTTGGATATATGGAGGAAACAAAACCCAAAAGAAAAGGAATACTCATACTACTCGGCTAGACATAAAACATACTCAAGAATAGACCTATTTTTGTTATCAGCTAGTATGCAGGATAGAGTAAGAAAAACAGAATATAAAGCTAGAATACTATCGGACCATTCACCCTTAATATTGACAGTAAAGCTAGAGGACATCCCTCCAAGAATGTATAGATGGAGATTAAACCCCATGCTACTTAAAAGACAGGATTTTAGAGAATTTATTGAAAAACAATTAAAAATGTATTTTGAAGTAAATACGGAATCAGTGGAAGATAAGTTTATACTATGGGATGCAATGAAAGCATTCATTAGAGGGCAAATAATAAGTTATGTAACCAAGATGAAGAAGGTCTATAATCAGGAAACAGAGCAGTTGGAAAGGGAAATAGTAAATATAGAAAAAAAATTAGCAATGAAGGAAGATACAACTAAAAGAAGAGAATTGGCGGATAAAATAATAAAATATGAAACATTACAAACATACAAGGTAGAGAAGAATATAATGAAGACAAAACAGAAATATTATGAACTAGGTGAAAAAACGCACAAATCCTAGCATGGCAGCTTAAGACAGAACAAGCTAAGGAAATGGTATTGGCATCAAGGAAAAAAGACAAACAAATTACATATAATCCAAAAGAAATTAAGGAAAACTTTAGAGAATTCTATGAACAATTATACCGAACTGAAAACGAAGGGAAAGAAGGGAAAATAGATGAATTTTTGACTAAAATTGAACTACCAAAACTACAAATAGAGGAGCAAAATAAATTAACAGAACCATTTGGAACAGTAGAAATACAAGAGATAATAAAAAAATTACCAAATAATAAGACACCGGGGAGGATGGATTTCCAATAGAATTCTACAAAACATTTAAAGACTTATTAATTCCGCCCCTCCTGGATGTAATCAACCAGATTGATGAAACACAAAGCTTACCAGATTCATGTCTTCTTCTTCTCTTTGGCTTGGCTTCGCGGACGAAGATTTATGGAGGGGGTAAAAAGTCCACGTCAGCTGCAGGCTCGTTTGTGGCTGACAAGTCCGATGCGGGACAGGCAGACACGATTGCAGCGGTTGCAAGGGAAAATTGGTTGGTTGGGGTTGGGTGTTGGGTTTTTCCTCCTTTGCCTTTTGTAAGTGAGGTGGGCTCTGCAGTCTTCTTCAAAGGAGGTTGCTGCCCGCCAAACTGTGAGGCGCCAAGATGCACGGTTTGAGGCATTATCAGCCCACTGGCGGTGGTCAATGTGGCAGGCACCAAGAGATTTCTTTAGGCAGTCCTTGTACCTTTTCTTTGGTGCACCTCTGTCACGGTGGCCAGTGGAGAGCTCGCCATATAACACGATCTTGGGAAGGCGATGGTCCTCCATTCTGGAGACGTGACCCATCCAGCGCAGCTGGATCTTCAGCAGCGTGGACTCGATGCTGTCGACCTCTGCCATCTCGAGTACTTCGACGTTAGGGGTGTAAGAGCTCCAATGGATGTTGAGGATGGAGCGGAGACAACGCTGGTGGAAGCGTTCTAGGAGCCGTAGGTGGTGCCGGTAGAGGACCCATGATTCGGAGCCGAACAGGAGTGTGGGTATGACAACGGCTCTGTATACGCTTATCTTTGTGAGGTTTTTCAGTTGGTTGTTTTTCCAGACTCTTTTGTGTAGTCTTCCAAAGGCGCTATTTGCCTTGGCGAGTCTGTTGTCTATCTCATTGTCGATCCTTGCATCTGATGAAATGGTGCAGCCGAGATAGGTAAACTGGTTGACCGTTTTGAGTTTTGTGTGCCCGATGGAGATGTGGGGGGGCTGGTAGTCATGGTGGGGAGCTGGCTGATGGAGGACCTCAGTTTTCTTCAGGCTGACTTCCAGGCCAAACATTTTGTCAGTTTCCGCAAAGCAGGACGTCAAGTGCTGAAGAGCTGGCTCTGAATGGGCAACTAAAGCGGCATCATCTGCAAAGAGTAGTTCACGGACAAGTTTCTCTTGTGTCTTGGTGTGAGCTTGCAGGCGCCTCAGATTGAAGAGACTGCCATCCGTGCGGTACCGGATGTAAACAGCGTCTTCATTGTTGGGGTCTTTCATGGCTTGGTTCAGCATCATGCTGAAGAAGATTGAAAAGAGGGTTGGTGCGAGAACACAGCCTTGCTTCACGCCATTGTTAATGGAGAAGGGTTCAGAGAGCTCATTGCTGTATCTGACCCGACCTTGTTGGTTTTCGTGCAGTTGGATAATCATGTTGAGGAACTTTGGGGGACATCCGATGCGCTCTAGTATTTGCCAAAGCCCTTTCCTGCTCACGGTGTCGAAGGCTTTGGTGAGGTCAACAAAGGTGATGTAGAGTCCTTTGTTTTGTTCTCTGCACTTTTCTTGGAGCTGTCTGAGGGCAAAGACCATGTCAGTGGTTCCTCTGTTTGCGCGAAAGCCGCACTGTGATTCTGGGAGAATATTCTCGGCGACACTAGGTATTATTCTATTTAGTAGAATCCTAGCGAAGATTTTGCCTGCAATGGAGAGCAACGTGATTCCCCTGTAGTTTGAGCAGTCTGATTTCTCGCCTTTGTTTTTGTACAGGGTGATGATGGTGGCATCACGAAGATCCTGAGGCAGTTTACCTTGGTCCCAACAAAGCTTGAAAAACTCATGCAGTTTGGCATGCAGAGTTTTGCCACCAGCCTTCCAGACTTCTGGGGGGATTCCATCCATACCTGCTGCTTTGCCACTTTTCAGTTGTTCGATTGCCTTATATGTCTCATCCAGGGTGGGAACCTCATCCAGCTCTAGCCTTAGGGGCTGTTGAGGGAGCTGGAGCAGGGCGGAATCTTGGACTGAGCGGTTGGCACTGAAAAGAGATTGGAAGTGTTCTGACCATCGGTTGAGGATGGAGATCTTGTCGCTGAGGAGGACTTTGCCGTCTGAGCTGCGCAGCGGGCTTTGGACTTGGGGTGAGGGGCCGTACACAGACTTTAGAGCTTCGTAGAAACCCCTGAAGTCGCCAATGTCCGCGCTGAGCTGTGTTCGTTTGGCGAGGCTAGTCCACCACTCATTTTGGATCTCCCGGAGTTTGCGCTGAAGATGGCTGCATGCGCGACGGAAGGCTTGTTTCTTCTCTGGACAGGACGGCTTTGTAAGGTGAGCCTGGTGGGCAGCTCGCTTCTTTGCCAGCAGCTCCTGGATTTCCTGGCTGTTTTCGTCAAACCAGTCCTTGTTTTTCCTGGAGGAGAACCAGATTCATGTAAAACAGCAATAATTACAGTAATACTAAAACAAGGGAAAGATCCACTCTCACCAGCGTCATATAGACCAATATCTTTGCTAAACACAGATTATAAGATAATAGCTAAACTATTAGCAAACAGATTAGCAGAAAAGGTACCGAAAATGGTAAATTTAGACCAAACTGGATTTATCAAAAAAAGACGCACAACAGACAATATTTGTAAATTTATTAACTTAATTCATGCAGTACAAGGAAATAAAGCACCTGCAGCAGCAGTTGCTTTAGACGCAGAGAAGGCCTTCGACAGAGTAGAATGGAATTATTTGTTCAAAGTATTGCAAAAATTTAGTTTACCGGAGAAGTATATTAATTGGATTAAAGCATTATATAAGAGACCATTAGCGAAAGTGACAGTAAATGGACATGTATCAAAGCAATTTAACTTAAGCAGGTCAACGCGGCAGGGATGCCCACTATCACCTTTATTGTTTGCGCTAGCTATAGAACCACTAGCAGAATTGATAAGAATAGATAATAATATAAAAGGAATAAAAATAAAAGACAAGGAATATAAAATCAGTCTATTTGCGGATGATGTTATAGTGTACTTAACAGAACCAGAACTATCAATAAAAGAATCATATAAGAAATTGAAGGAATATGGAGAAATGTCGGGTTACAAGATAAACGTAAATAAAAGTGAAGCAATGCCTATGAATAATGCGGATTTCTCAACATTTAAGAAGGAATCTCCATTCAGATGGCAAATGCAGGCAATAAGATACCTAGGTGTACAAATAAACAAAAATCTAGGCCAATTATATAAACTCAATTATAGTCCACTAATGAAAAAAATTACAGGACGATTTAGAGCATTGGAAAGATCTACCACTAACACTAATAGGAAGGATAAACTGTATTAAAATGAACATTTTTCCAAGGATATTATACTTATTTCAGGCATTGCCAATACAACTGACAGAGAAATTCTTCAAAGAGTTAAAGAAAATAATAAGGAAATTTTTATGGAGAGGGGGGAAACCGAGGATAGCACTAGATAAATTAACAGAATGGTATAAACAAGGAGGCTTACAATGGCCAAACTTTAAAAATTATTATAGAGCCGCACAATTAAGATACCTATCAGATTTTTATCAAACAAGGGAAAAACCAGACTGGACGAGATTAGAATTATATAAAATAGGGGAAAAGATACCTGAACACATATTATACAAATGGGATGAAAAATTGGTACAACATAGAACTTCTCCAGTATTACATCATCTCCTCAATATTTGGAAGAAGATTCATGTAGAAAGAAATAAAACAAATTACCAATTACCAAAACTAATATTGACGCAAAATAAGCTACTCCCTTTTACAATAGATAACCTTTCCTTTAGAGAATGGGGAAAAAAATGGATTAAAAGAATAGAAAATTGTTTTTCAGGAAGTAGATTCTTATCCTTTGAACAAATGAGAGATAAGTACAATATAACTGGAGATACAGCGCTGGCATATTACCAACTGAGATCCTACTTGAAGGATAAATTAGGAAGCAATTTGAGTTTGCCAGAGGAAAGTAACCTTGAATATGTGATTACAGATACAATGTTAATCAAAAGATTTATAACAAATATGTATATTAAACTGCAAGAAAAGGAGAATGAGGAAACAAATGGTAAAACTAAACAAAAATGGGAACAAGATTTAAATATAAAGATAAAAAAGGAAACATGGGAGAATTTATGTTCTGGAACGATGAGAAATACAATAAATACGAGGCTACGTATGATACAATATAATTGGTTACACAGACTATACATTACACCTCAAAAGTTAAATAAATGGGACCCAACAGTATCTGATAAATGTTTTCGATGTAAAAAAGAAATGGGAACAACAATTCATGCAATCTGGACATGTGAGAGAGTAGAAAAATTTTGGGAAGATCTCAATCAGATATTAAATAAAATAACAGAAAACAATATACCAAAGAATCCAGAGATCTTTCTCCTAAGTAACATAAAAAACAAAGAATTTGGAATTGATTTGGAGGATGCACAAAAAAGATTTGTTAAGATAGCCCTAGCCGTAGCAAAAAAATGTATTATGTCAACCTGGAAATTGGAAGATAATTTGAAAATACAACAATGGTATATAGAAATGAATAAATGTATTCTATTCGAAAAAATAACATATAGTTTAAGAAATAATATTGAAATATTCGAACAAATATGGGAGCCTTACATTAAATACAATAGCGAAAACCTACCGGGGACAAACATTACCTAAGTTGATGGAAGGAGAAGGAAAGAAAAGAATGGACTCAGTAGAATTTCTGGTGTATTTTTGTTGAATGACAACATTGTCTGACGGGTTTAATGCAACCTAGATTGTATACCTAAAGTGGATGGGGGGGGTGGGGGGGTGGCTTGGGAGGAGGGAGAGGGGGGGGGAGAAAAAGTCATTGTATATGTGTGAAAAAGAAAAAGTGTATATCATGGCTAATGTGATTTATGGTGTGAAAAATAAAAAAATTTAAAAAAAAATTAAAAAAAAGTTAACAGAGGAGATGTTTGGTCAAGCTGAGAAGACAGAGTTGGATGCCCAATTGGTGAATCTGCTGGGCAAATCAGAAAGCACAAAACAAGGGACAGAAAAAATAATGAGACAGGCTGAAGTGCCGTTGAAACCAAACCCAAGTAAAGAATTTAATTTTGTGCAGTGTACTTAGGAGACCAAACGATTTGGTCTTTTTGTGGTGGCCTATTGAAATAATCAAATTCTGGTTAGAATTGAAGTTTATAGAATGTTTGGAAGTTGCAAGCAAAAAAATGGAGCATAGAAATTAGATGTAATTAAGATAAATAAACAATACAATGAGCCCAGTGTCACAGTATCTGCCTCACTCTACCATTTATCACTGTTAAACCACCTCCCCACTGTAAACCCGGTGTCACTGTATCTGTCACAGATTATCGGACATCACTGTTAAACCTTCACACTATTGTGAACCAGGAATCACAGTATCTGCCTCAGTCTTCCGTACATCACTATTAAACCTTCTTCCCATTGTGAACCTGGTGTCACAGTATCTTCCACAGTCTACTGTACATCACTGTTAAACCTTCTCCCGTCTGTGAACCCGGTGTCACTGTATCTGCAACAGTGTTTCGTGCATCACAGTTAAACCTCCTCACTACTGTGAACCCAGTGTCATTGATCCTGCCAAAGTTTACCATACATCACCGTTAAATATTTTCCCCTTGGGAACCAGGTGTCACTGTATGTGCCACAGTTCATCGTACATCACTGTTAAACCTTCTCACTGCTGTGAACCTGGTATCACAGTATCTGTCTCAGTCTCCTGTACATCACGGTTAAACCTTTTCCCCACTGTGAACATGGAGTCACAGTATCTGCATCAGTCTTCCGTACATCACCGTACAGGTAAACAATCCTTTATCCAGACACATCTAAAACCCGGAAAGTCCCAAAAACCGGGCTTTTTTTTGGAGCGCTTGTTTGACGTCCCGACTCACGCAGGTATGATATGGCAATGCTTGAAAGGTAGCCTGCCACTTATGGTCAAGTGTCAGTTGTGGCTCAGCAGTCGTAGAGAGAAGACATCCATTTGCTATTCGCTGTCTTTGTGTTGTTTCTTGTAACTTTATATAAAAAAATGTCAAAAAGAATTGCAGAAACCTCAATGGATAACAGCGAGAAAAAGAAAAGGAAACATTTATCATTATCAATAATGCAGAAAGTAGAGTTACTACAGAAACTTGATCATGGTGTGTCTGTGCGCAGGCTCAATGAAGACTATGGTGTTCGAGTCAGCACTGTGTGTGATTTAAAGAAACAGAAAGACAAATTACTGAAGTTTTACAGTAACAGTGGTGATCACAAACTTATGAAAAATAGGAAAACATTATATAGGGCGAAAAATGAAGATATTGACCGTGTGATGATAGAATGGATTTGAGAACGAAGAAGGGAAACATGTGCTGCTGAATGGCTTGTTGGTCATGAAACAAGCTAGAATTGAACATTGAAGGAGAGTGTCAATATTCAGAAAGTTGGCTGCACAAATTTAAGAAGCGTCATGGTGTAAAATATCTGAAAATCTGTGGTGAAATGAAGCTGCGGAAAATTACATCAACGTATTTGCCAAGATCGTATCCGATGAAAACCTTTCTCCTGAACAAATTTACAATGCTGATGAAACAGCTTTGTACTGGCGCTACGTTCCAAGAAAAACTTTAACAACGGCAGATGACACAGCACCAACAGGATTTAAGGATGCTAAGGAAAGGTTAACTATTCTTGGATGTGTCAATGCAGCAGGCACACACAAGGTGAAGTTGGCAGTTTTTGGAAAAAGCCAACATCCGAGATGTCTGAAAGACGTACTTAATTTACCTGTGCATTATTATGCAAACAGAAAACACGGGTAACCTGAGAAATATTTTCTGATTGGTTCAATAACCACTTCGTACCAGCGGCACGAGCTCATTGTAGACAAGCTGGACTGGAAGAAAACTGTAAAGTTCTATGGTTCCTGGACAACTGCTCTGTGCATTCCCCTGCCAAACTTCTTGTGAAAAATAATGTTTTCGGCATTAAAACATTATTGCCAAAATAATGTTCCTGGACAACTGCTCTTCCACAGCTTAACTGCAGCTACATATTTAGCCTAGTTTGAACAAATGTATGGCTATAGCATATAAATAAACTGAAATAGTATTTGTATTCATTCTTTATTCAAATTAGTGTGAATACACGTGTCTCTCTACAGAAATATTGCGGTACTGAGTATATTAATGGATCGTGTATTTTCATTTCAAATTATCCCACTACAGGTATTTCATTGTTCATTACCAGTATATTACTCTATAAATAAATTGTAATAATGTTTTCCAACTGATTTGAGTATTCATATGTTGTTGCTGATGTAGTAGGACATCTGTTTTGATGTCTAGTTTACAGTCGGGCTTTCATTCTGAAATTCGAAAAAATCCGAAATTTGGAACACACTCTCCCGCAAGGGTTCCAGATAAAGGAAAGTGTACCTGAATAAACCTTCTCCCCACTGTGAATTTGGAGTAATTGTATCTGTCTCATTCTACCGTATATCACTGTTAAAAATTCAACACACTGTGAACCCGGTGTCATTGTATCTGGCACAGATTAACATACCTCAGCGTTAAACCTTTCGTCTTGTGAACCTGGTGTTACAATATCTGCCACAGTTTTTCATACATCACTGTTAAACCTTCTCCCCACTGTGAACCAGGTGTCACTGTATCTGACGCAGTTTATCATACATCAATTTTAAACATTCTCCCCACTCTGAACATGGTGTCACAGTGTCTGCCTCACTCTACTGTATACCACCATTGTGAACCCCGTGAAAAAGTATTTGCCTGAGTTTAACGTACAGCAACGTACTTTGGTTTGGAAAATATATTTACAAGAGGTTGGTTGGAAATCTGAAGCTCTCAATAGCTCGTCTTTGTGGAGATTCATGGTTTCACAGTGGTTGGTTCGAATTTATATTTCTCTTTGATAAGCTCTACTTGGAAGGGAGGGAGTGCTGGGTAGGAGGGTTTGGTGGGAAGGGAGGGTTGGTGGGGCAGAGATGGATGCTGGGGAAGGAGGTTTTGTGGGTAGGGAGGGATTGATGGGGATGGAGGGGTGATAGGGAGGGAGGGGTTGGTGGGCAGGGAGTGGTGATGGAGTGGGAGGATGTGGTAAGGGTGAGGGTGTAATGGGGAGGGAGGGGATGATGGGGAGGGAATGGTAGCTGGGGTTGAAGTGGTGATGGGGAGGGACAGGAGAAGGAGAGGGAGGGGTGATGGTGAGAGAGAGGTTGGTGGGGAGTGAGGGGGTGATGGGGAGAGCGTTTGGTGAGGAGGGAGGGAGGGACGGATGGGGAGGTACAGGTAATGGAGAGGGATGGGATGATGGGGAAGGAGGTGATGGTGGGGTGAGGTGGTGGTGGGGAGGGAGGTGAGGAAGGGGTTGGTGGGATTGGAGGGGGTGATGGGGAGGGAGGGTTGCAGTGGAGGGAGGGGTGATGGGGAGGGAGGTGTTGGTGGGGAGGGAGGGATGATGGGGAGGGAGGGGGTGCTGTGGAGGGAGTGGTTATGGGGAGGGTTGGGTTGGTGGTGATGGAGGGGTTGGTAGGGAGGGCATCCTGCCAGTATTCCACGGACCAGTCTTTTGACTTAAGACCCAAGAGAACTGCCTTCCAGATCACTCTGTTCTCACGTTCCACCTGCACATTGCCCCTTGGGTGGTAACTATTCGTGCAACTAGTTGCGATGCCCCTCACTGTCAGGTACTGGCATGTGTCTCCTCACTCATGAAGCTGGACCTCCAGTCACTGTGGATGAAGGCGGGGTAGCCAAACAGAGTGAAGATCTGTGTCAGTACCCTGATGAAGGTGGTGTGGAGGTGTCTGGGCATGGGATGGCGAAGGGAAAACGGGAGTACTTGTCTATCTCTGCAAGGAAGTAGAAATTCTCATTCTGGGAAGGCAGGGAGGGGATGCTTGAAGTTAATAATGAGGCGTTCGAAGGGCCGGTTGGCCTTCACAATGTGGGCCTGTGCTGGGCAGAAGATGTGAGGCTTGCATTCCGTGGAGACCTGGCATGCTTCAGTCATGGTCCAGACTTCTAAAGGGGGAATTGTCAGAATTATCCCAAGTGATGTTTCAGCAAAATGTAATAATTGGTGTTAACAATGGCTGTTCAGAGACCAGACGTGAGAAAAGAAAGTTTGGAGTGGGGGTGGGGTGTATCTGCTGGAATACAAAGGAAGGACAGTTCTTGCAAGAGATTGCAGGCAAGGTCAACTTGATTGTAGTGATATGATTGTATGTACTGGTTGGCCCTCCCTCCGGGTGTCCTTCTACCTTGGCTTTATTCCTGCCCATGTGACCCCAGGCCATAAAGGTTGAGTCCCCTCTCCATCCCGTTCATCCCTAGCCTTGGACCCAGGCCAGCAATCTCTAGTACAACAAAGCCTATCGTTCCCCTCACTCTTTGTCCGAGTCATTATTGTGGCTACTAAGAGTGCCCAACAATTTATTGTACTAGAATTTGGAGATCTCCAATAATGGAGAAATTGCTGCGCCCAGAATGGCTGGAAGTTACCTCCAAGTCCTAAGTGATTCAGTGCTTTTCGAGCAGTGGATGAACTGCTTCAATAACTTACTCAACGCTGCTGCTGAGGTGGTCGACTCCAACGAGAAGTTAAAAATCCTTCAAGCACGAGTCGGCCAGAGGGCCTTCCTGACCATCCAAGGCAGTGCGACCTACAACGAAGCAATGGTTGAGCTTCGGGCACTGTACAAGCCTAAAGTGCACATTGTATACTCCCGTTACTTGCTGGCATCCAGAAAACAACAGCCTGATGAGTCCACTGAAGAGTTTGTCCGGTCCCTGGTCACACTGGGAGAAGTCTGGGGGAACCCACAACCACTATATCCCTAACTCAGTGCGTGGCAGAACTGATTCAAGACACCTGTGTGTCAGGACTGAGGTCGGATTATATCCGGTAACAACTCCTCGAGGAGGACCCACTCCCATTCAAAAGGCTATTGACTTATTCAGAATCTTAGACTCGCCCCAGCATCACGGTGCGTCGATCACGGGCAGAAGCGGGCCATCTCCATATGCTCCACCATCTTCGCCCTGGGACTCTGCATCAGGCACTACCGACCCGACTATGGCTGCAATCATGCCGACGGCATTGTCGAGATGCAACTTCTGGAGGAAGTCCAAGCATTTGCAACACCTCTGCCCCCCGAGGGGGGACTACGTGCTCAGTCTGCGGGAAGAGGGGCCATTACTAGAAAGTCTGCAGGTCCTGACCACAGTCCGGGAGCAGCACAGAGTGTGTTTCTTAGGAGTTTCCAGCACTGACCACGTGCACGGTAAGGGGAGCGACATCTTGTTGGCCATTGCTCCTAACTTCAGCACCTCGGCCTACTGCCCCGATAACGTCACTTCCGACTGCCACAACTCCATTTCCACTTTCTTCATCGAACACTGCGTGGTCAACTTGGAGGTCATCATCTTGGGAAGGCCTCCCCTCCACCGATGATGATGAAGGAATGCCTATCCTGGCATTGGTCACCCTGCATCAAGCTAGCCCTCACCTGATCTCGAACTCCATGATGTGGATTGAGGTGAATGGGCATTTCAATAGGGGCAGCATGGAAATTTCACGTATCTTGACATGGTCCAGAGACTCTCTACTGGTGTGACCCATGAGCGGGATGGTTTCAATGGCTGTAAGGGACCAACAGACCGGTATCCAGGGGTATTGTGTAGCGTCGCTTATGGTGGTGGGGGTTGGGAGAGTTATAACAATTTAATATTGTTAATTATGGCTCACTTCAGCGCGCCGATCCCCCTGGGTCTCGACAGTTCAGGAGCATGACGATGGCATTCGGGGCACCCAACCAACGCTGACCATCGACAGCCACCAGTCCTCGGCAGCGTCTTGTGGTCCCAGCACGCAGCCATCGGCACCATCCAGCGGACTCAGTACCCAATCTCCGGCACCATACTGCAACCTCACCACACTACAGGTGTGCCCCCTCATCACTGTTTGCAAACCTCACCCCAGATTTTAAACAAATCACCACCAAGAGTAGGCACTATAGCTCGGAGGACATGCAGTTCATCCGGGCTGAGGTTCAACGACTCTTGGCAGAGGGGATCATACCCCCTAGCACCAGTTCCTGGTCAGAGGTGCGGGCAAGCCCCGGGTGGTAATTGATTATAGTCAGACCATCGACTGTTTCACTCAGTTGAACACGTATCTGCTTCCCTATAAAGCCTACTTGGTCAATAAGGTCGCTAAGTACAGAATTGGCCTCAAGTTGGCCTACCATCAACTCACCCTCCGTCCAGTCGTTTGAATATATACAGGCTTTGAGGCAGACGGGAAGCTCTTTCACTTCCTGCGGGTGCCTTTCGGGGTTACTAACGGTGTTTCTACCTTTCAGAGAGTGATGGACTGGATGGTGGAGGAACATGGGCTGATGGTGACGTTCTCCTATCTGGACAATATCACCATCTGCGTCCATGACCAGCAGGACCACAATATAAATCTCGTAAATATCTTGCGTACGGCAAAGTCTCTTAACTTGACGTACAACAAGGACAAATGTGTTCAACACGGAGCCTCCTTGGATGCATCATGGCACATGGTGTCATTGCCCCTGACCAAGACCGCATGTGACCCCTCAAGGAGCTCACTGTCCCAAGCTCCCTGAAGGCGCAGATGAGGTGCCTGGGGCTGTTTTTCATTTTGAACATATTAGAGGAGACGTCGCTAAGGCATGATGCATGCCATGGATGAATTCATCCCCTTTCAGGTGGAGAGCGATGTTTCCAATGTCGCACTGGCTGCCATATTAAACAAGGAAGGCAGGCAGCCCGGTAGCAATTTTTTCCCGCACCCTGCACAGTCCCAAACTCCGGCACTCCTCCGTCGAGAAAGAGGCTCAAGTGATTGTTGAGGCGGTGTGCCACTGGGGACACTACCTGGCCGGTAAAAGATTTATCCTGTTGACTGACCAGAGGGCAGTGGCCTTCATGTTCAGTGCCAAACAACGGGGTAAAATCAAAAATGACAAGATTCTGAGGTGAAGGATAGAATTGTCCACATACAACTATGACATCTTGTACCAGCCGGGTAAATCAATGACCCCCCGGATGCCCTATCCCGAGGGGCATTTGCCAGCGCACATCTCGACCACCTCCAGATCCTCCATGACCACCTATGTCACCCTGGAGTCACGAAGTATCATTTCGTTAAAACGCGAAACCTCCCGTTCTCAGTAGAGGATGTCCGGTCCACGACCAGACGCTGCCAAATCTGTGCCAAGTGTAAGCCTCAGTTCTACTGGCCAGAAAAGGCACGCCTCATCAAGGCCACCCACCATTTTGAATGACTCAGCGTCGATTTCAAGGGCCCCCTCCCAACCACAAATAGGAACGCCTTCTTCCTGATGGTAGTGAACGAATTCTCCAGGTTCCCCTTTGCAACCCCCTGCCCGGATATGACCTCAGCTATGGTCATCAAGGCCCTGAGCAGTATCTTCACTCTGTTCGGGTACCCCAACTACATTCATAGTGACTGGGGGACCTCGTTCATGAGTGAGGAGCTGCGACAGTACTTAACAACCAGAGGTATAGCCACCAGCAGGACCACCAGCTATAACCCCAGAGGTAATGGCCAGACGGAAAGGGAGAACGGCACTGTCTGGAAGGCAATGCCCCTGGACCCAAGATCCCAGTATCCCGCTGGCATGACATCTTGCCCAAAACCCTCCATGCCATCCAGTCTTTACTATGCACCGCTACTAACACCACCCTTCATGCACGCCACTTTGCTTTTCCTAGGACATCGGCGAATGGTTCCACCATCCCTCCATGGCTGACCACCCCAGGGCTGGGGTGAACCCACTGGTTGAAGTAATGCACCTCATATATGCAAACCCTCAATACAGCTTTATGAGTTTCCGGGATGGCAATGAGGACACTGTGCCAAAATAAGACCTGGCAAGGGCTGGAGATCCTGAGACCGCTTTGCCGGCTACTGACCATGCCGTGGACCTGATTGTGCTGCATCAGAGCACGATCCTGGAGCCTGATCTGCCTGACTTGCAGCCGGACGTCCAGGCATCTACCCCCCCCTTGGAACAGTGGAGGACCCCCCCAGCACTCTGGGAGTCCACCACTGACACCCCTTTTCAGACAGACCCTGCAGTGGACACTCCCCTCCCTGGAGGAGCACCGTACGGACACGCCATCCCTACGGTGGTCCGGCAAACAGAGGAAGCCATCTGAGTGGCTTAACCTCAACTTGCTTAACGTAAGACCCACAAACGATAAAGCTCAGATGCTTGAGAGCCGCAGGAACCTGATCAACACCGCAGGACAAGAACAAAATTCACACAGACATTTTTTATTATCCATCCACATTTTGTAACAAAACAAGCATACAAATTTTAAGAAATGTATATTAAATGCAGTAATATTTATTCATGCCTGCAGTTTTTAAACTATTCATTTGCATTCATTTCAGTTATCACAAAGAGACAAATATGTAAAAAAAAGGAAACCAAAAAAATGAGAAATATTTTAATCAAATTTCCACCTTAAAAAATTAGTCATTATAATCAGATCTTTTTATGACAAAAATACAATGCTGCAAATATCAGGCTATTAAAGACGTAAGTCAGCTGGGCAAGGTGAGGGGGGAGACCAGCAGCGCGAGTTTTCCAGGCAAGGGGTGGGGGACACCAGCAGCGCTAGTTGGCCAGGCAAGGGGTGGGGGACACCAGGAGCGCGAGTTGGCCGGGCAAGGGGTGGAGGAGACCAGCAGTGCGAGTCGGCCAGGCGAGGAGGGTGTGCAGAAACTGGCAGCGCGAGTCGGGAGGGCGAGGTGGGTGGGAGACCAGCACCGAGTCGCATTTTGAAGGGGAAAGGGCCGCATGTGGCTTGCAGGCCGTGGTTTGGCCACCCCTGCTCTAGATGATGGTGGGGAGGGGGAGGTGGGGTGTTGGGGGGTGTGTCTGCTCTTCCTGCCCCTGGTTTGCTGGGTTTTGTCCTGCTGCTGTTGTGTTACTATATTGTTGCTGTTATTATGGTTGTGGTTTCACCCCCCGTTGTTGATTGTGTTCCAGTGGATCCATTTTTTTTAAAGGAGGATGAATGTAGTGATATGATTGTATGTGCTGGCTGGCCCTCCTTCCGCGTGTCCTTCTACAAAGGCTCCTCCCTTATTCCTGCCCATGTGACCCCAGGCCATAAAGGTCAAGTCCCCTCTCCTTCCCGCTCATTCCTAGCCTTGGACCTGGGCCAGCAGTCTCTAGTACAATAAAGCCTATCGTTCCCCTCAGTCTTTGTCCGAGTCATTATTGGGGCTACTGAGAGCGCCCAACAATGATAGATTTTAAAAACTGGAAAGAACGGGAACTTGTGATAAAGCATTTTACCATATAAGGATAAGAATAAATAAAGAATTGGGGTCGCAAAAATCAAGGGAATGGGAGAAGTAAACAAGGGCAGGCTTTAAGATGTGGAGTGGAACAGCTTTTGAAAGGTTAAACGAACAGTTACTCCGTTAACTGACCCATTAAATTAACATATTGGCAATTAACACAAAGAAATGTATAGAAAAGGTTGTTGAATATCAGTGAGTGTGCCTTCTCTGAAGGAGACCCGCTCTTGCAAGAACGTTGAATAAATATCACTTCACCCACTGACTGAGAAATGATTTCATCAGTAAGCTGGGTTTCTCACAGGAATCAGTTACAATTTCATTCTCTTTTCTTCTTCAAATGTAATTAAAAACTTCTTTTCTTTAAGTAACCCTGTGCTGTGGTGCCTATCTATTGCTGCTGGATTTTGGGGTGCTCTGGACTCCGTAACAATATGTACTGGAAAGGAGTATTTCATGTTCTGTTCTGTGATTTTAAATAAATATTAAATAAGAGAGAAAGTGTTCGGCCTGGACTAGAAGGCCCAGGCGAGTCTGTTTCAGTGCTGGAATTGTGAGATGGTTCTAGGAATGGTGTGTGGTGGCGCATATCCTCATGGCGAACCAGCCCCGCTTGTATCACCACGTGGCGGTGCATCCATGGGGAAATGGCATCTCTGACTCCAACATCCCTCCCAGCGACACCCTGGGCAGCGATTATGACGTCACAATGTACCAGGTGACTGAGGTCATGCTGCCCTTATAGGGGGGCGCTGAATTTGAATAAAAACTGTCATTAACGACCCTCAAGGTGGTGGCCGTGTTTCTTCCACTGCTCACACCCCACAGGTGGATATTTTAATATCTGTACCATGTCTAAACTCTAGTAACTAATCGTGTAGAACTGTAATGTTAGGCAGCTTTTACAACTTAAAAGGAGATTTTCTTTGGGTTTTCATTGGTGGTTTCAGAAACATCATAATCGCCATTAAATATATAAACATCGTGCAGTGGGCAAGTTGACAGTTGATCTGATTTTCTCACACTACTTTCAGACACGTCTGATCATGTGTCGAGGAAATAAAATTTGCCCAATATCCTACCCGTCTCATCCACCTCCATCTCCCACCCTTTCTGCATCCGATCGAAAATGACGACCATCCCAGAAGAAGAGGACAAAGATTTCCCCATCCTCTTGGAAGACGAAGGAAGTTCAGGTCACGGTCACCCCAGAGAACATCGAATTAGGATCGCATGGGTGGAGGATCTGCCTAGATCCATGGCGGATCCTCCTTAGAAATGGGTGGCAGTCGCCTGGAGAGTGTGCTGCCATCAATGTAGACCATTGCCTGACTGAACATCAACATTATGATGCCCTATTATGGAGCATCTTCACTGCCTGACTGAGAACATCAACATTATGGTGCCCGATCAGGGAGCATCTCCACTGCCTGACTGAGAACATCAACATTATGGTGCCCGATCATGGAGCATCTCCACTGCCTGACTGAACATCAACATTATGATGCCCTATTATGGAGCATCTTCACTGCCTGACTGAGAACATCAACATTATGGTGCCCGATCATGGAGCATCTCCACTGCCTGACTGAGAATATCAACATTATGGTGCCCTATCATCTCTGCATAGAAAGTGTATAATATGACTAAAATATCTATTTTAACCTTTAATAAAATATGGAATGTTAACTTTTAAACTACCGAGTGCATGTCATATCTGCTTTTACCTCTACGTCTGGCAGTTCATTCCAGCCGCTTATCACTCTCTGCAAAATCAAAACTCTTCCTGCACATCTCCTTTAAACTTTCCATCCTCTCCCTCTCTCATCTTCATTCCATTCCCTCTAGAATGCGACATCTTTATCGTGAGGACAAAGGTCTGACTGTCCACCTGATCTGCGGTATTGGTTGACAATGTAATGAAGTGAATGTTCTGGGTATAAGAGATAAGATGTTATGCTATCTGTATTCTGCTAGATAGCAGACTTTTAAATGATTATCACCTCTTCCATAAAGCCAGCTCCTGGTCCTCTACACAATAACACCATTGCCTGCTGTTACAAATATCGAGCTGTCAGACGCAGCCCATTCAACTGACAGCATGACAAGGTTGTCAAAAAGAACGCAGAAACATCAAAAGCCTGCAGACTGACCAAGGGCTCTGATGGCTTTGTTTCAAGTGTCTGGAATTCAACTAACCCTGTTCAAAATCACAAACATGGAGACCACTAGGGAAGCAACACTGACATGTGCCAAGAGCCAGGCTAACACTGTCTTTAAGGCCTTTTTTGATCATGTTTGCCACGAATCCATATCTTTTCATTATAGAAAGCCAATCAAATGCAGCAAAATGCCTTCAGTATTGTACTCTGTAACCTTGAACCTTGAATGAGGTTCAACAGTATGAGGGAGGTGACCTTGTCGACCCAACCCTAATTACTGCTCATTCCCGCTAGCGGGACTCGAATCAATTCTCTGTGTGTTGGACTTTGTGGTTTGGTTGTACTTGTACCTTGACAGGACTAAACTGTAACATTGGCGGAGTCGGCAATCTCTCGCTGGGAAGATCACTGCGTATGGTGTAAGTGGCCACAAGGTGACTGGGACATCGGACGGAGAGGAATTCACCTTTGGACCCTTGAGCCCGAACTCCTTCGTTGACCCAGGGTAACATTGTGGTCCCTCATACGAGGTTGATCAGGTTCACTGCTGAGAGAGAAAGAACCAGGCAGAGAATCCAAGACAGTGCATAAGGTAACAAGGGCTTATGTTGAGATTAGTTACAGTGTTTTCAGTGGAAGGATATTATCTGACTCTTGGGTATCATTTTAGGGCAGCTGGTTGCATCTCAACCAAGTCAATTTTAAACTATTTGAACATATGGTGCCTTTCGGGCACTAAAAACATCCCCATCCTCTTCACCGGCTGTGGGACGCCCGCTATTTGACCATCCATTTTAGCTGTTTGTCATCTTAAAAGAGGAAAGTGCGACAGTGGTTCGGACACAGTATCATGGGGATATACAGAGATTTTTCTGTTCAACTGGACCCCGTAGCCCAGGGGCTCCCTCCATGCACACAGATTCTTCCTGCCTTACATGCCATGATTACGGTTGCCCAAACACCACACTCCATCAACAAGTTAAAGTTTATACACAGCACTGGGTGTTTTCATTGCTGACATCGACACAATCACGTCGCCTTACACAGGCAAGGCTGAACCGCTACGAAATCTCACTCCTGTCAAATCCTGACTTGACTTTTTATAATTGCACTATGAACAACCCTCCTGCCTTCCTCAGCACCACCACCCCCCCACCAAACAACCTCCCCCCACCACACCCCCCACCCCCAACCAATGGAACTGGACAACCCTGAACATGATTGTCTCCACAGGAATTAACAATGCAGGAACCAGACCTGATTTCAAGGACACACCAATACCAAGAACGGAAACCTGGTTTATGGATGGCTCAGTGTTCATCAACGACCGCAGTTTTCATCTCCCCCTCCCTTCCCATCACCTCCACCCTCCCCGTCACCTCCAGCCTCCCCGTCACCTCCACCCTCCCCGTCACCCCCACCCTTCCCGTCACCCCCTCCCACCCCATCACCCTCTCCCCATCACCCCCTCCCTTCCCATCACCCCTCTCCCTTCCCATCACCCCTCCCTTCCCATCACCCCCTCACTTCCCATCACGCCCTCCCTTCCCATCACGCCCCCCCTTCCCATCACAGGCGGATCCTCCTTAGAAATGGGTGGCAGTGGCCTGTAGAATGTGCTCCAATTATGGTGCCCTATCATGGAGCATCTCCACTTCCTGACTGAGAACATCAACATTATGGTGCCCTATCATGGAGCATCTCCACTGGCTGACTGAGAACATCAACATTATGGTGCCCTATCATGGAGAATCTCCACTGCCTGACTGAGAACATCAACATTATGGTGACCTATCATGGAGCATCTCCACTGCCTGACTGAGAACATCAACCTTATGGTGCCCGATCATGGAGCATCTCCACTGCCTGACTGAGAACAGCAACATTATGGTGCCCTATCATGGAGCATCTCCACTGCCTGACTGAGAACATCAACATTATGGTGCCCTATCATGGAGCATCTCCACTGCCTGACTGAGAACATCAACATTATGGTGCCCTATCATGGAGCATCTCCACTGCCTGACTGAGAACATCAACATTATGGTGCCCTATCTGCATAGAGAGGGCATAAAATGTCTAAAATGTCTAATTTAATCTTTAAAAAAAAATGGAATGTTAACTTTTAAAAAACCGAGTGCAAGTGTCATATCTGCTTTTACCTCTACGTCTAGCAGTGCATTCCAGCCAATTATCACTCTCTCTGCAAAATCAAAATTCTTCCTGCACATCTCCTTTAAACTTTCCATCCTCTCTCTCTCTCTCTCATCTTCATTCCATACCCTCGAGAATGTGACATCTTTATCGTGAGGACAAAGGTTCTGACTGTCCACCCGATCTGTGGTATTGGTTGACAATGTAATGAAGTGAATGTGCTGGGTATAAGAGTTAAGATGCTATTATAACCGTATTCTGAAAGATAGAGCAGACTTTCAAATGATCACCGTAAGAAATGGGTATTGGGACACTCACACAGACAGGTCAGCTGTAACTAACAACATTCCAGACCACTATCCATTATCATGTTTTACAAAGCCAGCTCCTGATCCTCTACAGTCAATAACTGCTATTACCTATTGTTACACATAGCTCAGCCCATTCATAAATGAGTTCCCGCCCAAAAACAGCTGACGGCATGACAAGCTTGTCAGATAGAATGTGGAAACATCAAAAGCCTGCAGTTCAGGTCACTGTCACCCAGAGAACATCGAATTACGATAATAGGGGAGGAGGATCCACCTGGAAGATTATGGCAAATCCTCCTTAGAAACATCTTGAACTGGGTGGCAGTGGCCTGGAGGAATGTGCTGCCATCAATCTAGACCGGCATCTCTGCAAACACATTCATTGGACCTGGCGGAGGATGTGATTAGGGATTGAAGCGGCTGGGGGTGGGATTGGGAATGGACCAAGTGGAGGATGGGAATGGGGATGGAGCTGCTGGGGTCAGGATTGGGGATGGTTCCGGTGGGAGACGATATTGGGTATGGACCTGATTGGGGACGGACCCAAAGGGGGATGGGATTGGGGATGGACTTGGCAGAGGACAGGATTAAGGATGGACCTGGCGGGGGACGGGATTGGGTACGGACCTGCTGGGGGTTGATATTGGGGATAGATGTGGCGGGGAACGGTATTGGGGATGGACCTGTTGGGGGAAGGGATTGGGGATGGACCCATCGGGGGATGGGATTGGTGATGGACCCAGCGGAGGACAATATTGCAGATGGAGACCACCCCTGGAGCTCTGGTTCCCCATCGGGTCACTCACCTTGGCTCACAGATGTCCTTTCATCTGCAGGAACCTGAACTCGGTCCAGTTGGAGTTCATCTCCTGGATCTACTCCCTGGCTGGGGTCCCCAACACCTGTTGGGACAGAAACCACCTTCAACACTGGCTCGTGGTGGGAGGAGCAGGAGGGTGACAAGAAGAAGGGGTGGTAGTGTGTACGTAGCAGGTCAGGAACACAGGACAAGCCCTAGAACTGCGGAGCAGAGGCTTCCCTTAACAAGGAGGGCACTATTCATTGGAGAAGCAACCAGCCTTTAACCTCACCTAGACTCCAGTCCTGGCCCACACAAAGGCAGGAGTTCGGGTTTGTACACAGTCCTCTATCTCAGCTGTCAAAATATCAATGTCAACATCTCCACTCACTGGGAGCCCCCCAGACGCTCCAGTCTCTCCCTCTTTCCTTTTCCACTGCCCATCACTTCAGCATCTTTCTCTACTGAAGTATTTCGGAGCTCATGGCCTTGTAGAGTGTGGGAAATAGAAAGCTACAGGCCTGCCTGCCTTGTTATGGGTCGCAGCCAAGGCTATGTCGGAGGCACCTGGAATGGTGTGTTTTCATCCACCGCATGAGAAATAGTTCCTGACGTAGCTAAAAGGCACCTGGGCTTCAGCCGATAATGGAAAGGATTTTAAAAGGGAACAGACCCTGTCAGCATAATGATGCATGAGAGAATCCCAGGAACCACCTTAAAACTTTCATGGTCCTTGGGATCGGGAGGTCTAAGATGAGGCGCATGACCTTGGGGTCTGGGCCACCAACGCCATACTCCACCACATAACCAAGGATAGCTAAACATTTTGTCCAGAACACACACTTACTGACATTGTACTTGAGGTTCAAGGGTTTACTGTGTGGAGAAACTTCTGAAGATTGGCGTGGTGGTCTTCCAGATGGAGACGTTGTCGAGATAGGGAAGGTGACCATTAACTCGTACTTATCTATCTATCTATCTATCATTTCATCCATCTGCCTCTGGAAGAACCATTCGCAATACCAATAAGCTGTCCATCTGCCTTGAAGGCTACGTAGGGACAGTCTTTGGACGGTGAACGGAGGCATTACCTGGGAGGCAGGAAATTCATTCTACTCACTGATCAGCGTTCATGTTCTCTAATACGAACAGGGGTAAAATTAAAAAATGGCCCGATGGTGAGGTGGAGGATCAAACTCTCCATCTATAATATGACCTAGGACAGGGGACTGCAACCCACGGCTCCGTAGCCGGATGTGGTTCTTTCATCCCTCTGCTGTGGCTCCCTGTGGCTTTGAAAAAAAATAATGTGAATACAGTAAATAGCTATTTTATTTAAATTATTTTTAAAATCTCGTTAATTTTATCATTGCAATAATTATTATTTCGGAGATTAAGGTGATCTTGTAACATTAAAATAAAAAGTGTTGTAATATTTTCTCGATCAAAATTTGTGTCACAGCACTGTAGTGGTTGATACTACTGTATGTGTCACCTGTCGCCGCCCGGCAAGTGGCTCGTTTTGAACTTTTGATCCCTGGTAAGTTAACCATGGATAAATTTTTTTAAAGTTTCTGATGAAAATAGAACATTTAAAGCTTCATGGACAGATTCACTTGCTTTCACTGTTGACAAAGCTGGTTTACCTGTATGCTTAATATGTGGAGAGAAATGAGCAAACAACAAAAAAATCAAATGTTGAAAAACATTTCCAGAATAAACCCACAGCTTTTGCTGAAAAATACCCATCTGGAGACGAAAGAAAAAAGAGCAGCTTCGGAACTTCTGTTGAAAGCTGATCAGAGTAGGAATACTTTGAAGTGGATGAAATCTACAAATTCAAGTCCTTCTGCTCGTTTTGTGGCAGCTCGGGAGATCGCCAGGCACGGGAAGCCGTTCACAGATGGGGTACATGCAAAAGAACCGTTTATCAAGATATAAGAATATCTATTCTCAGACTTCAAAAACAAAAGTGAAATTGTTCAGAAAATCAGAAATATGCCATTTTCTGCAAAGACTCTCAAGGACAGGACCATAAAAATGGCAGCAAATAGCACCAGTCAACTAATAAGGGACATTAATTCGACTCCAGCATACTCAATTGCCTGTGACGAATCCATAGTTGTAAATGATATTCAGCAAATTGCACTTTTATGCAGATATGTGAACTCTGCTGGGCTACAGGAAGAAATCATTGAGTTGATACCACTTAAAGGCCAAACACAGGGTGAGGGGGTGGGGGTGGAAGATATCTGTGAGGCTGTGTTAATTGTTTAAAGACCAAAGAAATAAACACAACCTACTTGGTGCATAGAAATGATGAATCTTGTCATACAGATAGTGAACAAAATAATGGCAAAAGGATTAAACTACTGCCATTTCTGTTCATTATTGGAAGACGTTGAAAGCACATACTCTGATCTCCTGCTGTCCAACAAAGTCCGGAGACTGTCCAACAAAGTCCGGAGACTGTCCAAAGGGGACGTGCTGAAACGGTTTGCTGCATGTCTGGAGCTTATAAACACTTTCCTGGAAAGCAAAGGGCTCACCTTCCGGAGCTAAAACAGCCAGATGGGCTGGAAAAAGCTGCACTTCATGGTGGAAATGATAGCGCACCTTAACATGCTGAACAAAAGTCTTCAGGGAAAAGGAGGCCCAGCCCTGTAGATGCTGGAGGAGGTTTTGGCGTTTGAACGCAAGTGTTTGCTAGAGATGTACAGAGAGGTGTATGCTGTCTCACTTCCCCTCTTTGAGAGAGTTCAAAGAAACATACAATCAGATCAATTACCAGCATTTACAGCGTGCAATCATTGAAATGCAAACTGTGTTTGGGGAAAGATTCTGTGAGCTCAGAGAGGAAAAAAAAACTTTGCCTTTCCCTGTCACTCCCTAAACATCGATGTATCCCTGTTGAATATGACTGCATTTACAGATGTTAGTCAACCCAATCTTAAGATCGAACTGGCCGATATAGCTGACAAAGACTTACAGGCGTCTAAGTTCAGAAGCTTGACAGCTGATCTTGTAGATGTTGCTTGTCAGAAGGCAATTCTTGCTCAGAAGCACAAATGGAGTGAAATTGAAAACCTCCCCAAACCAGACAAACTTGTGTTCAAAACATGGAATTCAATCCCAACACTTATATGAACATGGAAAAGATATGCATTCGGAGTCCTGTTGATCTTTGGATCCACATAAGCAAACGTTGCTCGCGCCTCATGGATGACAACATGCAATCCTGTGTGAAGATCGAAGTGACATATTACAGCCCTGATATTGATCAGCTGTGCAGTTCAGGAGCAAAAGTCACATTAACCAGGTGAAAGAAATCATTTAATCAGTTCTTATTTTGCAAATATATATTTTTATATTAGACCCTGAACTGATGTAGTTGTGTTTTACATTTAGGTTGGTGGTTGACTGCTGTAGCTACAGGACTGAGGGTATCAACGGATGATGGCTAACTTCAGAATAAAATACAAACTGACATTTCTTTCTTTGCTCTTTTTAATTAAAGCAATATTTTTTTTTTAATTCCACAAATATGGGATGGACTCAAACAGGCCCGCATTGTGTATTTTATTTGAAACTTATATGAGCCGATTGTAGGTGGTGGAATTGGGGTAAGAACGTTTGGGCAAGAGCCAGGAAAGAGAGTGGTAATCATCCTGCCGGGGAGAGGCATTGGGGACAGAGTTACTGGGCAGGGGTCAGAGCCTCAGGGAAACAAGATCACTGGAATTTGAAGCATCGCAGCTCTTGGAAAATAGGAGGAACAATCCTTTTGTATTTTTATCTTTATAATTTGTCCTAATAATATACTGAAATCCTTCCAAAATGCTTCCATTTTTACACAGGTCCAAAACGAATGGGAAAAAAAAGTCCCAATCACCTTATTACATTGAAACCATTTCTCGGAATAATTGGAGATAAGTCCATTTAATTTATATGGAGTATAGCAGAATTGATGTTGAAAATTGTATTTTTATATCTGGCATTAATCGTATTTAAAACACTCTTGACAAAATCTTGACCCTTTTACTTCTTGAATTTGTATATTTAATTCTTCTTTCCACCTTTGTTTCGATTTATATGAATCCTTTTCCCCATATTATATTTTATGTCTACAAAATCTCATTCCCACATCTGAAACACATTTCTAATATTTAAGTAATTTATCTGGGGTAAGATAGAATTGGTGTAAAATATTAGACCGAACCAGTCCATATCTTGCATTTCTAATTGATGTCGTGCTGTCCTTACACCAATCTTACCATCTTCTTTCTGAAATTGTCACATCCAAGTCCGACTCCCATCTTTCTCCTGACCTCTGCTATCCTGGTTTTGAATTTTCTCTCTGGAGAGCATTGTACATTTCATTGATAAATTTAGGTGTCTTCCCCATCCAGGCTGTTTGTTCCATTCCACTAATTTTAGGTGGGATCAACGTTGGTCCTCATCTTTCTCTTAAGAACGATCTAAGCGGGAGAAAACAGAAGAAGGTCCAACTGTCCTCTCCGTATTTGTGTTTAATTGTTTGAAGGAAATAAGCATTTCCCTGTAGCAGTCTTCAAAATAACTTATACCTCTGTCATAACCCAAATTTAATATTCTATTGCCTCTGTTCATAGGCAATAACACATTTTGACATTCTGGTGCTTTTAATTAGATCCCTACCTTTCTTCCCTAAACATACATTAATTTCTTGCCACTTTTCTAGTGATTTGACTCTCCATTTATTGATAAAATACTTCCCCTCCTCCATTGTTGTCAGGTTCGAAGCCAAATGCAAGGGCTCAATAGGGGTCAGCCGAGGTGATTCACGTGGGACAATTGGGTGAAGGTCAGGGCTGAGTCTGGCCGGGCTGCCTGGACTGCAGCTCCTGGTGATTTAGGTGGGCCAATCGCAAGGGTCACCTTAATGGCTTGGGGTGAGTCTTTGACCTTAACTGGCAGGCAGTGTGTCCACCAACCAAGAGTGCAGCAGTGCCACCTGGTGTTGGATGCTGCCTTTCCATTACACACACACACATGTGAATGCACAAAAAAGCACGTATGACACGCATGCAAACACACACACACACACATGCACACAAGAACAAATGCACACATACACATGCACACACACACACATATACATACGCCTGCATCCTCATGACCTCATGCACCAACACATTTACACATGGACATTCACTCACTAATGCACTCACAGACTCTCCCACACAATTGCATAAATCAAGATGAAAGTGGGAAAATATGAGGCCGGCACAACGCACGGTAATAAACAGTGGCATAACTCACTAATGCAACCCCCAGCATCGTGACCCAGCGCGGTTGGAAACTGGGGCAGTTCAAGACCAGCAGCCCTAAAATGCGGCTGGCTAGGCTGCCCAGCTAACAGAGCAACACCAGGGTGGGTAAGAAGGGGGTTCATATGCAAGAATGTTCCCGCAGGCGGGAATCCTGTTTATGTCATTCATGCAGCTGATTCAGTCAATCAACTAAACGGTGGGAACTACATCTGTATAAAAGGAGCCTTTCCAGCCTCAATAAAGGCAGAGTGTGTGTGTTTCTTCATAGTAGACTCTACAATCACCTATGTGAGTTGGGCCTTACTATCAACCTGGCCAAATGCCAATTCAGACTGAGCACAATTGACCTCCTGGGTCATAGGATTATCAAAGACAGGCCCATACCATTACCCAGCAAGGTGGAGGCCATCCGTAACTTCCCGAGGCCCAGTATGACCAGAGGACTACAGGAGTTCGTGGGGATGGTCAACTTTTCTCACAGGTTCATCCCTGCAGCTGCTCGAGTGATACACTCACTTTTCACCCTGGTGAAGGACTTGGCTTGGGATGACTCCGCATGTGAGTTCATGGAAGTTGCGCTCCAGTCCACCCAGGCCAAACACACCCACAGCACTCACGGTCAATGCCTCAGGAACAGCGATTGGTGGAGTTCTGGAGCAGCAGATAGAAGGAAGTTGGTATCCGCTACCTTTCTTCAGCAAGCATCAGCCACCCTTGGGATTTCGAGAAAGAGCTACTGGCACTGTACTTAGCCAAATGCCACTTCTGGTACTTTCTCGAGGGAAGGGCTTTCACGGACCACAAGCCACTGATGTTCACCCTGGCTAAGAACTCCGATCCCTGGTCGGCCCCCCAGTGGAGACACTTGTCTTACGTCTAGGAGTACACCATCGATGTGAAACACATCCCAGGGAAAGACAACATGGTCGCGGAAGCCTTGTCAAGACAGAGTATCTACTGTCTGGCTAATGGACTCCACCTTGTGGCACTGGCAGAGGCTCAGCAGCAGGACGACGAGATCCCTCAATATGGGACTGCCGTCATGGGGCTGCAGCTTCAGGAGATCCCAGAAGATACAGGTAACACTGACCTCCTGTGCGACGTGGCCACCGGACAGGTTTGACCCATCATCCCAAAAGCATGGAGGTGACAAGTTTTCGACTCCATCCACGGGCTGGCACTGATCAGGACTTCGGTCTGGCTAGTGGCCAACAAGTCCATGTGGCATGGATTGTGGAAACAAGTCAGTGGGTGGGCCAAGGCGAGCATGCAGTCCCAACCAGACAAGGTACAGCAACATACCAAGGTCCCCCCGCAGCCTCTCAAGTCAATGGAAGGAAAGTTTGACCACATTCATGTGGACATAGTGGGGCCATTACCAGTCTCAAATCTTTCCACTGCCTGTTTATGGTGCTCGACCGTTTCACCCGGTGGCCAGAAGCAATTCCCTTGGCCAACACATCCACCAGGTCCTACGCCAAGGCACTCCTTTCGTCCTGGATACCAAGGTTTGAACTACCACGCCACATAAACTCTGACAGAGGAGCACAATTCATCCCCAGCCTGTGGACCGATGATGCCAACCACTGGGGCAGTCAGCTGCACCACACGACAGCATACCACCCACAGTCCAACGGGATGGTGGAGCACTTCCACAGGCACCTCAAGGCTGCTCTTAGGAGCAGACTCAAGGGCCCCAACTGGGTGGACGAACTGCCGTTGGCACTGCTGGGCATTCATACAGCACCAAAAGAAGAACTCCGCACATCCTCCACCGAGCTTGTCTACGGAGTTCCACTCATGGTACCTGGGAATTTTGTCCCACCATCCAGAGGTCAACAGGAGGATACACCACCTTCCTGGACAGGCTGTGTGTATGGGTCGGTAACCTGGCTCCGATCTCACCCTCCAGACACAAGCAAGCCAAGTTCAACATCTCCAAAGTCCTCAAAGACTGTACTATCACAATAAATTTTTGCATCGATTATGTTTAATGCCTCAAAATTTTAAAAGATTTAATATCTTCAGAATTATGTCTTAGATGTGATAAAGAGATAGGTTCTTTTTGTCATTTGACTTGGCCATGTCTTAAGGTTCAGCCATTTGGGATATCAATTAAAGTATTTTTGGAGAAAATATTAAGGTTAAACTTCCATCGGATCCAATGTTAATTTTGATGGGTAATATATCGATGAAAATGAAGGTTTACAATGTATGAAGTTGAATTTTTACGATCAACTTCAGGTGTTTGATGGAAATGTGTAGCCATGATTCGGAGATGGAGGATGGATTTGGGGATGCAGAGCTGGGATCTCGAAATGAGATCTTGTATTCCTCTGGAAAAATAACGTCGTTTACATGATAAATATCACTTTGGTTTGGAAAATATGGAGACCATATTTACAAGGGGTTGGTTGGAAATCTGAAGCTCTCAATAGCTCATCCTGGTGGAGATTCGTGGTTTCACAGTGGTTGGTTTGAATTTATATTTCTCTTTGATAAGCTCCTTTTCCTCTTTTTTTCTTTTAGGAAGGGGTTGGTGAGTAGGGGGGGTGTGATGGTGAGGGTGTGTTTGGTGGGTAGGGAGGGGTGATGGTGAGAGTAGGTTGATGGGTAGGGAGGGGTGCTGGGGAGGGAGGGTTGATGGGAAGTGAGGGGTTGTAGGGAGGGAAGTGTTGGTGGAGAGGTAGAGATGATGGGGAGTGAGGGGTTGGTGGGGAGGGAGGGGATTGTGGGAGGGAGGGGTTGGTGGTGAGGGAGGGGTTGGTGGTGAGGGAGGGGTGCTGGGTAGGGAGGGGTGATGGGGAGAGAGGGGATGATAGTGAAGGAGGTGTTGGTGGAGAGGTAGAGGTGATGGGGAGCGAGGGGTTGGTGGGGAGGGAGGGGATTGTGGGAGGGAGGGGTTGGAGGTGAGGGAGGGGTGCTGGGTAGGGAGGGGTGATGGGGAGAGAGGGGATGATAGTGAGGGAGGGGTTGGTGGGTAGGGAATGGTGTGAATTGGGAGGGGTTTGTGGGGAGGGATGGGTTTTGTGCAGGGAGGGATGCTGGTCAGGGAGGGGTTTGTGGGGTGGGAGGGGGTGGTGGGGAAGGAAGGGTTGGTGAGGAGGGAAGGGTTGGTTTGTAGGGAGGGGTTGATGGGGAGGGAGGGTTTAGTGGGGAGGGTGAGGTGATGGTAGGGAGGAAGGTGTTGATGGGGAGGGAGGGATTGGTGGGAGGGAGGGGTTTTGGCAGGGAGAAATGCTGGGCAGGAAAGGGAAGGTGGGTAGGGAGGGGTGATGGGGAGGGTGGGTTTGGTGGGGATGGTGGGGTGATGGTGGGGAGGGAGAGAGGGGGTTTGTGGGGAGGGATGGCTTGGAGGAGAGGGAGGGGGTGATGGGGAGGGAGTGTTTGATGGGGAGGAGAGGGTGTTGGGGAGGAAAGTGGAGGGAGTGGTTGATGGGGGTGTTGGTGGGTAGGGAGTTGTGTATGGGAGAGAGGGGGGGTGATGGAAATGGAGTGGTTGGTGGGGAGGGAGGGGAGCTGGGAGGGAGGGGATGCTGGGAGGGTTTGATGGGGTGGGAGGTGTGTATGGGAGAGAGGGGGATGCGAATGAAGTGGTTGGTGGGGAGGGAGGGGTGTTGGGTAGGGAGGGGTGATAGGGAGGGTGGGTGGGTTAGTGGTGAGGGAGGGGTGCTGGGTAGGGAGGGGTGATGGGGAGAGAAGGGATGATGGTGAGGGAGGGGTTGGTGGGTAGGGAGTGGTGTGAGTTGGGAGGGGTTTGTGGGGAGGGATGCGGTGGTGGGGAAGGTGGGGTTGGTGAGGAGGGAAGGGTTGATTTGTAGGGAGGGGGTTGATGGGGAGGGAGGGTTTAGTGGGGAGGGTGAGGTGATGGTAGGGAGGTAGGGGTTGATGGGAGGGATTGGTGGGGTGGGAAGGGTTTGGCAGGGAGGGATGCTGGGTAGGAAGGGGATGGTGGGTTGGGAGGGGTGATGGGGAGGGCGGGATTGGTGGGGATGGTGGGGGAGGGAGGGAGGGGGTTTGTGGGGAGGAATGGGTTGGAGGAGAGGGAGGGGGTGATTGGGGAGGGAGTGTTTGGTGGGGAGAAGAGGGTGCTGGGAGGGGCTGATGGGGAGGGAGGGGTTGTTGGCAGGAGCGATGGTGGGGAGTGAGGGGTCAATGGGGATGGAGGGGTGATGGAGAGGGAGGGGTTGGTGGGTAGGGTGGGGTGATGGGGAGGGAGCGAGGGGTTGGTTGGGAGGGAGTGGGAGATAGGGAGACAGGGGAAATGGTGAGGGAGGGTTAGGAGGGAGTGGTGATGGAGAGGGAGGGGTTGATGGGGAGGGAGGGGAAATGGTAAGGGAGGGAGGGGTTGGTCTGGAGGAAAGGTGATGGGGAGGGAGGGGGTGATGGTGAGGGAAGGATGGTGGGGAGGAAGGGGTGTTGGGGATGAAAGGCTTAGTGGGGAGGGAGGTGTGTATGGGAGAGAGGGGGATGCGAATGGAGTGGTTAGTGGGGAGGGAGGGAGTGATGGGTAGGGAGGGGGTGATGGGGAAGGGGATTGGTGGAGAGGGAAGAGTGATGGGGAGGGAGGGGTAGATGGGGAGTTAGGGGTTGGTGCAGAGGGAGGGGGTGATAGGGAGGGAGGGGAAATGGTGAGGGAGGAGTTGGTTAGGAGGGAGCGGTGATGGAGAGGGAAGGGTTGATGGGGAGGGAGGGGGAGATGGGGAGGGAGGGTGATGGGTAGGGAGGTGTTGGAGGAGAGGCAGTGGGAGATAGTGATGGAGGGTTTGGTCTAGAGGGTAGGATGATGGGGAGAGAGAGGGTGATGGTGAGGGAGGGTTTGGTCTAGAGGGTAGGATGATGGGGAGGGAGGGGGTGATGGAAATAGAGTGGTTGGTGGGGAGGGAGGGGGAGCTGGGAGGGAGGGGATGCTGGGAGGGTTTGATGGGGAGGGATGGGTTGTGGGCCGGGAGGGGTGGTGGGGAGGGAGTGGTGGTTGAGAGGGAGGGGTTGATGGGGATGGAGGGGTTGTTGAGGAGCGAGGGTTGATGGGTAGGGAAGGAATGATGTGGAGGGAGGGTTGATGGGGTGGGAGGGTGTTTTGGGGTGGAAGGTGTTGGTGATGAGTGAGGGGTTGATGGGTGTGTTGGTGGGGAGGGAGATGTGAATGGGAGGGAGGGGGTCCTGTGGAGGAATCGGTTGGTGGGGAGGGAGTGGGTGATGGGGAGGAGTATGATAAGGAGGGAGGGGAAATGGGGAGAGTGTGGGGTGATGGCGAGGGAGGGGGTGTTGGGGCTCAAGGTGTTTGTGGTGAGGGAGGGGGTGATGGGGGTGTTGGTGGGTAGGGAGATGTAAATGGGAGGGAGGGGGTGATGGGGAGGGAGGGTGTGCTGTGCAGGGAGCAGATGGTGGGGAGGGAGGAGGGGTGATGGAGAGGAGGGGGAGATGGTGAGGGAGGGGTTGATGGGGAGGGAGGGGTGATAGGGAGAGAGGGGAAATGGTGAGAGAGGGTTTGGTTAGGAAGGAGTGGTGATGAGGAGGGAGGTGTGATTGGGAGGGAGGAGGAGATGGTGTGTTAGGGATTGTTTAGGAGGGAGGGGTGATGGGGAGAAAGTGGGTGATGGGGAGGGATGGGTTGGTGGAGAGGGAGGTGGTGATGGGGAGGGAAGGTTTGGTGGGGAGGGAGGGTGTCTTGGGTAAAATTATACCTCTCATTTTGTTCGTTTTAGATTGGTCACAGTGTTTGAACTACCGAAAGATAATAGACACACACACCGAGAGCAGTTCAGATTATACAAATGCTTATTACAAATTCAAAAGCTGATTTCACAATACAATATGCAAGCCCTTCCCAACTATACTTATCAACGCTTGGACTGGTTCCAACTGCTGAAGCAAGGCAACGACTGCACACTTGTAGTAGGTTGTCAGAGCGCCGGTAGCAGCTTCTCCACCTCCCCAGACCGGGACGTTGGCTGGACTCCAGATCTTCTTCTTCTTGCTGAGAGATGTTGCCACCTCTCGGAGAGTCTCAAACTTCAGCAGCGGGACCATGGCTTATATTACCCAAAAACTGCTTACCCAAGCACCTATTCCCAGCGCAGCAAGAAAGATAAGCAAGCAAGCTTACATGCTAGGCTTTTAACGAATAACATAATTTTCAGCTTATCACTTTGAATACAATGGTTTATTTTGCATCAAGGCTAGGCCTCTGACAGTCTGTGACCAAAACAAGCAGGAAGATTAAATGTTCTTGGTACACAGATGTCCTCTCGTCAGATAACAGCATCTCTGGCCCCTTGGTAGAATTTAGCTTATGTCTGCTGATTCTAAACCACAAGCAGGTTCTCAGCCTTGCAGAACCCAGAGCTGCAAGTTTAAAAAAACAGGTTAGAATCTTCCATTACAGAGGGGGTGCTGGGAGGGGTTGATGGGGAGAGAGGGGTTGTGGGTAGGGATGGGTTGTGGGCAGGGAGGAGGGAGGGGTTGATGAGGATGGTGGGGTTGTTGAGGAGGAAGGTGTTGGTGGGGAGGGAGGGGTGATTATGAGGGCGGGGTGATGTTGAGGGAGGGGTTCGTGGGTAGGGAGGGATTGGTGGGTAGGGAGGGGTGTGGGGTTGCCGTCATCCATTCATTCCCTCATTCGCGTAGCTAAAGCAGTCAACCACCAACCTAAATGTAAAACACAACTACATCAGTTCAGGGTCTAATATAAAAATATATATTTGCAAAATAAGAACTGATTAAATGATTTCTTTCACCTGGTTAATGTGACTTTTGCTCCTGAACTGCACAGCTGATCAATATCAGGGCTGTAATATGTCACTTCGATCTTCACACAGGATTGCATGTTGTCATCCATGAGGCGCGAGCAACGTTTGCTTATGTGGATCCAAAGATCAACAGGACTCCGAATGCATATCTTTTCCATGTTCATATAAGTGTTGGGATTGAATTCCATGTTTTGAACACGTTTGTCCGGTTTGGGGAGATTTTCAATTTCACTCCATTTGTAGTTCTGAGCAAGAATTGCCTTCTGACAAGCAACATCTTCAAGATCAGCTGTCAAGCTTCTGAACTTAGACACCTGTAAGTCTTTGTCAGCTCTATTGGCCAGTTCGATCTCAAGATCGGGTTGACTAACATCTGTAAATGCAGTCATATTCAACAGGGATACATCAATGTTTAGGGAGTGACAGGGAAGGGAAAAGTATTTTTTCCTCTCTGAGCTCACAGAATCTTTCCCCAAACACAATTTGCATTTCAATGATTGCACATTGTAAATACTGGTATTTGATCTGATTGTATGTTTCCTTGAACTCTCTCAGAGGGGAAGTGAGACAGCATACACCTCTCTGTACACCTCTAGCAAACACTTGCGTTCAAACGCCAAAACCTCCTCCAACATCTACAGGGCTGTGCCTCCTTTCCCCTAAAGTCTTTTGTTCAGCATGTTAAGGTGCGCTGTCATATCCACCATGAAGTGCAGCTTTTTCCAGCCCATTTGGCTGTATTAGCTCCGGAAGGTGAGCCCTTTGCTTTCCAGGAAAGTTTTTACAAGCTCCAGACACGCAGCAACAGTTTCACCATGTCCCCTTTGGACAGTCTCCGAACTTTGTTGGACAGCAGATCAGAGTATGTGCTTTCAACGTCTTTTGCTATTATTTTCTTCACTATCTGTATGACAAGATTCATTATTTCTATGCATTCCAGAGGAAACATTTGAGCCCAGAATGCCTCTTGATGCAGAATGCAGTGAAACATCAGCAGTTTTCTATCTAGTGACTTCTGAAGTAAAGTCACAAACCCCTTCTGTGCTCCTGTCATACGCGGTGCCCCATCAGTAGCCACTGACACCAAGTAGGTGGTGTTGATTTATTTGGACTTTAAACAATTAACACAGCCTCACAGATATCTTCCACCCTCACCCAGTGTTTGGCCTTTAAATGGTATCAACTCAATGATTTTTTCCTGTAGCCCAGCAGAGTTCACATATCTGCATAAAAGTACAATTTGCTGAATATCATTTACAGGCAATTGAGTATGCTGGAGTCGAATTAATGTCCCTCATTAGTTGACTGGTGCTATTTGCTGCCATTTTTATGGTCCTGTCCTTGAGAGTCTTTGCAGAAAGTGGCATATTTCTGATTTTCTGAACAATTTCACTTTTGTTTTTGAAGTCTGAGAATAGATATTCTGATATCTTGATAAACGGTTCTTTTGCATGTACCCCATCTGTGAACGGCTTCCCGTGCCTGGCGATCTCCCGAGCTGCCACAAAACGAGCAGAAGGACTTGAATTTGTAGATTTCATCCACTTCAAAGTATTCCTACTCTGATCAGCTTTTCACAGAAGTTCCGAAGCTGCTCTTTTTTCTTTCATCTCCAGATGGGTATTTTTCAGCTAAAGCTGTGGGTTTATTCTGGAAATGTCTTTCAACATTTGATTTTTTTGTTGTTTGCTCATTTCTCTCCACATATTAAGCATACAGGTAAACCAGCTTTGTCAACAGTGAAAGCAAGTGAATCTGTCCATGAAGCTTTAAATGTTCTATTTTCATCAGAAACTTTAAAAAAATTTATCCATGGTTAACTTACCAGGGATCAAAAGTTCAAAACGAGCCACTTGCCGGGCGGCGACAGGTGACACATACAGTAGTATCAACCACTACAGTGCTGTGACACAAATTTTGATCGAGAAAATATTACAACACGTTTTATTTTAATGTTACAAGATCACCTTAAACTCTGAATTAATAATTATTGCAATGATGAAATTAACGAAATTTTATAAATAATTTAAATAAAATAGCTATTTAATGTATTCACATTATTTTTTCAAAGCCACAGGGAGCCACAGCAGAGGGATGAAAGACTCGCATGCGGCTACAGAGCTGCGGGTTGCAGTCCCCTGTCCTAGGTCATAGTTATAGATGGAGAGTTTGATTCTCCACCTCACCATCGGGTCATTTTTTAATTTTACCCCTGTTTGTATTAGAGAACATGAACGGTGATCAGTGAGTAGATTGAATTTCCTGCCTGCCAGGTAATGCCTCCATTCACCAACCAAAGACTGTCCCTACATAGCCTTCGAGGCAGATGGACGGCCTTTTGGTATTGCAAATGGTTCTTCCAGAGGCAGAAGGACAAAATGATAGATAAGTACGAGTTAAGGGTCACCTTCCCTATCTTGACAACGTCATCATTTGCGGACACAATCTGGAAGACCACCACGCCAATCTTCAGAGGTTTCTCCACACAGCAAATCCCTGAACCTCAGGTACAATGTCAGTAAGTGTGTGTTCTGGACAAAATGTTTAGCTATCCTTGGTTATGTGGTGGAGAATGGTGTCAGTGGCCCAGACCCCAAGGATATGTACCCCCTCTTTGACCTCCCGATCCTAAGGACCATGAAAGTTTTAAGGAGGTGCCTGGGATTCTCTCATGCTACTTCTATTGGGTGCATCATTATGCTGACGGGGTCTGTTCCCTTTTAAAATCCACCTCCTTTCCATTATTATGCTGACGGGGTCTGTTCCCTTTTAAAATCCACCTCCTTTCCATTATTTCCAGGTCCATCCCCAGGCGGCTTTTAGCTACGTCAAGAGCTATTTCGCATGTTGGACGAAAACACACCATTCCAGGTGCCTCCGACGTAGCCTTGTCTGCGACCCATAACAAAGCGGGCAGGCCTGTAGCTTTCTATTTCCCACACTCTACAAGGCCATGTACTCCGAAACACTTCAGTGGAGAAAGAGGCTCAAGTGATGGGCAGTGGAAAAGGAAAGAGGGAGAGAATGGAGGGTCTGGGGGGCTCCCGGTGAGTGGAGATGTTGACATTGATATTTTGACAGCTGAGATAGAGTGTGGGTTACTGGACTGCAAACGAACCCGCACTCCTGCCTTTGTGTAGGCCAGGGCTGGAGTCTGGGTGGGGTTAAAGGCTGGTAGCTTCTCCATTGAATAGTGCCCTCCTTGTTTAGGGAAGCCTCTGCTCTGCAGTTCTAGGGCTCGTTTCGTCTTTCTGACCTGCTATGCACACACTGCCACCCCCTCTTCTTGTCACCCTCCTGCTCCTCCCACCACAAGCCAGTGCTGAAGGTAGTTTCTGTCCCAACTGGTGTTGGGGACTCCAGCCAAGGAGCGGATCTGGGAGGCGAACTCCAACTGCACCAAGTTAAGGTTTCCGCAGATGTGGGCAACTGGAGCTCCAGGGGTGGTCTCCATCCACCAGGTCCATCCCCAATCCTGTCCCCCAATGGGTCCATCCCGAAACCGTCCCCCACCACATCCATCCCCAGTACTGTTCCCCAGCAGGTCCATCGCCAATCCCGTCCCCTGCCGGGTCCGTCCATAATCCTATCCCCTGCCAAGTTCATTCCCAATCCTGTCTCCCTCCGGGTCCATCCCTAATCCCGTCCCCTACCAGGTCCATCCCCAATCCCGTCACCCACCAGGTCCATCCCCAATACCGTCCCCAGCCAGGTCCATCCCCAATCACATCTCCCGCCGTCCATCCCCAATCCCATCCCCTACCAGGTCCGTTCCCAATCCCACCCCCCACCAGGTCCATCCCTAATATCGTCTCCCGCTGGGTCCATCCCCAAATCGTCCCCCGCCACATCCATCCCCAATTCCGGCCCAAATGGCCCCATCCCTAATACGCCGACAGGTCTATCCCCAATATCGCCCCTGCCGGGTCCATCCCCCATACCATCCCCCACCGAGATAATCCCCAATCCCATCCACCCTGGGTCCATCTCCCGCTGGATCTATCCCCAATATCGTGTCCCACCGGGTCCATCCCCAATCTCATCCCCCAGTGGGTCCATCCCCAATCCTGTACCCCACCGGATCCATCCCAAATACCGTCCACTGCCTAGTCCATCCCGAGCCGGGTCCATCCTCAATCCCATCCCCCATGGGGTCCATCCCCAATCTCGCACCCCATCATATCCATCCCCAATCCCATTCCCCACCGGATCCATCCCCAATCCCATACCCCATCAGATCTATCCCCAATCCCGCACCCCATCAGATCCATCCCCAATCCCATCCCCCACCGGATCCAGCCCCAATACCGTCCCCCACCAGATTCATTCCCAATCCTGTCTCCCGCCTGGTCTGTCCACAATCCTGTCCCACACCGGGTCTGTCCCCCATCAGGTCCATGCCCAATCCCTGGTAAGTGGACGCTCCTATGCGATGTCTCCACTGGCAAACCCTTCTCCAATGTGCCGGCAGCATGGAGACGGTAGGTTTTCGATGAGGTGCTCAACCAGACATACCCAGCCATCAGAACTGTCAAAATGGTGGCCAGTAGGCCAGTCTTGCACAGCCTCCAGAAACAGGTTGTCAGTGGGCCAAGACCTGCACACGCCACCACACGTACAAAGTGAGACATACATCAAGCCACCTCCCAGACATTCAAGCCAGCATGACGTAGGTTCAGCCACGTTCATATTGTCATTGTTGGGTCACTACCAGCCTCCCGCATGGCGAATTATCTTCTCACGACTGCTCCATGAGGTTCCCAGAGGCAGTCCAGCTGTCTGTCACAACCACTGAGACCTGCGCCAGGGCCCTTATTAACACCTGGGTGTCAAGATTCAGAGTCCTGGAGAATATGCCTTCTGATAGAGGTACAACATTCATGTTGGGACTCTGGGTGGCACTGGCCAATTTGCTGGGAACCCAGCTTCACCACACTAGGGCGTACCACCCTCAGGCCAATAGGTTGGTGGAGTGGTTCCACAGACACCTAAAGGCGGCCTTGATGAATCAGTTGAAGGGGCTGAACTGGGCAGATGAGCTACCCTGGGTCTTCCTGTGGATCCACTCTGCGCCAAAAGAAGATTTCAACACCTCAGCAGCTGATATGGTGATACCAGGACGTTTTTGGCACCTGCCAAGAATCCAGAGGACCTGACGGCCTTAATGACAAATTGAAGGAAAGACGTGCACTCAAGCCCTTCCACAGCCTCCTCTGACCATGAGAAAAAAATTCTAGATTCCCAAAATTTCAGAGACGTTTTCATTCAGAGGGGGGGCCATACAAAGTAATCTGACACAACGCGTCGACATATGTGTTGGATATCTGCACGAGGAAGGAAACTCTCACCATCGACCATCTCAAGCCAGCACATCTGGACATGAGCAAACCGCTCTCCACTCAGCCCCCATGATACAGAGTTTGAGATGCTATTCTTTCCTCAGATTCTTATGCTCCTGTGTGGTAAGGTGGTTTTCTTGTAGAAAGGCAATATCAATATGCTGTTTTTTTCCTTTCGTGTGGGGTGGCCACCGACTTCACCAGCAGGCCTCTAAGTGGCCCTGCCATTTTCATCACTATGAGTCACCTCGATCTGTTCTGGAGGTTTCCACATCGATTCCTTGTCGTTTTTGCTTGCAGATTTACTTTTTATGTCATTCTGCTGATCCCGGTGCTTTCCCTCATCACTTGTAAGTATTTGGACTCCTTTTTCTTGGCAGCCAGCTCCAGGAATAGTTTTCTCTACAGATGTGGGAATTTGCTCAATAGCTGAATCTAGTTGCTTCTACTTTGGTCTCTGGTCCATACTGCAGCTGTCTGACCAAAAGTGGGTTTGGGGGTTTTTTAAAGATGTAAAATGAATGTGTTTGCAGAGATTCCCCATGATAGGGCACCATAATGTTGATGTTCCCAGTCAGACAATGGTCTACATTGATGGCAGCACATTCTCCAGGCCACTGGCACCCAGTTCAAGATATTTCTAAGAAAGATCCGCCATGATCTTCCAGGTGGATCCTCCTCCCCTGCTACCGTAATTCGATGTTCGCTGGGGTGACAGTGACCTGATCTACAGGTTTTTGATGTTCCCACATTCTGTTTGACAAGCTTGTCGTGCTGTCAGCTGTTTTTGGGCGGAAAGCCGTTTATGAATGGGTTGCGTCTGACAGCTCGAAATGTGTAACAGCAGGTAGAAGCGTTATTGTGTAGAGGACCAGGAGCTGTCTTTATGGAAGAGGTGATAATGGATAATTGTCTGGAATGTTGTTAGTTGCAGCTGACCTATCTGTGTGAGTGTCCCAATACCCATTTCTTAATATTTCACAGCAATCATTTAAAAGTCTGCTCTATCTTTCAGAATATGGTTATAATACATCTTAACTCTTATACCCAGCACATTCACTTCATCACATTGTCAACCAATACCACAGATCGGATGGACAGTCAGAACCTTTGTCCTCACGATAAAGATGTCGCATTCTAGAGGGCATGGAATGAAGATGAGAGAGGGAGAGAGGATGGAAAGTTTAAAGGAGATGTGCAGGAAGATTTTTGATTTTGAAGAGTGATAAGCAGCTGAAATGAACTGCCATAGAGGTAACAGCAGATATAACACTTGCACTCGGTTTTTTAAAAGTTAACATTCCATATTTTATTAAAGATTAAAATAGACATTTTAGACATCTTTCTATGCAGAGATGCTCCATGATCGGGCACCATAATGTTGATGTTCTCAGTCAGGCAGTGGAGATGGTCCATGATCGGACACCACAATGTTGATGTTCTCAGTCAGGCAGTGAAGATGCTCCATAATAGGGCACCATAATGTTGATGTTCTCAGTCAGGCAGTGAAGATGCTCCATGATAGGGCACCATAATGTTGATGTTCAGTCAGGCAGTGGAGATGCTCCATGATCGGGCACCATAACGTTGATGTTCAGTCAGGCAATGGTCTACATTGATGGCAGCACACTCTCCAGGCGACTGCCACCCATTTCTAAGGAGGATCCGCCATGGATCTAGGCAGATCCTCCACCCATGCGATCCTAATTCGATGTTCTCTGGGGTGACCGTGACCTGAACTTCCTTAGTCTTCCAAGAGGATGGGGAAATCTTTGTCCTCTTCTTCTGGGATGGTCGTCATTTTCGATCGGATGCAGAAAGGGTGGGAGATGGAGGTGGATGAGACGGGTAGGATACTGGGCAAATTTTATTTCCTCGACACATGATCAGACGTGTCTGAAAGTAGTGTGAGAAAATCAGATCAACTGTCAACTTGCCCACTGCACGATGTTTATATATTTAATGGCGATTATGATGTTTCTGAAACCACCAATGAAAACCCAAAGAAAATCTCCTTTTAAGTTGTAAAAGCTGCCTAACATTACAGTTCTACACGATTAGTTACTAGAGTTTAGACATGGTACAGATATTAAAATATCCACCTGTGGGGTGTGAGCAGTGGAAGAAACACGGCCACCACCTTGAGGGTCGTTAATGACAGTTTTTATTCAAATTCAGCGCCCCCCTATAAGGGCAGCATGACCTCAGTCACCTGGTACATTGTGACGTCATAATCGCTGCCCAGGGTGTCGCTGGGAGGGATGTTGGAGTCAGAGATGCCATTTCCCCATGGATGCACCGCCACGTGGTGATACAAGCGGGGCTGGTTCGCCATGAGGATATGCGCCACCACACACCATTCCTAGAACCATCTCACAATTCCAGCACTGAAACAGACTCGCCTGGGCCTTCTAGTCCAGGCCGAACACTTTCTCTCTTATTTAATATTTATTTAAAATCACAGAACAGAACATGAAATACTCCTTTCCAGTACATATTGTTACGGAGTCCAGAGCACCCCAAAATCCAGCAGCAATAGATAGGCACCACAGCACAGGGTTACTTGAACAAAAGTAGTTTTTAATTATATTTGAAGAAGAAAAGAGAATGAAATTGTAACTGATTCCTGTGAGAAACCCAGCTTACTGATGAAATCATCTCACAGAGTCAGTGGGTGAAGTGATAAAACCTTTTATTCAACATTCTTGCAAGATCGGGTCTCCTTCAGAGAAGACACACTCACTGATATTCAACAACCTTTTTTATATATTTCTTTCTGTTAATTACCACTCCTTTGTTAATTTAATGGGTCAGTTAACAGAGTAACTGTTAGTTTAACCTATCAAAAGGTGCTCCGCTCCATGTCTTAAAGACTGCCCTTATTTACTTCTCCCATTCCCTGATTTATGCGACCCCAACTGCTGGTCTCCCTTCCCCCCCCCCCCCCCACCCCTTTGCCTCGTCTGGCCGACTCATATATTTAATAGCATATTTGTAGCATTATATTTTTGTCATAAAATGGTCTGATTATGATAAGATTTTGTAAGGTGGAAATCTGATTAAAATATCTTTCATTTTTTGTTTACCTTTTTTTAACATGTTTGTGTCTTTGTGATAACTGAAACTAATACAAATTAACAGTTTAAAAACTGCAGGCATGAATAAATATTATTGCATTTAATATACATTTCTTAAAATTTATATAATTTTTTGTTACAAAATATGAATTTTTTTCTTCTCCTGCGGCTGACTCTCAAGCATCTGAGCTTTATCATTTGTGGCTCTTACATTAAGCAAGTTTGGCCACCCTTGAACTTGAGGTTACGCCACTCAGACAGCCTCCTCTGTCTGCCAGACCGCGTGTCTGTATGGTGCTCCTCCGGGGGAGGGGTGTGTCCACTGCAGGGACTATCTGAAAAGGGGTGTCAGCGGTGGACTCCCGGAGTGCTGGGGGGTCCTCCGCTGTTCCATGGGGTGGGGGGGTAGATGCCTAGACGACCGGCTGCAAGGTAGGCAGATCAGGCTCCAGGGTCGTGCTCTGATGCAGCACTATTGGGTCCACGGCATGGTCAATAGCCGGCAAAGCAGTGTCAGGAACTCCAGCCCTTGCCAGGTCTCGTTTTGGTACAGTGTCCTCGTGGCCATCCAGGAACCTCACAAACGGATATTGAGGGTTTGCATGTATGAGGTGCACTGCTTCAACCAGTGAGTCTGTCTTATGGCCCCTGACATACTTCCGAAGCAGAACCGGCCCTGGGGTGGTCAGCCAGGGAGAGATGGAGGAGCCATTTGCCGATCTCCTGGGAAAAGGAAAGAGGCGCTCATGCGTGATGGTGTTAGTAGCGGTGCATAGTAAAGACTGGATGGCATGGAGGGTTTTGGGCAAGATGTCCTGCCAGCGGGATATTGGCAATCTTTAGATCTGAGGGCCAGGGGCGTCACCTTCCAGACGGTGCCGTTCTCCCTTTCCATCTGGCCATTACCTCTGGGGATATAACTGATGGTCCTGCTGGTGGCTATGCCTCTGGCCAAAAAGTACAGTCGCAGCTCCTCACTCATGAACGAGGTCCCCCAGTCACTATGAATGTAGTTGGGGTACACAAACAGAGTGAAGATACTGTTCAGGGCCTTGATGACCGTAGCTGAGGTCATATCCGGGCTGGAGGTTGCAAAGGGAAACCTGGAGAATTCGTCCACTTCCGTCAGGAAGTTCCTATTTGTTGTTGGGAGGGGTCCCTTGAAATCAATGCTGAGTCGTTCGAAAGGGCGGGCAGCCTTGATGAAGTGTGCCTTTTCTGGCCGGTAGAACTGAGGCTTACACTCGACGCAGATTTGGCAGCGTCCAGTCATGGACCGGACATCCTCTATGGAGTACGGGGGGTTTTGTGTTTTGACGAAATTATACAACCTGATGACTCCGGTGTGACATAGGTGGTCATGGAGGATCTGGAGATGGTCGAGATGTGCACTGGCGCACGTCCCTTGGGATAGGGCATCTGGGGGGGGGGGGGGGTCATTGAGCTTACCAGGCTGGTACAAGATGTCATAGTGGTAGGTGGACAATTCTATCCTCCACCTCGGAATCTTGTAATTCTTGATTTTACCCCGTTGTTTGGCACTGAACATGAAGGCCACTGCCCTCTGGTCGGTCAACAGGGTGAATCTTTTACTGGCCATATAGTGTCGCCAGTGGCACACCGCCTCAACAATAACCTGAGCCTCTTTCTCGACGGAGGAGTGCCGGAGTTTGGGACTGTGCAGGGTGTGGCAAAAAAATTGCCTGCCTTCCTTGTTTAATGTGGCACCAGTGCGGTATCGGAAGCATCGCTCTCCACCTGAAAGGGGATGGATTCATCCATGGCATGCATCATGGCCTTAGCGATGTCTCCTCTAATTTGTTCAAAAGCAGCCTGGGACTCCACCGATAATGGGAAGGTGGTCGTTTGAATTAGGGGGTGGACCTTATTGACGTAGCTGGGCATCCATTATGCATAAGTTGAAAACAGCCCCAGGCACCTCTTAAGCGCCTTCAGGGAGTTTGGGACAGGGAGCTCCATGAGGGGTCACATGCGGCCTGGGTCAGGGGCAATGACACCATGTGCCATGATGCATCCAAGAAAGCTCCATGTTGAACACGCATTTGTCCTTGTTGTATGTCGAGTTGAGGAACTTGGCTGTACATATGATCTTTACAAGATTTGCGTCATGGTCCTACTGGTCACAGCCGCAGATGATGACATTGTCAAGGTAGGGGAACGTCACTGTCAGCCCGTGTTCCTCCACCATCCAGTCCATCACTCTCTGAAAGGCAGAAACACTGTTAGTAACCCCGAAAGGCACCCACAGGAAGTGAAAGAGCTTCCTGCCTGCCTCAAAGCCTGTATATATTCAATCAGCTGGACGGAGATGGTAGGCCAACTTGAGGTCAACAATTGAAAAATTTCTGTACATAGCGACTTTATTGACCAAGTCGGCTATATGGGGAAACAGGTACGCGTTCAACTGGGTGAAACGGTTGATGGTCTGGCTATAATCAATTACCATCCAGGGCTTGCCTGCACCTCTGACCACGAGGACCTGTGCCCTCCAGGAAATGGTGCTGGGGTCTATGATCCCCTCCGCCAGGAGTCGCTGAACCTCAGCCCGGATGAACTGCATGTCCTCCGAGCTATAGCGCCTACTCTTGGTGGTGATTGGTTTACAATCCAGGGTGAGGTTCGCGAACAGTGATGGTGGGGCACACCGTAGCGTGATGAGGTTGCAGTCTGGTGCCGGAGACTGGGTACTGAGTCCACAGGATGGTGCTGGTGGCTGCGTGCTGGGACCACAAGGTGCTGCCAAGGACTGGTGGCTGTGGACGGTCAGCGGTGGTTTGGGGCCCCTGAACGCCATCGTCATGCTCCTGAACTGACTCTGAAAGTCGATACCCAGGAAGATCGGCGCGCTGAGGCGAGGCATAACTAACAATACAAAATCGTTATAACACTCCCCACCCCTACCATCGTGGGCCACTACACAATACCCCCAGATACTGGTCTGTTGGTCCCTTGCAGCCATTGAAGCAATCATGTGTTAGACCAGTAGTGCGAGTCTCTGGACCACGTCAGGATACACAAAGCTTTCCGTGCTGCACCTATCAAAAAGACAGTTCGTTTAATGCCCATTCACTTCGATCCACATGATGGATTTCGAGATCAGGTGAGGGCTGGCTTGATTTAGGGTGACTGATGCCAGGATAGACATCCCTTCATCATCGGTGCCATTGGGGAGGCTTTCCCAAGATGGTGACCTCCAAGTTGACCATGCAGTGTTTGATGAAGAAGAAGGTGGAAATGGAGTCATGGTAGTCAGAAGTGACATCATCGAAGCAGTTGGCCAAGGTTCTGAGGTTGGAAGCAATGGCTGACAAGATGGCGCTCCGCTTACCGTGCACGCGGTCAGCGCCGAATGCTCCTCAGGAACACATGCCGTGCTGCTACCGGACTGTGGTCGGGACCTGCAGACTTTCTGGTAATGGCCGTACTTCCCGCACACTGAACATGTAGCCCCCTTCGTGGGGCGAATGTATTACAAATGATTGGACTGCCCACAGAAGTTGCATCTCGATAATCCTGTCGGTATGATTGCAGTCGTAGTCGAGTCGGTAGCGTCCGATGCAGAGTCCCAGGCCGAAGGCCTTTGTGGTGGAACATTCAGAGATGGCCCGCTTCTGCCTGCGATCGACACAGCGTGGCACTGGGGTGAGTCTAAGGTTCTGAATAAGTCGATAGCCTTTTGAGTGGGAGTGGGTCCTCCTCGAGGAGTCATTGCTGGATATAATCTGACCTCAGACCCGACACACAGGTGTCTCAAATTATTCCTTCCACGCACTGGGTTAGGGATATAGTGGCCGTGGGTTCCCCCAGTCTTTTCCCAGTGTGATTAGGGACCGACCGGACAAACTCTTCACTGGACTCACCAGGCTGTGGCTTTCTGGATGCCATCAGGTAATGGGAGCATACAACATTCACTTTAAGCTTGTACAGCACCCATAGCTCAACCATCACCTCACTGTAGGTCGCAATGCCTTGAATGGTCAGGAAGGCCCTCTGGCCAACTCGTGCCTGAAGGATTTTTAACTTCTTGTTGGAGTTGACTACCTCAGCAGCAGTGTCAAGGAAGTTATTGAAGCAGTTCATCCACTGCTCGAAGAGCATGAAACACCTGGGACTTGGGGGTCAACTTCTAGCCATTCTGGGCATAGCAATTTCTCCATTACTGGAGACCTCCAAAATCTAGTACAATAAATTGTTGGGCGCTCTTAGTAGCCCCAGTAATGACTTGGACAAAGACTGAGGGGAACGATAGGCTTTATTGTACGAGAGATTGCTGGCCCGGGTCAAAGGCTTGGAATGAGCGGGAAGGAGAGGAGACTCGTCCTTAATGGCCCAGGGTCATGTGGGGAGGACTAAGGGAGGAGGAAAGTAGAAGGACATCCGGAGGGAGGGCCAGCCAACACATACAATCATATCACTACAAACAAGTTGACTTTGCCTGCAATCTCTTGCAGGAACTGTCCTTCCTTTGTATTCCAGCAGACACCCACCGTCCCCCTCCAACCCCCCCCAACCTTTCTTCTCTCACGTCTTGTCTGTGTACAGTTATTGTTAACACTGATTATTATATTTTGCCGAAACATCACTTTGGATAATTCTCACAATTCCCCCTTTGGAAGTCCGGACCATGACTGAGGCATGATAGGTCTCCACGGAATGCAAGCCTTGCATTTTCTGCCCACCCCAGGCCCACGTTGTGAAGGACACCCGGCCTTTAGAAAGCCTCATTATTAACTTCAAGGGTCTCCTCCCTGCCTTCCATGAACGGGAATGTCTACTTCCTCGCAGAGATAGATGGGTACTCCCATTTTCCCTTGACCATCCCGTGCCCAGACACCTCCACAGCCACCTTCATCAGGGCACTGTTTGGCTACCCCGCCTTCATCCACAGTGACTGGAGGTCCAGCTTCATGAGTGAGGAGAGGTGCCAGTACCTGACAGCGAGGGGCATCGCAACTAGTTGCATGAATAGTTACCACCCGAGAGCCAATGTGCAGGTGGAACATGAGAACAGAATGATCTGGAAGGCAGTTCTCTTGGGTCTTAAGTCAAAAGACTGGTCCGTGGAATACTGGCAGGATGTCCTCCCCACCAACCCCCCCGACACCACCAACCCAACCCTCCCCATAACCGCTCCCTCCACAGCAACCCTTCCCTCCCCATCATCCCTCCCTCCCCACCCACACCTCCCTCCCCATCACTCTCCCCATCACCCCTCCCTCCACTGCAACCCTCCCTCCACTGCAACCCTCCCTCCCCATCACCCCCTCCAATCCCACCAACCCCTTCCTCTCCTCCCTCCCCACCACCACCTCACCCCACCATCACCTCCTTCCCCATCACCCCATCCCTCTCCATTACCCGTACCTCCCCATCAGTCCCTCTCTCCCTCCCTCCCCAACAAACTCTCTCCCCATCACCCCCTCATTCCCTACCAACCTCTCCCTTGCCATCACCCCTCCCTCTTCTTCTCCTGTCCCTCCCCATCACCACTTCAACCCCACCTACCATTCCCTCCCCTTCATCCCCTCCCTCCTCATTACACCCTCACTTTCACCAACCCCTCCATCCCCATCAATCCCTCCCTACCCACCAAACCTCCTTCCCCAGCATCCATCTCTGCCCCACCAACCCTCCCTATCCACCAAACCCTCCTACCCAGCACTCCCTCCCTTCCAAGTAGAGCTTGTCAAAGAGAAATATAAATTCGAACCAACCACTGTGAAACCACGAATCTCCACAAGGACGAGCTATTGAGAGCTTCAGATTTACAACCAACCTCTTGTAAATATATTTTCCAAACCAAAGTGATATTTATCATGTAAACGAAGTTATTTTTCCTGAGGAATACAAGATTTCATTTCGAGATCTCAGCTCTGCATCCCCAAATCCATCCCCTCTCTCTGAATCATGGCTACACATTTCCTTCAAACACCTGAAGATGATCGTAAAAATTCATTTTGATACATTGTAAACCTTAATTTTCATCGATATATTTCCCATCAAAATTAACATTGGATCTAAGGGAAGATTAACCTAAATATTTTATCCAAAAATACTTTAATTTATATCCCAAATGGCTAAACCTTAACACACGGCTAAGTCAAATGACAAAAATAACTTATCACTTTATCACATCTAAGACATAATTCTGAAGATATTAAATCTTTTTAAATTTTGAGGCATTAAATATAATTGATGCAAAAATGATATTGTACAAATCCGAATGTAACATTAATAATTTGAGTTGTAGCCCTGGGAGTTTAAGCTCTGCCTTTATTGAGGCTGGAAAGGCTCCTTTTATACAGTTGGAGTTCCCGCCGTTTGGGTGATTGGCTGACATCAGCCGCATGAATAACATAAATGGGATTCCCGCCCGTTTCTTGCATACGAAACCCCTTCTTCCCCAGCCTGGTGTGGCTCTGTTACTGGGCAGCCTGGCCAGGCCCATTTTAGGGCTGCTGGTCTTCTACTGCCCCAGCTTCCAACCACGCTGGTTCGCGATGCTGGGGGTCACGTTAGTGAGTTATGTCGATGTTTATTACAATGCGTTGTGCCGGTCTGATCTCGGCACATGACCCACCCCCCCAGAACCGTTGTTACAATTCCTAGTGTCCATGGATGCAGTCCCCAATGCCTTTAGTGGTCTGCCTCTGTGGCGAGGTGCTGGCGTTTCCACAGGTTGTGTCGGGTCTAAGAGTGTCAGCCTGAGCCTATCTGCGGTGGAAACCTCAGGTTTGCCACCGATGTCCAATTCGAAGGTGGCCACGTTGTTCCAGATGATTCGGAAGTGGCCTTCGTAGGGCCTCTGTAGTGGTGGACGGTGTGGCCCTCTGTGCATGAACAAGTACTCACAATCTTTGCGTACTTTGGTGATGGCAATCTTGGGGACCATGAGTGGAGCTCCATAGATGAGCTCAGTGGAGGATGTATGGAGGTCTTCTTTTGGTGCTGTATGTATGCCCAGCAGTGCCCATGACAGTTCGTCCATCCAGTTGGGGTCCTTGAGTCTGGACCTAAGGGCGGCCTTGAGGTGCCTGTGGAAGTGCTCCACCATCCCATTGGACTGCTGAACATGCTGTTGTGTGGTGCAGCTGTATGCCCCACTGGTTGGCATCATTGGTCCACAGGCTGGGGGTGAATTGTGCACCTCTGTCAGAGTTTATGTGGCGTGGTATTTTGAACCTTGCTACCCAGGACAAGAGGAATGCCTTGGCATAGGACCTGGTGGATGTGTTGGCCAGGGGAATTGCTTCTGGCCACCGGGTGAAACGGTCGACCACCATGAACAGGTAGTGGAAAGCCTGTGAGACTGGTAAGGGCCCCAATATGTCCACGTGAATGTGGTCAAACCTTCCTTCCGTTGACTTGAAAGGCAGCGGGGGAACCTTGGTGCGTTGCTGTAACTTTTCTGTTTGGGACTGCGAGCATGTCTTGGCCCACCCACTGATTTGTTTTCACAATCCATACCACTCGGACTTGCTGGCCACTAGCCAGACCAGAGACCTGATTGATGGGTGTGCCAGCCCGTGGATGGAGTAAAAAACTCGTCGCCTCCATACCTTTGGGACGATGGGTCGAACCTGTCTGGTGTCCACATTGCACAGGAGATCAATGTTACCTGTACCTTCTGGGATGTTCTGAAACTGCAGACCCGTGATGGCGGTCGCGTACTGAGGGATCTTGTCGTCCTGCTGCTGAGCCTCTGCCAGTGTCAAAAGTGGAGTCCATTAGCCAGACAGTATATACTCTGTCTTGTCAAGGCATTCGCGACCATGTGGTCTTTTCCTGAGATGTGTCTCACATTGATGGTGTACTCTGAGACGTAAGACAAGTGTCTCTGCCGGGGAGCCAATCAGGGATCAGAGATCTTAACCAGGGTGAATGTCAGTGGCATGGTCCGCGAAAGCCCTTCCCTTGAGGAAGTACTGGAAGTGGCAATTGGTTAAGTACAGTGCCAGTAGCTCACTCTCGAAGTCCCGAGGGCTGCAGATGTTTGCTGAAGAAAGCTAGCGAATGCCAACTTCCTTCTATCTGCTGCTCCAGAACTCCACCAATCGCTGTTCCTGAGGCATCAACTGTGAGGGCTGTGGGTGCATTTGGCTTGGGTGGACAGGAGCGCAGCTTCCACTCGTGCGGAGTCATCCCAGGTCAAGTCCTTCAGGGTGAAAAATGGGCGTATCATTTGAGCAGCTGCAGGGATGAAAAGTTGACCATCCCCACAGAGGGCCACACCGTCCTCTGGTCGTACTGGGCCTCGGGAATTTGCAGATGGCCTCCACTTTGCTAGGTAGTGGTGTGGCCCCATCTTTGGTAATCCTGTGACCCAGGAAGTCAATCGTGCTCAGTCCAAACTGGCATTTGGCCAGGTTGATAGTAAGGCCTAACTCACGTAGGTGATTGTAGAGTCTACTATGAAGAAACACACACACTCTGCCTTTATTGAGGTTGAAAAGGCTCCTTTTATACAGTTGGAGTTCCCGCCGTTTGGTTGATTGGCTGACATCAATCGTGTGAATAACATAAACGGGATTCCCGCCCGTGGGAACATTCTTGCATATGAATCCCCTTCTTCGTTAGCCTGGTGTTGCTCTGTTACTGGGCAGCCTGGCCAGGCCCCATTTTAGGGCTGCTGGTCTTGTACTGCCCCAGCTTCCAACCACGCTGGTTTGCGATGCTGGGGGTTGCATTAATGAGTTTTGCCGCTGTTTATTACCGCGCGTTGTGCCGGCCTGATTTCTGCAGTTGTGGGCCTCCATTATTTTTACAAAACATTTTCCAATCATTTTAATCTATTTTTCTTACTAAAACTTTTTCCCATTTTCATCTTGATTTATGCAATTGTGTGTGAGAGTCTGTGAGGGCATTAGTGAGTGGATGTCCATGTGTACATGTATTGGTACACAAGTGCATGAGGATGCAGGCGTATGTGCATGTGTGTGTTGCATGTGTGTCTGCGGGTGCACGTGTGCATGCAGGCACTTGTCCGTGTGTGCATAAGCCTGCATGCCAGTGTGTGAGTGTGTGTATGAGCGGGTGAGTGTGGGTGCATGTATGCATATGTACATATGTGTGTGTATGTGCGTGCATGCACATTTGTGCATTCATGTATGTATGTAATGGAGAGGCAGCATCCAACACCAGATGGCGCTGCTGCGCTCCTGTTCGGTGGACACAATGTCTGCCACTCAAAGTCAAAGACTCACCCCAAGCCATCAAGGTGGCCCTTGCAATTGGCCAACCTAAATCACCAGGAGCTGCAGTCCAGGCAGCCCAGCCCAGACTCAGCCCTGAACTTCACCCAGTTGTCCCATCTAAATCACCAGGAGCTGCAGACCAGACAGCCCGGCCAGACTCTGCCTTGACTTTTACCCAAATGGCCCAGATGAATTCCCTTGGCTGACCCCCGCTGAGCCCCTCCACTTAGCTTTGAGCCATTGGCCTGTAGCCAACGGGACCCTGCCTGCCCTGAGTAATTGTCCCTCCCAGCACTGCCCTCAGAACTATAAAGGACCATGTGCCCCTTTGTTCTGCCTCTTTCGATTCCTTGTGGCTTGTTAGTAACACCTGGGCTGGGTTGAGTCTTGAGGTCAAGTACTAAGAGCTGTGTCCGTACTGGACAAGAGGTGGGGGCTCATAGTAGCACCTTGATCCTGACTGTTGAATGTGTACGTTCATGTAATTTCCCCCGTCTCTGTTGGTTTCTCCCTTGTTATTGGAAATGTATATTTACCCCCTACGTACTCTGTGTGTTGAAGTTTGCCTAACATATCGACCCTATTGTCCCGTTTCCATCCCCGAAATAAATGTGTGCTTTGTACCTCCGTTTTGGTCTGGTTCTTAACCTGTGGGACCCACACAAACCTGAACAACAATTGACACATCGAGCAGGGTCGGAAGGGTTTTGGCCAAGCATAGATCAGAGGGATGTTTTTTTGGAATAGGGGAAGGAAACCCAGTATTAGCCCCAAAGAATCCCCAGGTGAGCCGACAATAGTGAGGGATTTGGAAGCCTGGCCAACATGCTGGGCAACTTCATATGCCCGTGGACTGGTCTGAGCAGCTGGACCCTCATGGTGAGTGAATGGGTCACCATGTGCTAGACTTCCTTCAGGAGTCAAGGTTTCCAAGGCAAGGGGCAGTCAGTCTATTGGCTGCTGGCGTCACTGCTGTGATGCCAGGTTAGGGATTACCCGTCAGCTTGTGGAAAAGCTGCAGACTGTCTCTGACCAAAAGGTCAGGAAGACAGAAGCCCTGGGACGGACCTGCAGTGGACGCCAGGAGGCACTTCTTGCTGCCCAAGGCAGAGCCAACAACCTGGAGACCAGAGGCACCGAGGTGGTTTGTCGACTAGTGGAGGGTCAGGCAGCCCGTTGGTTGGGCTGGCGACCTAATCCGATTAAAATTAAAACTTTGGTCCGGCGAGGAGAGCAGCCAGATGCATGGCTGGTGGATAGGGACATCTGGATGGAAAATGATTATGGGTTGCCCGGGGAGCCAGGGTCCCAACACAATGCTCCCCCCCAACTGCTGAGCCTTCCCAAGCCCGACCTGTCATCAGCGGTCCCAGGTCCTCCTTGGTGGAGAGCGGGGCGATGTGGAGGGGGCACCGGGGATGCATGCCACGGGACCCTCAGAGACACGGGATTTCTCCCCTAAGGAGCTCCTCCAGCTGGTAGTCCGACACCGCCAGTGGCCAGGTGAGCACCTTGCTCCTTGGCTCCTCAGACTGAGGGATGAGGGGGGTGTTAATACTGCCCTCTCCCATCAGGAGGCCAGTGTCCTGGGGAACATCTCTGAGTCTCAGGCCATTAACAACTCTGTACAAGCACCACAGGAGGGGACCAGCAGCAGATCATCCCTCTGGGAGCACTTGATCACAGCCATACAGACCCGGTACCCCACCCGAATGGAATGGAACCTCCATGGAAGACCACATTGGGCCACAGGAGGGGAGTGGGCACTGATCAATGAGATCTATGAGGGGGCCATCGACCAAGGTTTCTTTGAGAACACAAAGGTGACTGGCACCCTCGTGGGACACCTCTTCACTACCACAGCCAATGACCTCAGGTCAATCTCCTGCCATTCATGGGGAACACCACAGCAAGAAAAGTATGGGATGCCATCACCGTCCTGGAGGGGCTGGACTTCATGCCACGGGAGGCGCCCATGCTAGTCCGCAGTGCGGAGTCTAGCACCCGGAAACCGAGCCGCCCCCCCTGGTGCCCCACAGGCAGCTCTTCTTCACCCTGATGCCTACAGAAATAGACCCCACCAGCATTGATGGCATCCTGACTCCTGCCCTGGATGCGTGCTGTAAGGAGCTGTGTAAGGGAAGGGGGAGCCTGGCCAGGCAGTTACCCTGCAGGCAAGCAGGACACTGGGGTTGCACTCAACCCCACACCATCCAACTAGCCCCCACTGTCGTCCCCGCTGCACCATCTGACCTCATCTCCCCAGCCCTTAAGGCTGAGATCAGGCAGCAGCTGCCACAAGAGATGTCTGAGCTCACTCTGCGTCAGCAGCCCACCAATAGTGTGTGGCAGACCCCCTCTCCTCTCACATAGGATGAAGACCGGAGTCCCCAGCATGTGCACTCCACTCCCTTTTCTCACCCGGGGGACCTGAGGCCACACATCCCCGTGGCAGTACATTGGGGAAAGGGCAACATGCATGCTGGCTGGCGCTCATGGACACGGGCGCACAACACACCATCATCCCTGGCAACCCTGCGAGGTGGAGGGGGACCTCCATGCAGATAGAGGAGCTGGGATGCTCCCTCCTGCCTGCAAAGGAGGTCACCATCCACTTGGCCATTGGGAACCAATCTCCTGCACCCACTGGTGTCCTCATTGCGCCCTCCCTGAGTGCATCTTGGGCACCAATTTATTACACGGTCAGTCTTTCCCTACCAACCAGGGCCACTTCACCTTTGGGGTTGTACTGGCAACCATGGTTGTGGGGGCAGCTCAGTGGGAGCACGTGGTCATATCCCCACCTTCCATACTAACCTATCTGCTGCAGTACCGTATCCTGGGAGGACACCAGGACATTACCAAGGCTGTGCAGGCTCTCCTGTGGGAGGGAGTTATCAGACTGGCAGCCTCTCCCTTCAATAGCCCTGTTTGGCCAGTCCGCACAAAGGACAGCACCTGGAGGACAACTGTGGATTTAAGTTGCTCGCTCGCTGGCCACTGCAGTCCCAGACATTGTTAGTGGAAGACATAGCTTCCCGCCCAGATAAGCCCTGGTATGCAGTGGTCGACCTGGCCAATGCATTCTTTTCCATTTCCCTACATAATGACTCCAAAGATCTATTCACATTCACCTGGGATGCCCAACAATACACTTTTTGTAGACTCCCTCAGGGCTACCTCCACAGCCCCATGATCTGCCACAGCCTCATCGCCCGTGATCTGCAGTCAATTGACTTCTCACCGAGGTGTTGATTGCCCATTACATTGATGACATCCTCATCCAGGGGCCATCAGAGACCATTGTCTCCGAGGCTCTTCAAATACTAATGATTTCCCTGAGGGACATGGGGTGGGCTATTAATATCCATAAGGTTCAGGGGCTTCACATTTCCTGGGTATTAGTTAGCACTCAGGACACAGGCAGAGACCGGAATTAGCCAGGAGTAAGGTTTAAAACCCCCCACTAATAAAACCAGTACCCAGCAATTTGGGGGTCTCTTGGGCTATTGGCAGCAGCACATACCCCACCTCACCATGACCCTAAGAACACTCTATAGGGTCTCATGCATTGGAATGAAATTGGAAGGTGTCCTTTAATGGGATCCCGAGCAGGAGGCTGCTTTTAAGACAGCGAAACAGGCTCCGAGGCAGACAGGTGTTCCTTTTGAATTACAGGTGTCAGCGAGGGAGACTCCACCACTGACTGGAGCCTCTGGCAGAAGCTCCAACATCACAGAGTGGCACTGGGTTTCTCGACAAAGTCCCTGTCTGAAGCTGCTCCCATTCGAGCACCAGCTACTGGCCTGTTATCTGGCCCTCCCAGCCACCGAGCCCCAGACAGGCATTGACCCCATTGTCCTCCATTCACACAGGTCCATAATATGGGGGAAATTCCTCCAAGTCCACCCACAAGGAAGGCCGGGCTCAGCAGTCATCCATAGTCAAATGGAAGTAGTATATTGTGGATGGCGTTGAGCCCAGCCCAGAAGAGGTCCACTGTTTCCATGAGCAGTTAATGTCCTTCCCACAAACCCAGGATCCGTTCAGAACTGGCCAAAATCCTTCCCTCCCCTGTGCCCTGGGGCCGCGCCTTTGACTCCCTCGACCCCCAACAAAGGAACAAGCCTGGTTAACAGGCGGCTCAAGCCACTAGAACGGGATAAGTAATACTGGAAGGCAGCGACTCTCCACCCTGCCACGGGCAAAGTCATCACCAAAGAGGGAGAGGGGGGCTCCAGCCAGCTTGCTGAGCTGGCAGCAATGGCATTCACACTTCAGGACACCACCAGGCCCGTCCACATCTACCCCGATTCATGGGGAGTGGCCAATGACATGGAGGTGTGGATGGCCCGATGGCATGAGACAGGGTGGGAAATCCAAGGACGCACCCGCTGGGGACAGCACCATTTGGCAACTGCTCTGGGACCAAGCCCCCACAGGGAGACCACAGTTCCCCACGTAGACAAACACACCCACAACACGATAGAGGAGGCAGCACACAACGCGGCCGTGGACCAAGCCGCCCAAAGATGCACTGCCTCCCCTGGGGGTAATCGGCGATCCTGCTGGGGGTCTCTTGTCCTCATTTTTCTTCTTTTTCATTTAGCAGGGGGATAGAGGGGGGATGGGGTGGTCTATGGGAGGGGATTTCTTTATTCTTTTTTTAACTATTCCAAATGTATTTGTATTTGATTTGTATTATTATTGTGTGAATTCTTTATGGTATTTAATTTAGCTGCACTTGCTGCCCTTGTACTTTTGGTTCCACTCTCAGCCTGATGCAGCCACACACGATGAGGGCCACATTGGTTACGCCCTTACCCGCATTGTAATGGAAGATACATTTGGGAGAATCTGGTAAAATTAGAGTAGGTTACATACATACACACATTTTAAAACAGATCATATTTGAAATACTAAGAATTCATATTCAGTAACATTCCAGAAACTATGGAGAATGCTATGCACATTTCACAAGTAGCTGCTAATTGAAATGACATCATGACCATTGTTTTGGATTGGAGACAGCTGGCTGGTTGAATAACTACAAAGTGCTGACAGAAAGGTCACCCCTGGGTTTTGTTTACCTAAAACTACAGCTTGACCAAGAAGGATAACTCCTGTTGTTTGCTGAAGAAGGTGGGGGGGTGGGGGGGGGGGGGGGTTGCAAGTGAGAGAGTCACATGGGCTTTCTAGCAGTCTTAGTTGGAATGAGAGAGAGAGAAAGGAATGAAACAAGCTCCATCAGCCAGAGTGTGTGTGACACTGAAAGCACCTGAACAGTGCAAGCCAGGAGAAGCTTGTTGCAAACAGAAAGTTCCAGAGTACTGGATGGCTGGAAGTGCTATCTGTCTGATGTTTCTCTTGGAATAAGGGAACAGGAAGGAACTCTGTGGAAGCCTGAAATAAAGAGGTTCTCATCTGGAGAACCTTGATGGGCCAAGTTTCATCAGCGAGACATTGAGGTGACTAATGATGGTACCTCAGTTGTGGAAATCCTAGAACAACAAATCTCTCTCTGCAATCCCTACAAGAACCTTCCTGAGCGGTAAACATTTATCTTTCGAGCACCAAAGCTTGGTGAACTTTATACATGTTAAATTCTGTGCATGGTATAAGAATTGCCTACAACCAGTGAACTTGGAAGAATGAGAAATGAGATTGATCTGTGAATCAAAGTACTTTTCTTAAATTTGCACACACATCATACTCATGCGCTTAGAATTAGCAGGGGGTTAAGATTAGTTAAGTTAATAGAGATAAGTAAAAGTTTGATTATATTTTCAGTTTAAAGATAATTAAAAATAACTTTTGTTTAAATAACTACTTGTCTTGGTGAATGTCTATTGCTGCTGGGTTTTGAAGTCCTTTGGGCTCATAACATAATTGTCTGGCGACGTATATGGGCCTCCTTCCTACTCTATCTATTTTGGAAGAGGGGAACTGCTCTGGTAACTGCCAGGGCAGAGGTGTGGGGGATGAGCCACACCTGTGCCACGTGCAGCAGTACCGAGAACACCTTGCACCTGATGACCAGGTTCTTCCCAGTTACTAAGAGGGAGTGCCATTCCCACAGACCCAATTTCTGGTGGACAGTTACAATGTGCTCTGACCAATTCTTGTTGTATGTCTTGGCCCCTCCAAGCCAGTCCCCCAACACCTTCAGGTTGTCAGATCTGACTGTGAAGATGACAGTGAACTGATTTACCGAAGTGCATTGCCTCGCTTTTGTTCCAGTTTACCCTGGAACATAGCATTGTATACTTCCTGGCCCAGCCGCTTCCAGACTTGTGTACAACTCAGCCGGTCTCCCAGAACTGGGAGTCGCTGTGCTGCTCGCTGTCTCCTGGAGCAGAGGGTCTCTCCACTGTTCCCCGTTTCCCAGAGCTGGGGGTCTCTGCACTGCTCCCTGCCTCCTGGAGTTGGGGCTTTGTTCTCCACCAGCCCCACAAGACAACCCAGATCCCTGGACGGAATGCAGAGGTGCAGAATGATCAGTTTCGCCAGGGTGTGGTCCATCCAGGAACCTGATAACAGTAGGAAACCCGTGGAAGGGGGATGGAGGGCATTCGATGGTGTGCCAGCAGGATACTGCTGAGGGTGCAGATTCCCTCGGGCTCTCGAGGGGAGAAGGCACTGGTTGTTCCAATGGTTTAGGTGAGGCCAGGGTCCAAATTAGAGCAGGTGCAGGTCATGGAGGGTGGACATAACAGATGCCTGGAACTGTCATGAAGATACTGAGGGCTGGAAGAGGTGGGTAAGGAGGGGTGGTTGTATTCCAATGAGGGAGTACTGAGTGAAAAGTAACATGGATGGGACTTTGAGGCAAGGGGCCTCTGATTGTCTACAGGGATGGGGCCTGTAAATAGACCCACAGACATCCAGCACACAGCATCTTTGACCCACTACCATCAGGAAGGAGATATAGAGGAACAAAATCAGGCTGCCAGGCAGGGTAATAACTTCTTCCCACAGGCCGTGAGATTGAGAATGCAACGCGAGTTGGATGGGTCCGTGGAATGAAAAGGCTGAGAGGGATATGGATTGATTGCAAGCAGCTTGGCCAGCAGAAGAGAAGGGGCAAAGGGAATGTTTCGATGCTGTTTATCTGGACCAATCTTTTGAGTTGAATCTTTAAAAGATCATGACTGGCTGGACTATCATTTTAGATGGAAATTTTAGATTAATACATACAGCCCGGGAACAGGCCCTTTCAGCCCACAAGCCACAACCACTCAATTATGCCAATCACCTACAACCCCTGGTATGTTTTAAATGGTGGAAGGACCAGGAGCACCTAGTAGAAACCCACATAAACACAGGAAGAACATACAACTCCCCACAGACTGCGCCAAATTCGAACCCATCTCGCTGGCTCCTTAGCAGCGTTGTTCTAACCGCGACCCTAACCGTGCCACTCTCAATGATTCCCAGGATTCTTCCTCCTACTTTCCATGAGCTGCAATTGCTTCCAATTCCAGTGACCTTGTTTCCCTCAGGCTCTGACCCCTGCCCAGTGACTCTGTCCCCAATGCCTCCCCCCAGTTGGATGATCACCACTCTCTTTCCCGGCTCTAACCCAAACTTGCTTACCCCAATTCCACCACCTACAACCCTCGTCATGTCCCACCCACTCACCCACAGGGCCAAGGGTAACGAGGCAGGGGCAGCTCCAGGCTGTAGTCACACAGCTCGTCGAACGACATGGGAGCAGGAGTCCTGGGACAAGAGATGAAGGGCAGTGTGTAGTGTAGCAGCCAGCTGCACAGGGCCACAGCTTCAGGAGTTGGGGGGGGGGGGGTGGTGGAGAGAGTCCCAGTGCCAAGGGTCAGGGGATTCCACAGCTCGGTAAAGGTCTGGGATGCTTCCACTGGCAAGGAGACTGGACCACTGCCCTCCCCACATTTCCACCATCTGGGGGTCCCAGGAGAAGCTCAGGTTCCAAGTCCTGTCGGTGGGGGAAGGGGGAGATTCGGGAACCGGGCTGGGGTAGCTCTTATGGGTGATCGATTGGAGAGGGTTCCAGTGAGGGAACCGGTCTGGTAGGAGGACAGACCTGACAGGGATGGGCCTTTGGGGACAGGCCCAGTGGAGGGCGGCGGGGGGTGGGGGTTTTTGGGCCAGGAACTTTGGGGGACAGGGGCTATGTGAACAGGCCTGGTGGGAGACAGGAGCTTTGGGGATGATCCCAGAAGGGGGCGGAGTATTGGAGACGGACCCAGTGGGGAACAGGGGCTTTGGGGACAGTCCCAGCAGGGGGCAGGGGCTTGGGGACGGGACATGTGGTAAATGGGAGCCTTGGCGATGGGCCTGGTGGGTGACAGGGGACAGTATTGGGGATGGACCTAGTGACGGAGACCACCCCTGGAGCTCCGGTACCCCATCGGGTCACTCAGCTTGGCCTACGGATGTGCTTTGATCTGCAGGAACCTGAACTCGGTGCAGTTGGGGTTCATCTCCCGGATCTGCTCCCTGGTTTGGGTCCCCAACACCTGTTCGGACAGAAACCACCTTGGGGTGGAGGGAGCAGGAGGGTGACAAGAAGAGGAGGTGGCAGTGTGTGCATAGCAGGTCAGGAACATGAGATGAGCCATAAAACTGCGGAGCGAAGGCTTTCCGAAACAAGGAGAGCACTATTCAATGGAGAAGCAACCAGCCTTCAACTGCAACCAGACGCCGGCCCTGGCCCACATAAAGGCAGGAGTGGGGGTCTGTTCACAGACCAGGACCCATACTCCATCTCAGCCATCAAAGTATCAATGTCAATGTCTCCACTCGCCGGGACCCCCCCAGACCCTCCAGTCTCTCCCTCTTTCCTTTTCCACTGCCCATAACTTGAGCCTCTTTCTCCAGTGAAGGGTTTTGGAGATCATGGCCTTGTGGAGTGCGGGAAAAGAAAGTTACAGGCCTGCCCGCTTGGTTAAAGGTTGGAGGCACCAGGAATGGTGTGTTTTCGTCCACCGCATGTGAAATAGCTCCTAACGTAGCTAAAAGCTGCCTGCGATTCAGCCGATAATGGAAGGGAGGTGGATTTTAAAAGGGTACAGACCTTGTCAGTGTAAGGATGCACCCACTGGGAGTAGTATAAGAGAATCCCAGGCACCTCCTTAAAACTTTCATGGTCTTTGGGATTGGGAGGTCTAAGAGGGGGCCCATACCCTTGGGGTCTGGGTCAATGATGCCATTCTCCACCACATAACTCAGGATAGCTAAACATTTCATCTAGAACACACAATTACTGAAATTGTACCTGAGGTTCAGGGTTTGCTGTGTTGAGAAAGTTCTGAAGTTTGGAGTGGTGGTCTTCCAGATTGTGTCCACAAATGGTGATGTTGTCGAGATAGGGAAGGTGGCCCTTAACTCGTACTTATCTATCATTTCATCCATCTGCTTCTGGAAGAGCAAGACCCCATTCGTAATACCAAAAAGCCATCCATCTGCCTTGAAGGCTGTGTAGGGACAATCCTCAGTACTGATTGCTAACTGGTCAATAATCGAATAGACCTGGTACTGTGCAATTTTATTCACATGTCCAAGATTCAGGGAAGGGGAATACATCCAGGAGTGTGAAGCAATTAACAGTTTGGCTATAGTCAATTGCTAGCTTGGGATTTTCTCCCCTTCTTACGACTTCCACCTGGGCTCTCTATGGGCTGTTGCTAGGTTTAATGATTTTTTTTCTTTAAGCAGCCGCTGTGCTTGGGCTCCAATAAATTTGTGAGGCGCAGCAAGATGGCAGCGGTGACTGGATGATGAACGGAGGCAATACCTGGCAGGCAGGAAATTCACTCGACTCACTGATTAGTGACCTGTAGCATTCATGTTCTCTAGTACGAACAGGGGTAAAATAAAAAATGATAAAATGGCGAGGTGGAGGATCAAACTCTCCATCCATAACTATGACCTAGAGTATAGGCCAGGGACACTCAATGAACTTCCAGATGCCCTATCCCGAGGAAGCTGTGCTGTTCACACAGCCGCCAGATGCGGTTAATTCACAATGAGCTCTGCCACCCGGGTGTCACCCGTATAGCTCACTTTATCAAGACACGCAACTGCCCTTCTCTATTAAGGACATCGGGGAAATGACCAGGTCACACCATGTCTGCACTGAGTGCAAACCATACTTCTACAGCCCTGACAAAGCGCACCTGATAAAAGCTTCCCGCCCCTTCGAACGACTCAGCGTCAATTTCAAGGGGCCCCTTCCTTCCACCAACGGAAACCTGTAATTTCTTAACATTATTGATGAGTCCTCATGTTTTCCATTCGCCGTCCCCTGCCCAGATACTGCCCACCACTGTCATCAGAGCTCTGCACTCCATTTTCATTATGTTCGGGTATCCCAGCTATATTCATAGCGACCGGGGCTCAACATCTATGAGTGAAGAGCTACATTGTTATCTGCTCACAAGAAGCATCGCCTCAAGCAGGACGACCAGCTACAATGCCCGGTGGAACTGACAAGTTGAAAAAGAGAACGCAACTGTTTGGAAAACTGTGAAATTAGCTCTCCAGCCTAAAGGCCTTCCAGACTCACATGAGCAGGAGGTTCTGCCCACCGCACTCCACTCCATGAGATGACTTCTCTGCACTGTGACTCCATGGGCTCTCATCTTCTTTAGAAGCCTCGTGTGTGGCACCTTGTCGAAGGCCTTTTGAAAGTCCAAATACACAACATCCACTGCATCTCCCCTGTTGATCCGACTTGTCATCTCTTCAAACAATTGCAATAGGTTTGTCAGGCACAATGATCCTTTAAGGAATCCATACTGACTTGGCCCTATCTATTCATGCCCCTCCAGCTATTCCATCACCTCATCCTTGACCATCGACTCCAACATCTTCCCAACCACTGCCGTCAGGCTAATGCGTCAATCTTTTCCTTTCTGCTGCCTCGCTCCCTTCTTCAACAGCGGAGAGATATTCGTGATCTTCCAGTCCACGGCAGATTCCTGGAAGATCATTACCAAAGTCTCCACAATCTCTACAGCTTCCTCCTTGCAAACCCAATGCTTTTGCCTGCCTCTGCTTTAAGAATATAGAACATGACAGCCCAGTGCAGGCCCTTTGGCCCACGATGTCGTGCCATCCTATAGAAACCTACATAATAGTCTAAACCTTCCCTACCTCACACCCATAACCGTCTATTTTCCTTACATCCATGTGCCTGTCTACGAGTCTTCCAAATGTCCTTATTGTGCCAGCACCCCTGGCAATGCATTCCAGGCCCCCACCACTTTCTGTGTAAAGTAATTACCCCTGACATCTCCCCTAAACTTACCTCCACTCACCTTGTACAGATGTTCTTTGGTATTTGCTACTGTCACCCTGGGAAGAAGGTGCTGGCAGCCCACCCTATCTAAGCTCATCCTTATCTTACATACTTTAAATCACCTCTCATCCTTCATCGCTCCAAAGAGCGAAGCCCTAGTTCTGTCAATCTTTCCTCATACGACCTGTTCTCCATTCCAGGCAACATTCTGGTGAATCTCCTCTGCACCCTCTCGAAAGCATTCACATCCTTTCTGTAATTAGGTGACCAGATCTGCACGCAATGCTCCAAGTGTGGTCCAACCGAAGTTTTATAATGACTTTTTGAGAAGAGAGGAAGTAAGATGAGACCAAGAGCTGGTTCTCCCTTCAAGGCTGCATCCTACCCCCGGCCACGCTCTCTTCACCTCCTTCTCCATTCTCCTGTCAGCAAGATTCACAAGCAAGAGATCAGGCACCAGCAGAATCGAGGACCCGCCGTTATCAGACCCTTGAGTCTCTCAGTTGTGGTGTTGTTGAACAAGCCCGTCCGCAGATGCTGTGATTGTCGTTAATACACAGACGTGCTGGAGGAAAGCAGGTCTCTCAGGATCCAGAGGAAACAAAGATATCAAAGCCTCGTTTTGGGCTGCAGCCTTCATCAAGGAGCGAGCAATAACAGGCGCCTGAATCAAAAGGCTGGGGAGGGAAGAAGGGGCGAGGGGAGGAGCACAGGCCAACAGGGGACCAAAGGATATAGCAGCAGAAGTAGGTAATTCAGCCCATCGAGTCCATCCCATCATTCCATCATGACCTGATCCATTCTCCCACTCAGCCCCACTCTGCTGCCTTCTCCCCATAACCTTTGACACCCTGACTAATTTTATTTAAAAAATTGAGACATATAGCATGGTGACAGACTATTTCGGTCCACGAGTCCCTGCTGCCCAATTTACACCCCATTGACTTGCACCCCCCTGTGCATGTTGAAGGGTGGGAGGAAACCCACAGGGAGAATGAACAAACACATTAAAGACAGCGCTGATTCCAGTCCCAGTCACTGTAAGAGTGTTGCACTATCCCTTCAACCCCCTCTCATCCAGTTACTTGTCCATATTTTTCTTCAATGTCGAAATCAAGCCGGCATTCACCACAGGCGCTCATTCCACTCTCCCACCACTCTCTGCGTGAAGAAGTTCTCCCCAAATGTTCCCTTTCAACATTTCACCTTTCACCCTTGTCCCATGCCCTCTGGTTCTTGTCTCTCCTAAACTCAGTAGATCAAAGCATTCCATCTACCCTGCTCATATTTCTGTGTACATGTAAGCAGAGAGGTGGGGGGAAGCGTGCTGGGCCCACAACTCAGAGGTCGATGGATGGAAACCATCCTCTGCTAGATTCAATTTGTAACGATCGCATTGGCAGTGGCCAGGAAGTGCATAGCAGTTACCTGGAAATCCGACTCCTGCCTGAGCCCTGTGCACTGGAACATGGAAATGCAAAGCTGTGTTACCCTGGAGAAGACTCACAACTTAAGGAAACAATACAATACTTTCAAAAATACCTGGCAACCATACTTACATTTCATGGTAGCATGACTATAGGCAGACCGTCGTGTCTCACTGCCACGCTGTACCTGCCTTCTCCTCCACCATTTGTTGGGGGGGGGGGCAGGAGGGGCCAACTTGTCCAACCGGTAACATCTAGAAAATATGCGGCACCTTGTCAAATACCTTCTGAAAATCCTAATACGCAACATCCACTGCATCTCCCTTATCCAGCCTGCTTGTCACCTCTTCGAAGAATTTTAATGGCAAGATTCCTCCTTCAGGAAACCATGCCAGTTTTGGCCTCTGCTGTCATGTGTCACCAATAACCTCATGCTTGACAAGAGACTCCCAACATCTTCCCAACCACTGACATTAGGCTAACGGGGCTAGAACTTCCCTTCTGCTGCCTCCTCCACTTCTTGTATGGTGGAGTCACGTTTGTAGTTTTCCCTTCTTCCGGGATCATCCCAGAATCTATTGATTCCTGAAAGATTGTCACCAATTCATTCACAATCTCCACCATGAGCTTTTTCAGGACCCGAAACTGTAATCCAGCTGATCTGGGAGATTTATCCACCCCCAGAGCATTCAGCTTTCTGAGCACCTTCTCCATTGAAAGAGTAACTGCACTCACTTCCCTTCCTTGATCCCCTTCGCCATCTGGCCCACTGCTCATGTCTTCCACAGGGAAGCCTAATGCAAAATACTCGTTCAGTTCTTCTGCCATCTCCTTGTCTCTCATTATTATGCATGTGGGAGAGGGAGCAGGCATTTGATTGGTGGATAAAGGTGGAGGGGAGAGGGAACAACAGATGATTGGTGGACACAGCAGGAGGGAGTGGGAACTGACAAGTGATTGGTTGATGCAGGAGAGGGCAAGAGTGCATTGGCAGGTGGTTGGTGGAAGCAGGTGGGCAATGGTCAGGGGCAGAGAAAGGCGCTCGCTGACAGAAGGAGGGACCTGTGGGGTGATGAGCAGTGGAAAGGGAAAGAGGGAGAGACTGGAGGGTCTGGGGGGTTCCCAGTGAGTGCAGACGTTGACATTGATACTTTGACAGGTGAGATGGAGTATGGGTCCTGTCGGACTCTGGCTTTACCTTACTCTTAATTTAGTCTATGTGTGGTCTGAGTCCAGCATGTTCTTTGAATGAAGTGATAGGAGAAGGTATTCGGTTCAACAGTCAATTTATTACACAGCACAAGAATAAAACTTAACAGAGCTCTGGGTCAATCGTTAGTTCATAGGTCACCTGCACAGTGAGCTATTCCCCAAGACTGACCCCTATTGTCCAGTTGGCTCAGTTTATATAGATCAACCTTATCATACAGAACAAAAGTTGTCTTCCTTTGCTAGATCTTTTTGCATAAGGGTTATCACAAGTCATCTCCTGTTTTGCAGATATCTGGGGTGTAGCACTCCCATCTTAATCCTCCAGGCCAGACTATCCTGTTGTGTTGATCAGAAATTAATTCATCCCCAGATATTTCTAATCACCATTCTGTTCCTGTCTGGCCAATTTCTGCTGTTCTCTTTAACACCTCCTCAGTTTGAGCATTCCTCCTAAATCGTTTTATGCATTTCGTCTCCCTGTATTTTGGAGCAGACAATTTTGCTCAGCCAACTTTGCTCCATGCTGTGATTGCCACTTAATCACATTCCTCTTTTTCCCTGAACCATGCAGTAAATATAAACTTATTAATTAATCATTTCTTTCATAATGTTTTAACCCCTAGATTCCAACAGTCCCCCTTTTGGTCTCATGAAAATGAGACCAACCACCAGTTAACTTATGGGACCAAGACCTCAGGAGTTTTTGCAAGGACCGGCATCTCCAACCCCTTGTTAAACTTAACCTCACAAACTTGGCCATTATGAACAAACTTCAGTCCACTGGGGGCCCCAACACAGTGTTCAGGAACGTCAGTCCAATCCGCAAAGTACTGTTTCGGTTCGTTATGGGCCTCCCAGGCTGACCACAAACACTTTGTACAGTTGTTTCCTTCTCCAGTTGCTTCAAGGGCTAGGAACAACATCACCCATAGTCCCCACATAGTGTTCATCACAGCCCCCTAAATTCTGTTGACTTCAATATAGAAATATCACTTTGAATACTGAAATACAGTCACCGTAATCCAATAGTCTCTTTAAAGGGACCCGTTCAAAAAGTTCTTAGTCCGTAGTTGCTTCACAGAGTCCCAGTCATCTCCGTTCGAATCTGTTCCAGTGTCCGTGTAGGTGGGTCCGTTGCTGTTCACTGACTCCAATGATACCACGTCTCGCCTTTTCCCAGTAGTCGAACCGCGTGGGACGTCCTCTCCACCACTCTGTAGGGTCCTGTCCACCTGGGCTCCGACCACTTTCTCTTAATCACCTTTAGCAGAACCCACTCCGCAACTGAAGGTATCGGTGTTTCCCCTTCTCTGTTGGGACTTGTGACCTGTTGTGAAAAATCTGACACCAGAGCCGTTAGTTTATTATAATAAAGCTTGCATCCCATTGAACTTACCTCGTTCTGCGTAGTCTGAATTCTGGCTCCCGGAAACTGGTGCCCCGTTTGTAGTTCATATGGAGTAAATCCTGTCACAGAACTTACCGAACTCCTTATTGACATTAATGCCAGGGGCAACGCATCCACCCAATTTAGTTTGGTCCGTGCCTGTACTTTCCCGATCTTACCTTTTATTGTTTGGTTCATCCTCTCCACTTTCCCTTGGGATTGTGGATGGTACACCGTTCCAAAGGCATGTTTCAATCCCAACATTGCTTCTACCTCCTGTAGATTGTTATTCTTAAAATGACTTCCATTATCGGACCTAATTTTTCTAGGAAATCCGTGTCTCGGAATATACTGGTTGATCAGGAATTTACATACTGTCCTTCCATCTTCTCTTTTGGCAGGGATTGCCTCCGGCCACCCTGTGAACACATCTACTGCTACTAAGAGGTATCGATAGCCACTTACCCTCTCAATCATGTCCGTACAGTCAAGTACGATTTCCTGCCCTGGTAACTTAAGTAACGGGAACTGTCCTTCATGTGGCTTTACAGTCGCCTTGACATTGAAAGTTATACATACCTCACACTCTCTAATATGGTTCTCCACCATCGCCGGCAGGAAGGGGTGCCACCAATGTATCAAGTACCTTATCATCTGCTTCTTTCCACAGTGTGTTAGCCCATGCGCCTCCTCGAGGAGGGTTTTCATGAGTCCAGATGGTAAAACTGGCCTCCCGTCTATCGATCTCCATAGTCCTTGATCCTCGGTTGCCCCCCTTTCCTCCCATACCATCCTTTCCTGAGGTGATGCCTTTGCTTGTTCCTGTATTATTACTTCTATCCTACACGGTGGTAATAAGTCATGTGCTGTTCTGTCTGCCTGTATCATAATAAACTGAGGGCCGTATCCTGCTGCCCTTTTAGCGGCTATGTCCGCTTCCTGATTTCCCTGAGCCACCATCGTATCTGTTCTATCATGTCCTTTACATTTAAGAACTGCTAATGCCCTTGGTTTCAGGAGAGCCTCAACCAGTTTCCTAACGTCCTTCTCGTGTTTAATTGGGGTCATTGCTGCTGTTAAAAACCCACTTCTAATCCATTGACTAAGCTCAACCTGTATTGTCCCTACCACATATGCCTAGTCTGTATATATATTGACCTCCTTCCCTTCTGCCCATTCTAATGCTGCTATCATTCCCTGTAGTTCTGCGAGTTGTGCTGACTCCTTTCCTCTCACTCTCCCTGTAATGATTTCTTCAAATCCTCCTGTAGTTTTTTGTACCACCGCATAGGCAGCTTTCAATCCATCTGTGGGGTGTCTGTAACAGCACCCATCTGTAAACAAGGTTTCATCTGGTTCTCTTAAGGGTGTAGCCTGTAAGTCAGGTCTTATTTTAATATCCTTTACTACCCTCTTCTCACAACAGTGTGGTTCTCCCTCTCCCATATTGTCTGCTATGTTAATGCCTTCATGGGTAAACGTAACATTTGGAGCATTCAGGATCTTTTCTAGTCTCGTCTGCCTTAGCGAAATCATTGTAAATGCTGTCAAGCTCACAAATGCTACAATACTGTGTGTTGTTAATACCATCAAGGCATGTCCCATCACTATGTGTGCCACCTTTTGTAGAATCTTTGCTACTCCCGCTGCATGTCTCGTACATGGTGGGTGTCTGTCTCTGTCTTCCGTCGGGTCTAGTGTGATACTCACATACATGAGCACACATCTTCCACCCCCTTTTTTCTGAAAAAGAACACCATCAATTGTGTGTGCTTTTTCAGAAACATCCAAAAAGAAAGGTAGTTATATCTTGGAATCGCCAAATCTATAGCTGTTGTAAGAGCTTGCTTCAATAGAATAAAACTCATCTCAGCCTGTGCAGTCCAATCAAGTGTAGCTCCCAGATTCCTCATCCCCTGCTCATTCACCAAAGTTCGCAGTGGATGTGTCAACTCACCATACGATGGGATAAACTGCCTACTATAACCTGACAAACCCAAAAACGAAAGCATTTCCTTAACTGTCTTTGGTTTTGGATGATGTAGTATTGCTGTTCGATATGCAGGGGAAATCCCTGTGCCTTTCGCTGAGACCATTCTACCTAAAAAGGTGACCACCTGTCTGCAGCATTGCAGCTTTGAGTGAGAGACTTTAAAGCCTGCCTTGAATAGCTGCACTAGCAGGAGACAGGTGGCCTCCAAACAGGAAGTATGATCAGGTGCTGCTAATAGGATGTCATCTACATACTGGATCAGAACTACCCCACCTGGCAGTGCTAGCCCCCCCCCCCAGTTGTTCTTTCAACACCTGATTGAAAATCCCTGGAGATAAGATAAAGCCCTGCAACTTTCTACCTATACGTGAATGAAAACACATCTCTTAATGGTTTTGCCAGCGGCAAGCAAAAGAAAGCATTCGCTAAATCTATGCAAGAGAACCACTTGTGGTTAGGGGTTAAAGCAGTCATGGCAGTATATGGGTTTGGTACTGAAACTGTGGGTGTTCTCACAATACCATTGATGCGCCTTAAGTCATGGGCCATCCGATATTTGCCCATGTCCCGTTTCGGAACAGGTAAGATGGGTGTATTCCAACTAGAACACGAATGTTCCAACACCCCTGAATACATAAGGCCATCAATGGTATCTGCCAAACCTTCCTCAGCTTCAGGTTTGTGGGGATACTGCATCTGCCAAATTGGGGTGTAATCTGACAGTTCGAAGGTTATGGGATCAACCTGCTGACAAAAACCCACATCTGCTGATCCCACTGACCGCAGGTTCTCAGGGAGAGAATCTAGCATAGGGGCCGAGTCGGGGTGATCCATCTTCTCTCTACATGAAAGCGTTCAATCTGTCTATGCTCAAGGAGGACTCGATCATATGTCGGGGACAAAATCCTGTATGCCTGACCAGATGAGGAGAACTGCACTGTCAGTATTTGGGTATCGGACCAGTCACTTAGGGACATCAAGTTCCGACACATCGGTCCCAAATCTTTTGCCTGGTGAATAGTGCCAATTGCAAGGGTGACATGAGGAATGGCCTCACCCGCCATCACATACCATTCCAACTGCTCAGATGTCAGTGCCACCGTAGCGGCTACTCCCTCCTTTCCTACCACTATGTAGTCCGAATTAATTTCCCATTGCATGCCCTCTACCTCTTCATAAAAGGCATGCTGATACATTTCATCCCCATCCCTATCGTAAAAGAGGGTCATATGGGGGGGGTCCGAGGGAGGGGTATACGGGTGTAACGCCTGGATCCACGGCTTCCGTTGATTATAAAGCTTTAGCAGCCCTCCCTTTTGTGGGTCATCCGGTTCTAATAGCCCCCAGTAAATGTCAGCCCATTGTCCCTCAGATGCGGATCCTCCAGCTGCCGCCAACAACATCTGAGAACCGGAATGAAGTGTAGTTAATGAACAGTTCATAGAATATCCATTTGGAAAGGTGACCTCTATTCCGCTGGGTCCACAAAGGATCGATGCTCCGCACCTGACCAGCAGGTCTCTGCCCAAAAGATTAGTAGGGCAACTGGCTGACAAAATGTATTGATGTGTAAAAGTCTGTCCCGCCACAGAAGTGACTAGTGGTGTAGAAAACGGGAGATTTTCTGGTGTACCCGAGTACCCTATCAGCTGGACGCTAGAGGATGATGTTTTAGCTTGAAACTCAGCGCCAGTGAGTGTTGAAAATCTGGCTCCCGTATCCACTAAAAAGGATACTTCCATGTCCATTATTTTAATCTGCAGGAAAGGGTCTGCCAACCTAGCCTGCTCGTGGGTGCTCGGGCTCCGTCACTGTGGGCAATATTGCTCCTCCTCTGTCAGCAAAGGGAATTGTCTCTTCGGAGCTAGAGCCGCATGGGGTGCCTGATGTACCGGGGGGTGGCACTGACGATCTCTGGGGCAGGACCCAATGCTCATTTTGTGGTGGTCCATATCCCCTTCCCCCAGTGTCCTGAGGACCCCAAACTAGGGGGCAGTCTCTCTTCCAGTGTCCTGGCTGACCGCATACAAAACATACGGCTGGCTGCATTCGTGGAGCACCCCGACCTCTCCCTCTTACTCGGAATCCCCCCATTGGACCTCCAGTCCTGCCCCCATAGGTGGGACCCGGTGCCCAATTTGGGGCCGGGTGCCAATTCATATTATTCTCTTGTGGTGGCTGCGGTGGCTGCTGAATCATCTGGTTCGCACCCTTTGAGGGATTCTTTTTTGCCTCATTTGCCTTTTTCCTAGCCTCGTCCAATTGAAGTTTAAGGAGTTGCACTTGTGCCGACTCCGTAGTTTGTTTGTCCTCCTTTTGCTTAGCCCTATAACGCTTCATGTGATGGGTCAAATGTTTTTCCCATTGCTCACTCGAGCAGCCAGGAATATCAGGGTTATTCTCTAACTCTTCCCTAACTACAGCTGGCAGTCCGCTCGTTACTGCAGCCCTAAAGAGTGTAGTCTGCAAGGGTTCTGTGGCTGGATGTACTCCTGCTTTATCCGTCCAACTCTCCTTACACTGACTCAAAAAGGTCAAGATCTCCTCATCCTCTGACTCCTTTTGTCTATTGTGAGGAGTGGGGGTGGTGTGATCCTCTGACATTCCTACCGAGAAGGCATTCTCAAGTGTCTGTTCTTGCTCTCTCTCATTTGTTTTTTCCAGTCGCATACTAGTTTCCCTCACTTTACATACATCATTCTGTATTTCCTTTGTTAACTCCTTCATTTCCTCCACCCTTTCCTGCATAACTCTCTTAAATCTCTCCTTCGCCTCCTGGAGTTCGTGACCTGCTAATTCAGTGACATTCACTATTCCCTCATTTATCTGCATCACTGGCATCTGGGGAATAGGATAAGGTGGTGGCAATGTCTCTGGTAACTTTGGATATAGTGGGGCTGACGGCTTAACCTCCCCCATTTTCTCCTTTATGATAGGGGGTCCCTTTTTAATATCATGTTGAAGGTTCACTTCCACAGCCATGCAAGCCAATGTCATATTGTGTAAATCTGCTCTTCTCTGTTCCTTCACTTCTTTCTGCTGTTTAAGCCTTCTTCTATTCCATATAGATCCTTGTCCCTTTGCCTCATGTTCCCGTACCTCCTTTGCCGCTTCCCTCTCGGCTTCTCCTAAGTACATTACCAGCCGGATTTTTTCAAACCCTCGCGGTACCTTCCCCTGACTCTGCAGCTCTTTCCATATCTGTTCGTACCGTGCCATAGCCTGTACCTCCTCTCCCTTCGGTAATCCTCCCAGTAATTGATTCCTTGTGTTTTCCCACTGTCGGTTTACAGATGGGGGAACCCCTCTGTCTTCCCCGAACTCTTGCCCTACATCCCTACTTACTCCTTCCATCTTATGTTCTGATTTTTAACCCTTTAGACTTCGTACTTCACTGGGTCTCTCCCCTGGTAGGATTTTGCCACCCTGCAATCTACTTCGACCCTTCCCACGTTATTATAAACACCAGCAGCACACTGTACACAATCCTTAAACAAATACTTATTATAAACTATTATGATACACTACACGATTCTTAAACAGATACTTACACACTATAGAAACAAATAACTATAACACAATACACCTTATACAGATACTTATTATACACTACTATGGTACACGATCCTTAAACAAATACTTATTGTACACTATTATGATAGACTATTCTTAACCAAATACTTATTATACACTATAGAAACAAATAACTATCACAATACACCTTATTCTAATTGGCCAAGTGTCTAAACCTATCTCTCGAGGTTGCTACGAGGGGACTCTAACCCCGTTCTACTAGGGGGACTCTAACCCCCTTTTTCTACAGGGGACTCTAACCCCATTCTACTAGGGGGACTCTAACCCCCTTTTCTTGCAGGGGACTCTAACCCCCGCTTCTTACAGGGGACTCTAACCCCAGTTCCTTACGGGGGACTCTAACCCCCCGTTTCTTGCAGGGGACTCTAACCCCTGAAGCTTTATTCTTTGGCTTTAACTAGGACTTTTGCAGAGTAGTGACAACACACAATTTTATCGTTGCCAATAGCAGAACTTCGTTTAAACAGGTGTCTGCTTACCTCCTTTTGTTGAATGGTCACTTGTTGTTATCACCACACCACAATTGACCGGTGTTTCGTATCTTTTTCTTCCGTCACTTCTCCATCTTCATCACGTCGGGGTCACCAAATTGTCGGGCTCTGGCTTTACCTTACTCTTAATTTAGTCTATGTGTGGTCTGAGTCCAGCGTGTTCTTTGAATGAAGTGATAGGAGAAGGTATTCGGTTCAACAGTCAATTTATTACACAGCACAAGAATAAAACTTAACAGAGCTCTGGATCAATCATTAGTTCATAGGTCACCTGCACAGTGAGCTATTCCCCAAGACTGACCCCTATTGTCCAGTTGGCTCAGTTTATATAGATCAACCTTATCATACAGAACAAAAGTTGTCTTCCTTTGCTAGATCTTTTTGCATAAGGGTTATCACAAGTCATCTCCTGTTTTGCAGATATCTGGGGTGTAGCACTCCCATCTTAATCCTCCAGGCCAGACTATCCTGTTGTATTGATCAGAAATTAATTCATCCCCAGATATTTCTAATCACCATTCTGTCCCTGTCTGGCCAATTTCTGCTGTTCTCTTTAACACCTCCTCATGCCTTATTCTTCCTCCTAGACTGGTTTTCCATTCCCTTTGTTTCTTGCAGGCCATTCTTTGTTCTGGTCTGGCCTGTGTCTCCTGTTCTACTCACCACCTCATTCAGTTTGAGCATTCCTCCTAAATCGTTTTATGCATTTCCTCTCCCTGTATTTTGGAGCAGACAATTTTGCTCAGCCAACTTTGCTCCATGCTGTGATCGCCACTTAATCACATTCCTCTTTTTCCCTGACTCATGCAGTACATATAAACTTATTAATTAATCATTTCTTTCATAATGTTTTAACCCCTAGATTCCAACAGTCCCTGGACTGTGAACAGACCCCCACTCCTGCCTTTGTGTTGGCCAGGGCTGGAGTCTGGGTGGGGTTAAAGGCTGGTTGCTTTTCTATTGAACAGTGCCCTCCTTGTTTAGGGAAGCATCCACTATGCAGTTCTAGGGCTCGCCCCATGTTCCTAACCTGCTATGCACACACTGCCACCCCTTCCCCTTGTCACCCTGCTGCTCCCCCCACCCTGAGCCGGTGGTAAGGTGGTTTCTGTCTCAACAGGTGTTGAGGACCCCAATCAGGGAGCAGATCTGGAAGACGATCCCCAACTCCACCAAGTTCAGGTTCCTCCAGATCAAAGAATGTCCGTGGACAAAGGTGAGTGACCTGAAGGGGAACCGGAGCTCCGGGGGTGATCTCCGTCCATTGCGTCCATCCCCAATCCCATCCCCAGCTGGGTTCAACCCCAATACCGTCCCCCTCCGGGTCCAACCCAAAACTGTC